>NC_134107.1:609166-913750 GCF_040939455.1 Microcebus murinus | reverse complement strand
ATGAAATTGCTTCAAAATACATAACTCTACTTGTATTCCCCACCAAAAATAAGAGAACATTCTTAAAAATATAATACCTGGCTGTTATACTTACAGCATTAAATATTTTCTAGAAAATATTCTAGAAAAATATTCTAGACATATTTTTAGTGTTAAAACTAGATACTTGGCAGAATGGGAAACTCTGGAGTACGTCATGTTGAAGATAAGCTGAACATTGTCCAAGCTGCTTTATTTAGGTAAACAAGGCCGGGAAAAAATATTCTTTGATAAAATTTATACGGATAGGAAAAAATAGTTGAATATAAAGGACACCAAAGAAAGAAAAACAAAACCTTTCCTTTATCTCATGTTCAAATAAAAGCAACCAAATAGTACATATAGCACATAACTCTTTCCCAGTTAACAAATAATGCCAGGAAAGTACAGGAGGCTTAATAAAAAGACAAGAATCAAAACATTTCTTGTTGAAGCACCTATAATGTGCCAGGTACTTCCTTGCACACATTTTCTTTTCTACACAATATAATGATGACAAAAAATCATGATGAAGACACTTAACCCACTTTCTGCTTTCTGGTCATTTCAGGTTAAGAGTGAAATGGTGAACAGATGTCATTAACACAATGTGCATAATTAGAAAATTAGAATGAATCAGATAATCAATAAAGCAAAAACCAGAGTAGTGGCAAGTGAACCTTCTACCTCTTTTTGAACTTGAACTTTTCCTTTCTCAAAAGCCAGGAACTCTAAATGTATCTTACCTACCTCATCCTCAAACCTTTGCACACCTTGCTGTATCTCTTCTTTTACATGTACTTTTTTATTTCATTTCTTTGAAATTTCAGAATGTTCTGTAACTACGTGGTGAAGAAGAACTTGCATTTTCTAACGCACTTTTCATGATTTTATAATGACTAGCATTGTTCCTATCAAATAATGCCTTTGGGAACACTCCTGCATGTACATATTGGTTTTCTCTTCTTATATGTGTCTGTAACAGCAGAAATACTGTGCCTTTTTGTGTGAAGCATGTGCTTCATTTCTCTGCAGCTGGTAAGCCACGAACTGAAAAGGCTTTTGGATCACTAGACTGAGGCCTATTTCCAATGTCTAATTTCCAACTACTGGTGGTTGGGGTCATATTTTTTGTCACTTCCATATGAAACTCTTGGTGTTTTTTCATTTCACGTGTAACTTTTGACTTCCCTTCTTTGACAGTGTCTGTACCATTAAAAGTTTTTCCTCGCCGTTGTTAAAAACATGCTCAGTGTCTGTCTGGGTTGTTATCATTTTCACAGCATAATGTATTTTCATTTAAATACAGCTGAGAAGATCACTGACAAGAGCATTCTAGGGACACAAAGCAGGAATGAGATAAAAAGACATTTCCAAGACTGAGGTCTTAGGTTCAGGATATGCCTGGAGTGCTACAGAGATGGATGCTCTCAGTGTGTGTCTTTATCCTCACACTCAAATGTCTTTTTTGTCAAGCTAGAGGGTGTTCCCTTTAAGCTTATTCCTCCTTTAGAGTTATCATGCAGTATCTCTGCCTAAGGATGACATAGGAAAGTGACTCCCAAAGCTGAGAGCCACTTGAATCCCAAGTGGGTCCTTGGCTTCATACAACAAAGAATTCTGCAGCAAGCCAGCAAGATAAAGTAAAATCGAGATTCATTCAAAAACTACAGAAAGTTACAAAATCTACTCCACACACAGAAGAGACGCAGCCCCTCCCTGCAGAACAGGACTGGCCCTGGCATCCTATTGTCTTTCCATTTAAGCAACGGGCTAAACAAGGGGAGGGATATTTGTGGCAGGGGTGCTGTTCCTCCACCATCTGGGTTCTAACTGGCAAAAACTTGCCCTGCCTTCCTCTTCTTTTGACCAGGGCTCTCACACACTGTTCTGAGGCTTCCTGACTCAGGAGGCGATGCTGCAGCAATGTCCACAGCAATGCCGTACACAAAGCAGTATTCGCCAGTGACCTGTCTGAAGGACAAGCATGAGTTTTGTATTATTCACAAATTCACCAAATCTTGGGGTAATTAATTTCTCCACTCAACTTTGCCTTGCTTGATTCACAGTTGCTCATACTCTGGACGTAAAGAAGTTATAAACATACAGATACACTCTGCTGACCACAATCCTTATTTACTTCTACTTCTTGAGACATGCTTCATATGCAAAGGTGGATGATTAATGTGTTGAGACTCTAAGTTGTGTTTTCTGTCAGGGTGCATGTTTTCAAAATAATTTTTCATTACCAATCAAATATAGGAAAAGAAACTTCCAAAATAATTGTAATTTACCAGGAAATCTTCTTCAACCTAAATTTACGTACCCACACATCACTGGGATGTGGAAAATAACTTTGCTTAGACAACAGTAAGAAAAAAAGCATGAACTAGCAAATTTGTGACACTTGGGTAGGAATTAACATAATTTATTACCTTTTAAGCACACCAAAAATGAATGTGCAGATGATTTCGACCATTACAAAGCTTTCCTCCCTTAAGATGATTTTACCTCATCATAGGTAAAATAATGAACCCCTACACTGTATTTCCGTAGTGTTTCTAAAGGTTAATAAATGGAAATAGGCAAACTTAACCTTGTTTGGAAAGGAAATCAACACCAGTCAGAAAGAAAAGCCAATCCTTCAATGTTAATTCAAATTACAGAACATAATATGACAGTGTCATGTACCTACACAGACTACCTATTAAGTCCAGGTCTAGTATATTCTAAAGCACACCAATGACAGTGGACAAAATAATTTGGATACCATATCCAGACTGGGAGCATGTGAATAAGTGAAAAACTTACTGGTGTACCCTAACACCAACGGCCTCTTTTTGGGAGGAACGATTCTCTTCAGAGGCACAGGCTTCATGACTCCACTGTCTCCCTGAATGCAGACACTGAAGTGAATCAGAGACGACAATGCAGAAGACATATTTAACCTAGCCTTACTGACTGGCAACATAACAATGTAAATTTAGAAACACTGGGAATGATTGCTCTTTTAACATGAGTCCAACTCAAGGGCCATCGCTGTGAAATTGTTCATAATTTTGTTTGCTGAGTACTAACAGTCTGTTCTCAATGTTACATTCCTTATCACGTAAGGAGCTTATAAAATTAAAGAACAAACAGAATTCCAGAAATCCTTTGGCTCTCTTCCAAGATCAAAGATTAGATATAAGTTACTATTCAATTTTAAAATGTTTTCAGTTTTATAACTACTTATAATAATTTTAATATTAAATTATGACTCATTGATCCTAAAATGCCACTGCAAAAGGAAAAGTGCCTTGGACTGGGTTGCATTATTAACTCAAAAAATATATATATATTAAACCAGGAATTTAAATATAATTTTCTCATGCCTGTGGATGGTTCTTTTCCCTTCCTTGAAGATCTTCTTTCACTTGCTGTGATGTTGCCACAAAATCTCCTTGAGCTGTCAAATCCACATATTTGGTTAAAATGAGTTACTTAGAACAGTTCCATAAGAGCTACAATCTTCATAAAAAGATAGAAATGTAAAGCATTTTTTTTTTTTGCCTCTGTAACTTGAAACTTGAAGTTCTGACTCGGGAGTAGGGGAGCAAGGGCAATACACGTAACCTACACATTTGTACCCCCATAATATACTGAAATAAAAAAACAGAATACTTATTTTAAAAAATGAAAAACTGTAAATGAAACGTAATCTGTACCAGAATATTTACTTCTTTAAAAAAATTCTTCCAATTACCTAAAACTTCAAGAAACCACTAGGGAAGGCACTAGATGCCACCAGGTACCTAGCAAACAAACAACTCATAGATTCAGTCACAAATTCATCCACCCAACGGAAATGAACAAACCCATCAGAAACAATGCAAAATTTTAAATTATAGCAAAACATATGAAGTAAACTGTGTTCTGTTGTCTACTTCACAACATTAACAGTACCTTTTTAGACACATGCAGAGCATGTGGTTCTCAGTGAAGATTATTAAAATTTCTCTTACTTTTTCTACCTTTAAGAGCATACACCCTGTTCCTTGTATTGTAAATACTTTCCTCTGCTATTCTGACAAAATTCCTTCCCAATTTCAGACTCAGTTGTTATGTGAAGTCCTCCTTGATTCTAGCTCTTTCCCAAGATGAATAGGCATCTCTTTCCTTAGGGCTGCCTGCCGTAGCACCTTACAGATTTCTCTACTCTTAACTACCCAACCAAAACTGTAAGCCAATTCTTCCCATGAGACTCCCTTCTGCTTCTGGACTGTAGAGAACAATCCTTCAAAACATCTTTCGGCAAACAATCTCTACCTATTTTGCTCAATAAATATTGGCACTGTGACTAAAGGGATATAAAGGAACATGGATTTCCCAGAGATCAGGCCTGACCTGAGACTGAAGGAGGTGAGCCTGATTAGAAGGTGCAGAGGTCGGGAGAAAGTGAGAGCAGGCCAGGAAGCAGCAGGAGAATGAGAGAAGCCTGAAAGTGCACATGCATCTGTCTAAAATACAGGAACAGCAAAAGGGGCTCTCCCCCTTTCCATAATGCCACAGAAAACCCACACGGGAAGAGGGCTGACGATGGAGATGTGGGCACAAGGCAAGTTATGAAAGCTTTATATGAAAGTGGCAGGTACTAGGATAGTAATGATTCAAGGAAGGGTTAACCAATTTCTCTGCGTTGGAGAGACATCCCTATAACTAGTAAGGTGAGTAGGAATTCCGGAGGCACATAAAGAAATGGAAGGAGACAAAGTACAAAGCAGTATTGCAAAAGAAAGGCAATGCAGACCTGAAATGAAAGAGTGGTTGCAGAAATATTTCCCACACAAAATATCAATGCCCTGTATACCATGCACTTTAATTGAATACATCGATACATAAATCTGGGTTTTGTATAATATGTTTTCCATTTTGGTGTACAAAATTCTAAACAGCAAAGGCTACACACCATTAAGCTTTGCACTTAATGCAAAAGCTCTCAGAAATCTTCAATTAATTTTACTTCCATGTGTGCCCTGTGTTATCCACATCCAGAGTATTTGGTTAAATGTGGTACATTCGTGTGATGGAGTATTATAAGGAACTTAAATTAAACCAGGGATACTTGTGTCTATACAGATAGCTCTCAAATACATTACATAGTGTTGAGAAAATGAAAAATTATAGAGGGAGACACATACAGTGTATGCTCTTTATCTAAAACTTTGGGACATGAAAACAAAGTGTATGTAATACTTAGAAAGACACACATACGTACGAACATATCTTGAGAAGGCATGAGAACGATACCTGGCTCATTCCAGGTGTTCCTTCATTCCACACAATATTTTCTAATTCTTCAAAAGGACCCTAAGGCCACAAAGTTTCAGGATCACCGTTTTAAAGACACTGTCTACCAAATAGTCATTAAGAAATGATTCACTGCTTTCCTGTTTTCATTAATCACAGATACCTGCCCCACACAGACATACAGTCTGACAATAAATAACATATAACTCCCTAAATAGCATAAGTCTAATGACAAGAAAATAAAATACCTAAGGTTAAAGCATGACTAACATGTTAGCAAAATACACCTCTAGGTAAAGACCAGAATTCCAATAAGCAATTGAAACAGTGGAAAAATCATGCAGTCTCCTAATTCACCTCCCCCAATTCCCGAACAAAGTCAGGGATTGCACACTGGGAACCTCATGGAGGCAGAAAGACCTCTAGGCCAGGACTTTGAGGTTGTAGTAAGCCCTGATTGGGCCACTGCACATCAGCCTGGGTGATACCATAAGACCTTGTCTCTAAATAACAACAAAAATACGTACCTTGTTTGGCTGGTTGAACCCCTATTCTTCGTCCACCGATTGTCACACCGATAACATCAGGAACGAATGCACGCTTGGTGGGCTTTAAAAGAAAGTGTATTGCACCTTCAATAGTGACCCCTTACAATGCATTTCAGCACTGTTTCTATGGGTTCATACCTGAGACTATGAAAACTTCACATTACTAGGAGTGGAAATCAACATCATTCAGAAACATAAGCCAATCCTTAAATCTTAAGGCCAATTGCACACCACAATATGATAGCGTTTTGTACCGACACAGACTGTCTCCTTCAATCCACATCTACTATATTCTAACACCCACTTATGACAGTGGACATCATAATTTTGATACCATTCACTGATTTCCTGTCCTGAAATAAATTAGACGTTTGCTGGTGTACCCTAACATCTAAGGCCCCATTCTGCAAGGTACGAGTCCCTTCATAGGCACAGGCTTCCTGAGCACATCCTCTTCCTCAATGTAAACACTGAAGGGAATCAGAGACCACAAGGCTGAGGAAATGTTTAACCTAGGCATTTCTGACTGGCAATATGAAAATGTACATTTTGAAACATTGGGAATGATTTTACTCTTTTGACTTGAGTCCAACTCAATGGCCATCACTCTCTAATCGTTCTTAATTTCCATCGCTTAGTACTACATGTCATTTCTTGTCATTTCTTGACGTTACCTTACATGATGTTATCATGTAAGGAGGTTATAAAAACTAAAGAAAAAACAAACTTCCAGAAATCCTTTGCCTCTACTCAAAGGGAAAAGATTAGCTATAAGTTACTATTCAGTTTTAGAATCTTTTGAGTATTATTACTACTTAAAAGGTATCTATTTTAAACATTCAATTATAACTCGTTCATTCTGAAATACTATTCCAAAAAGAAAAGTCCTTTGTGCTGTGTCATCTCAGTCATGCAAAGAAAACAATATTAAATTTAATGTAATTTTCTCATACCTGTATCGCTGGAATTTCACGTCCTTTGGGCTCTTGTTCCCCTTGCTCTGATGTTGTGTCAAAGTCTTGTTTTGCTGTCAATTCCACAGATTTAGTTAAAATCAGCTACTCAGAAAGAATCCATAAAAGCTTTAGTCTTCATAAAACCAGAAAATTAAAGATTTTCATTATATAAATTGAGAGAGTGTAAATGAAGCCTACTGTGTAGCAGAATATTTACTTGTTAACAAAATTCTCCTAATTATGTAAAACTTCAAGAAACCACTCAGGGAGGCACTAGATGTCACCAGCTACCTGGCAATAAAACTATGTCAGAGATCCACTCACCAATTCATCCATCCAACAGAAATGAACAAAACCATCAGAAAAAAAGCAAAATTTTAAAACATAGCAAAAGCATATATGGGAACACTGTGTGCTGCTACTTCATAACATTAACAGTACCTTTTTAACTACATGCAGCGCATGTGGTTCTCTATAATGATTGCTAAAATTTCTCTTACTTTTACTACCTTTATTAGCGTACACCTTGTTCCTTATATCACAAACACTTTCCTCTGCTATTCTGAAAACTTTCCTTCCAACTTTTGAGACTCAGGCTGCCACATGAAGACCTCCTTCATTCTGGCTCTTTCCCCAGATAAACAGGCATCTCCCTCCTTAGGGCTGTCTTAGGACTGTACTGATTTCTCTCCTCTAACGTCCGCACCTGAACTGGCAGTCATTTCTTTCAATGACTGACTCCTCTGCTCCTGGATTGTAGGGAATAACCATCAAAAACATCTTTGGAAAATCAATCTCTACCTATTTTGCTCAATAAATATTGGCACTGTGACTAAAGGGATATAAAGGAACATGGATTTCCCAGAGATCAGGCCTGACCTGAGACTGAAGGAGGTGAGCCTGATTAGAAGGTGCAGAGGTCGGGAGAAAGTGAGAGCAGGCCAGGAAGCAGCAGGAGAATGAGAGAAGCCTGAAAGTGCACATGCATCTGTCTAAAATACAGGAACAGCAAAAGGGGCTCTCCCCCTTTCCATAATGCCACAGAAAACCCACACGGGAAGAGGGCTGACGATGGAGATGTGGGCACAAGGCAAGTTATGAAAGCTTTATATGAAAGTGGCAGGTACTAGGATAGTAATGATTCAAGGAAGGGTTAACCAATTTCTCTGCGTTGGAGAGACATCCCTATAACTAGTAAGGTGAGTAGGAATTCCGGAGGCACATAAAGAAATGGAAGGAGACAAAGTACAAAGCAGTATTGCAAAAGAAAGGCAATGCAGGCCTGAAATGAAAGAGTGGTTGCAGAAATATTTCCCACACAAAATATCAATGCCCTGTATACCATGCACTTTAATTGAATACATCGATACATAAATCTAGGTTTTGTATAATATGTTTTCCATTTTGGTGTACAAAATTCTAAACAGCAAAGGCTACACACCACTTAATGCAAAAGCTCTCAGAAATCTTCAATTAATTTTACTTCCATGTGTGCCCTGTGTTATCCACATCCAGAGTATTTGGTTAAATGTGGTACATTCATGTGATGGAGTATTATAAGGAACTTAAAATAAATTAAACCAGCGATATTTGTGTCAATACAGATAGATGTCAAAGATATCACATAACATTGAGGAAATAAAAAAGTTGCAGAAAGATACACACAGTGTATGCTATTTATATAAAATTTTAGGATATGAAAAAAAGTCTATATAATATTTAGAGCCACACATATATATATTACGATATCTTGAAAGAGCATGGGATCAATACACAGTTAATTCCAGGTGTTGCTTCATTCTACAAGATATTTTTTAACGCTTCAAAAGGACCCTAAGGCTACAATGTTTCAGGATCACCATTTTAGGTCTCTGTGTGCCAGAGAGTCATTAAGGAATGATTACTCTGATCATTTTCAATAATCACAGATACCTCCCCCACACACAGAGTCTGACCATCAGAATATATCATCTGCCTACATATCATCAGTGTAACAGCAATAAGGTAGTATAACTAAAATTGTACCACAACTAACATGTTAACATAAAGTGTTCCTCTAGGTAAATATCAAAGTTCCAATAAGCATTTGCAACGCTGGAAAAATCATGCAGTCTCCTAGTTCACCTCTGTCAATTCCCTAACAAAGACAGGGATTGCACACTGGGAACTTAATGGAGGCAGACAGACCTCTTCACTCTTCAGTCCAGGGGTTTGAAGTTGCAGTGAGCCCTGATGGGCCACTGCCCATCAGCCTGGGTGACACATGAGACCTTGTTTCTAAATAACACCACCAAAAAAAATGTACCTGATCTGGTTGGTTGCACGTTTATTGTTCGTACACCTATTTCCGGACTAGAAACTTTCTCCATGATGGTGGCCTTTGAAACAAAGTGTATCATAAATACCATGTGTTTCCTACAATGTACATGGAATAATGCCAGATGAAAAAACTTTGTTATCACCTTCAACTTATGATGTTTCTCAGGAGACCCTGAAAAACAAAGGGGACATGCAATCAATATAAATGATTATATTAATGCAAAGATGGCAAAGCTAGTCATACAGCCATGGAGAATTAGTATAGAGCTGAATCCTGTAGCTTGGCTTCGAATGGGCTTACTTTTGGTTTGGGGTTGTTTTTTATTTTGGTGTTTTTGTTTGGTTTGGTTTGGTGCAAACAACAATATGACAGAAGTAAACTGAAGAAAAATAGGAATATAGGTTTAACACAATAGGTGGTTAAGATGTTAAGAGTGACATTATGTTTCAAGTAAAAATAACTGAAATAGGAAAGTGTGCATGTAACAATATGAACAATGATCTTTAATCAGAGGTGTGAGTCATGATCTGAGACGATAAATGACAAGGTTGTTGGGAGAGGAATACAGCATATCTTTAATGCAACACATGAGAATCATTTATACCATCATGCTGTAAGTATTTATCATATTCTCCAACTGTCTTCTCATTTAGTAAGGACACAGTAGTGATGACAGTTTAGTGTAATGTATAATCCATTTCTCATGAAAGTGTTTTAATTGATCAGCATGGATACACACTTGTAGAATAACAGTGAATAAAATTATTCATACCCGTGTGGACTGCAGGTAGGCCTACATTTCTTATATCCTCTCATTTTCCCATCTTAAAGTTTCTTTGTCCACTCATGGAAAATGTATATAAAATACATCTAAGAAATTACGTATAATCAGCTCTCAATATTGAAATATTTATCTAAAGCATAAATTCATATCGCCACATAATCATTAGATATTAGTAACCTTTTGTATTTCAAAATCAGTGTAATAGTCATTGAAAATAACAAGAAAAGTCAAAGAATAAGCTCTATAATTTTATTGTTTCTAAAATTAATTTGTGCATATCATATTAATCTCAATGATTTTTAGAAAACAGCTAGTTTATAAAAAATTTGGCTTTCTTCAGAAAACAGCCAATGCTTGTATATTAAAATTAATTCCTTTTGATTAATGAATATCAATGCAGCACACATCTGATGCCTGACAGTTATGGAGAGGAGAAATGAGTCACTGCGGTATACTCCGCAGTTCTCGCACAGTCTTGCTTCCAGCAATCTCTGGGACAACATCTAATCATATGTGTAAATCTAACTTCTTTCTTTCCTCCCTCTTTCTCCACTCACAATCCCTCCTCCAGATCTGTGGTCACCATTCATTTCATGGATTATATCCATCACTTCTTTCCTCTTTATTTAGTAATAATATATCTATAATTTTGATTACTCCATCTCGTTGTTTTTTCCCCTCTGACTAGAAACCTGATCAGAAATAAAAGTAAAATAATCCTTTCCTTTGATCCTGCTATATTGGAACTATTCTCCAATGGCTCTTCTTCCAGATTTCTCTACAGGGAAATGTGTACCCTTGCTACTCAGCATGGTCCAGGGACCAGCAGCAGTGGCATCACCTCAGAACATATTAGAAATGAAGAATCCCAGATTTGCTGAATCAAATGACTTTTTTAGTAAAACACAGTTCTTACCTTCTGCTTGTGTATTCACTGTGTTTTTTTCTTTTTGATTGGCAGCCCCAGGTAAATGTCTAAGATCCTCTTCTGAATGATCTTCTGAGATACTCTGTTAAAATTATCAATATGAGCTTCAGTTTAAAATAATAAGTTACATCAGGATTTACCAATCACTTTCTTCAAAAATATCTGAAGTTCTTTTTGTTAAAGTAATTTCACATAAAACTAAGAGAAGCGTGCATTAAAAACCAAAAATTGCAACAGAGAACTTCATATATGTTGTCTAGATCAAGCTCCTCTTTTATCTGTGTATGGGTCTGTAAATGGAGTATAGAAGGCCAAATTTAACATATTCACAAACAAAATGTTAACTTATGTGCATATTTCACCAAGGAACTAACCTCAAAATAACTGACTCTACTTTGCACTCCCCACCAAAAATTAGAGAACATTTCTTAAAAATACAATATACTTGCTAAAAAATTTACAGCATTAAACATTTAAAATATTTCTAATTATAGAAATTTTAGGTTAAAATTTGATACTTAGCAGTATAAGAAACTTTGGAGTATGTCATGTTGAATATAAGGTGAACATTGTCAATGCTGCTTTATTTAGGTAACAAGCAGAGAAATCTGAATATATTTTGATAAAAATTTTACAGATAGAAAAGTGGTTGAATAAAATGACACAGTATTAGCAAAAACTTTTATACTGTGTTTAAATAAAAGCAGACAGATATCAGATACAGTACTCAACTCTTTCCCAATTAAAAAACAACTTCAAGAGAAACAACAGTGATCTAACACCTCTTTTATTTTCCTGGATTGAGTTTGAGCCCATTATCCGAAGTGAGGTAACACAAAATTGGAAGAATAGGCTCCACTTGTACTCACCATCAAACTGGTACTAACACTATGGTGCTCACATGGTAGTAATATGCTGAAGGGATGGGGGGTTGGCAGGGGGAGGGGGGTAAACTCACAACTATAGGACACGGTGAGCATTGGGGGGGCAGGGCATGCCTCTAACCCCCACTAGGGAGAAGCAATGATATAAAATATAACCAAAATGTTTGCAGCCTCCTAATACCCTGAAATAATAAGAAAGAAAGAGTAATGGCAAGCCTTAATATAAAGGGAAGAATAAGAACATTTATTTTTGAAGCATCTAAAGCATGCCAGGCAAGTATTTGCACATTTTCTTTTTTACACATCATCATAATAAAAATAAAATTGATGATCAAGATGTAAAGTTACCCCCTTTCCTGCTTCCTGGTCTTTCCAGGATGTTCAGAGTAAAATGATGAACACATGTGATCCATTGTTGTTGCTGCCCAAAATGTCCTCCTCCTAGACTTTCACATGCCTGGCTCCTTCTCATCCTTTAGTTGGCAGCTTGAACGTCACCTTCAGAAAGAGTTTCTCTGACTTGCAGACCTCCACTCCCAAACTCTTCCCCATTCTAACTACAATCTTCCTCAGTATTCTCTATATAAGTTTATAATATTATCTGTTTTCTTTATATGAAGCACTTATAGTGAGTCAGAAATGCTCGTTTTTTGTTTTTCTGTTCCTACCATTATAGCAGAAGTCCTCCTCTCGTATATTCAGTGTTTAACAACTCAGCACATAGTTGGTATTCAATATCAAAAATTTGATCAAGGTCAAATTTTGTAAAAATTTGTAAAATGTAAAATCTCATCAGGAAGTTCTCAAGCACCAAATCACTATATTCTTATAGGAAATCTTTAGTAATACTCTGCTGAAACTCATCATATCCCAAACTAAAAATTCACATGCCCATTCTAACTTTCCTAACTTTCTCATCCTTGCCTTGACACTACTGCCTTTGGGTTTAAAAATCTACTCCCGATATTTACTAAGTCATTAAATACCACCGGGATCATTTTGTCTTACATTTGTACACATACTTTCCAGATTATAAAATGTTTTCACATTTCTTACCATATGTGTTCATTACACACACCTAAGAGGTAGATATTAGTACCAAATTTAGGAATGATGTCATAGACATTCATAATTAAATAATTTTGGAAGGTTCGATGGAAGGTGACAGAACCAGGATAACATGTCTTTTGAGTTCCACTTGGTGCTGGTACTATTATGTAGCCACTACTTCTAAGAGGTCAGGCACTTCCTATCTCTTTCCATAGTTTTCCCTTTAGAATACATCATACTTTTATACTTATGTTACTATAAGCATGGATGCCACAAAAGTACTCAATATGCTCTATTTTAAAAAATGATTTCTACTTATTAAAACACCACTAAACTGAAGTATAGCTATTACAGTCCCACAATTCACTATTCCCCATGATTTTCCTTCTCCTAAAATGTTTGCTGCAGATCTATGCTAGACAATTAAAATATAGTAATACTTTCAAGTTCCAGGCATTATCTTTTCAAGTTCCAAGTTATAAAAAACTACAATCCAAACTGCTTCTGTCTGAATCTCATCAGGACTTTTACACTGCAATATTTACCACAGAATCAGACATTTGGCCATAGGTTGGCATGAAATAATTCTTTACTAGTTTTTAGACAAACTTAATTTCAGAAGCCAAACTGATTCCCTGTAACCTAACCCTTATTATTTTGTACTATACTACACTGGCTTCTTAAATGAATCCTGCAAAAATTAGCACAATTGTGTCATGCAGCAGTAACATTCTTAGCACATATTTATTAATTATGAGCTGAAAGTATAAGAAAACAATTCCTTATAGGCATATGCACAAGTTATAAAGTCAAAGCATCCCCCTTTATGTTTTAACATCACTAATGCTTATATTTAAAAATAATAACAGACAGTACCTCCAAATACAAACTTGGTTCATCTTCCTCTTTTCCTGATCCTGATGTGGACATTACATAAACAAAAGGTTATTCACAGATATATTAATGAGAAAATTTATTACTATGAATTTCAAAAACATATACAAGTCTATCTCCATGTGAATATTTCAAGAAAATAAAAGCCAAAAAGAATTTCAGAAGGTTGAAGCAGTTCCAGGAAGAAGAAGTTGGTAGTATAAAGACAGCAAAAGAAAACTATTTAAAAGAAATAGATATTTTATCTGGGTCTACCCATTAATTGGTTTTTTCATAATAGCATTTGAGCATTGAACAATTTTCATAGATATTCCCTAACTTACCACCTGTATTATTTTTGTACACAAAGATAAAATTGTCATTACTTGTTTGCTCTGGTGGATCCCTTTCAAAAACAGAAATACCACATTCTACCATTTTTTCTTCCTCCTATTAAGAAAAAAAAAAACAACTTCAGAAAATGTATTATGCACTCATGCACCCACTCAGTCAGTGAGACAACAAACATATACTGTGTTTATCAAATCATACACATTATCCGGGGAGAATCTGAAAATAGAAATAGAAGACAGATTCAGTCCCATATTCAAGTGGAGGTAGAAACATATGAAAACAAATAAGAAAAGTATAATTCATGAGTTCTACAATTAAAGTAAATATAGTAAGCGCACAAGGACAGAAGAGCTGGTTCTGCCTGGGAAACTCAGGAAATGCTGCAAAGATCGGGCTGTATTTTGAAAGACAGACAAGGTGTAGAGTGAGAGTGTGAAGGGTTTCCAGACAGGGAAAGTGAGTGTGAGCAAAAAGATGAGGCATAAAACCACATGGTAAATGAGGGCTACCAAAGTACTCTGGTAAAACTGCAACACAGTTATAAGAAATCAGATCGAGAGACAAAATGGGAGAATCAGACCAGACCACAAAAGACATGTATCATGACAGAATGTGAACTTTCCCCTCATGTATTGGGATCCACTCAATAAGATCATTCAGAGCATCACGAATATACTTTAGAAAGGTCATGTTGGTAGCAATGTAAAGACAGATGAACATGGGAGGAGGGGGGCAAAACCAGAAAAGAACATTTCAAAGTCATAGGTCAGAAAGCAAATGATGGTAATAACGTATAAACAATGGTTTACAAGTAGAAGATATGAACTTGATGAGTGACTGCATTGGTGATTTCAGGGAGTGCTGGAGTGCAGGACTTGCTCTAATTCAATGTTTCAGTGGTATTTACTAGATGTCATTTACTGTGATGGGGAAACCAGATGAGAGAGTAGGTCACAAATAGGGAAGAGTCAGGGAAGTGGTTAAGGACAATGTCTTCAGTTTGGGATATATGAAATTTGAAGTACCCAGGGGACACAGAAGACAAATCTTGATAAATACTTTTGGAATAAAGATAGACGACATTACTTAGGAAAAGTATATGGTGTTAAAACAAGTATTTGTAAGATATACTAAACTGACAAATTAAATAATCCAAACCTATACAAAACTCTGGAATTTGGAAAACGAAAACAAGAGGAGCCAACGAACTCGTGGTAATCAGTTTTTCAAATTTTATGTTTTAACATTTTTTCAAGGATATAATATATGCTTTTACTAAATATGTAAATATTTACTTCTGATTATTATGGTAATGTGCATTTTTAAATAGAATGAAAACACTGAATTCAAAAGAACCAATTCAAGATGCTGTAAGAAAACTCCCTTTTAATAATCTTAAAAGTTTCAACTTGTAGAAGACAAATGCTTATGTGATTAGAGACTTATGAAGCATTTTTAGGTACTGCTGTGATGTACGAAAGAAATGTAAAAACCCGGTTTGAAATTCACATGGTTTTCTTATTCCCCTGTCAATAACATCCTAATAACTCAGATTGCCTATTTACACATTATAGGATGATAGCTAAAAATTGGAGAAAGGATCTAATATAAAAAAATGTTATGATTATCCAAGTTGAAGATTTAAAAGTCTTCCAGTGCATCTATGATTATCAAGCAGGACCCAATATTCACACCAGGAATAAAGAAAAGGACTAAAAAATCAAGCCAACAGGATTCCTGAGTTTTAGAGATAAAAGAATTTATGTACAAGGTTTGACAACTATGAACACAAAAGTTAATAAAGCTTCTTGGGAGTAATAAAATGTCCCCATTGGTGGAGATGTTTTTGTAAGCAAACTAAGGGATTATATGTAACCAAAATGTTTGTACCCCCATAATATTCTGAAATAAAATTTTTAAAGAAGAAATTATCTTCCAGAGATAATTTTATATACTCTGTTAGCAATCTTTCCTTCCTTATGATTCTATGATATTGTGTAGCTTATTTCAGAAAACAATCATTGGCCAGGCTCGGTGGCTCACGGCTGTAATCCTAGCACTCTGGGAGGCCAAGGCAGGTGGATCATTTGAGCTCAGGAGTTCAAGACCAGCCCAAGCAAGAGTGAGACCCCATCTCTACTAAAACAATAGAAAGAAATTAGCTGGACAGCTAAAAATATACAGAAAAAATTAGCTGGGCATGGTGGCGCATGCCTGTAGTCCCAACCACTCAGAAGGCTGGGAGGCTGAGACAGGAGGATCACTTGAGCCCAGGAGTTTGAGGATGCTGTGAGGCAGGCTGATGCCACGGCACTCTAGCTGGAGCAACAGTGTGAGACTCTGTCTCAAAAAAAAAAAAAAAAAGAAAACAATCATTAATTTTGATTGCCTTCATTCAGTATGGGCATCTAAGATGAATCAGAATATCTCTAAAATAAATACTTGATTCATTTCTTTAAGAAGGGTGTAGCTTAAAATCTCTTTTCTTATTTAATGGATATAGATTAAGAACCTCATTTACATAACCAGAAATCATAATTTTAGTTGATGAAAAAATAAATATAATGCTTATTTGTTTTCTTTTATTTTCAAAAAGTTCTGAAGCACCTACAAGATTATATCAAATAGTAAGATGAATTAGTTAAGGTGAGACTACACCAAACACTAAGTTAGAAACCTTAAACAAGAAACAGAAGAGTCAAATATTACTCATTTGTAATAAACCTGATAAGGCCTAAAACATTTTATGTTGCATTATCTAGGAATACAGATTGTACTACATTAAATACAAGATGTCACTTTATTAAATTTAAAAGAAAAAAGGATTAAAATATTTTTTAATTTTTTAATTGACAAATAAGGGTAGATATTTTTGAGGTCCATGTGATAAATACATTCATATCATCAAATCAGTGTTACTGGGATGTCTATCACGTTAAATATTTATCTTTCCCTTATGTTCATAATGTTTGAATTACGTGCTAGCTATTTTCCAATGTATAACAAAGAAATATTATATTCACCATTAAGTTTTCTTTCAGTTCATTAAAATCAGTTATAAATCATTTAGATGAATCTGAGCATTTTTTCATTACCTGCCTTTCCTAAGTTGCATTTAAAATAATTTCTTTCATATCTTATAACATAGAGATCATGCCCTCATTTAACCCCACTATTTCTGTTGTGTTTTTATAATAGTCTGTTATTCAATCTTTATATTTATCTTGCCCTTCCTCAATAAATTCTTCCCTATCATCCCCTCCTCCTCTCCATATTGGCTGGTCTGTTCTTTTCGGTTGCCTTCCAATTCTTTCCTTCCATAAGGACAAACTTCAGAATTGCTTATCTCCCCATACCTCCAGCTTTCACAGTTCTCAATGCTGTGCGTACCTCTGTCTTGTCATTACACACGTTTTCTCTTATGATCATGAGGACTTCCATTTCTTGTTAGGATCCTTGTCATCATTATGAAGATGGGGGGATGGTGTGTGAAAAAGAATGGGGATAAAGGTTTTATAAAAACAACTTACCTCTGTGGTAGGAAACTTGTTTAAAGGCATGAATAAAAATCTGGGATAAGGGCGATCAAATTTAAAGGCAATTTTAGGAATGAATGGCGGGACTCTAGTTGGTCTGGAACAAAGGTCTTCAACTACATCTTCCTTTGGACTCTCTGAATTCCTGTCCTTAATGGAGTCAGTGTCGTTTGTCCTCACATTGCTATGCTGTGCTTCCACTACAGTAAAAACAAGGTAAAGAGTACATGAAAATATTTGTAATTAAGAATCAATGAATAACACAAGACTAGGCAACTTCAAATAGCTTACAGTTTTTCTTGGTCTGCTGAGAAGCAGTTGCTAGATGTTTCAAATCCAGCTTGGCGACATTCTACAAAAAAAAATAATAATAATACTTTTAAGAATAATAAGTATCAAATTGATAAAAAATACTTATAATTTATATTTGCCATTACCCTATGATCCAACACAAAGAGCACAGGTGAGTAACTCAGATGTATTAATAGATTCAAACCTCATGTCTGCCATTTACTAACCTACATCTTTTCATGGGGTGAGGATTATGACAGATGATATCAATATCCTCAAAATGTAACTACCTTCACCCCTAGTTGATTATCATACAAATACTATGATATCCATTAGATTATATTCTTAACTAAAATAACCTAGAACAAAAATATATCCCAAGGTAATTTAGAGTATTACTGAAAAATCTAACATTAGGATATTGAAATTAATTCCAGGTTATACTTTCAAATGTGTTTGCATGATTTATATTTGCATGAGTTACCTTTTACAGGGGAAAATGTGAGAGGTTAATGTTCAGTCATATCTTAATTGAATGGCTGTCACTGCAAATAGTATCAGTTGCTTCTATTCTCTTGGTCCAAAAGCTAAATAATTATATAGACTCAGCTCCTTCCAAGAAAGAGACAGAAAAACAGGATAAACCTTGTGGGGCTACGACTGATGAATGAAAGCCACACATAGCTATGAAATACAAAGATGCACCTAAATATGCTGACAATAAACACAGAGATAGACTGAAAGAACAGACTGTAAAGAAGTGTATTCTGTAAGAAAAAAATTTAGGCTGGGGTAAATCATTTTTAAAAGGTGGGGACTAAGGGAGAAATAAAAAAAGAAAGAAATGAGATATGACAAATCAATCAAGGATGAGCTTACTTCAAGGATGAAAAGGAAAATCATTAAGTACAAAAATGTATGTGGAGGAAAAATAAATAAGGTATGTGGAGAAATACAGATACATAACAGAGACTTTTATTCACAATATATTCCTAATGTTGATTAGTATTTATACTACAATTAATCTTTGTAAATACTTCTGTGATATAGAGTTTAATTTTATTACTATAAAATAAGCCATTCAATTAGTTAAACATGCTCATCTACACCGCCTGAAAGCTGTAACAGAATTACAACAGAGAGAGACCAAATGGAAAAAGATAAATGTTCCATCAATTTTCCACTTAGAGAAAGAATTGGTAATCAGAATTTTAAAGAGTAAAACTTATGGCTTGAATAAGATATATTTATGAGAACATGAAGCTAAAGAAAGTTTGAGAAATTTTAATTTAAAATACTTTTCTAGGCCTTCAGTTGGAGGATACTAGAAAATATTCAGTAATCTTCTTAGCTAGTTATGACATATTTCCAAATTGTTTTCTTCTAATTTATGACATATTTTCTCTGCATAAGTCCCTAAACAGTAAAAGGGGACATAAATTTAAGCTGCAATTATAGAAATGCAACAGATTTAATTCTTAGATCTAGTATACATATTATTTATTTATAACAGTCCATTATATAGAAATTCATTTGGTGTTCATTTATTGCTATTGAAAAATACTGAAATGATTCTGACATGTAAGACTTTATTCTAGGTACTCAACGATACACGCAAATATATTTCCTAACCTCCAGAAGCTCAGACTAATTCGGAGGCTTTAATATGATTATTTAAATAACTAAATACAAAAAACTCTGAAATTTGAAATTTAAGAATGTGATAATAAAAATTTTAAAATAAAATAAAAAATAAAAAAAGAATGTGATACAAGCTCTTTGAATGGATATTTTTTAAAACTACGATGCAAAAATACCCTGAAATTAAAGTTTTACCATATGGCTATTAACTCTCTGCTTCTAGAACTATTTGTTACTTGGGGCAAAACATGAATTCTTCAATTAGATGAAGTGTTAAATGTACTCTTAAAGGAATGACTTAGAAAACACAGTGGAATCCCTTTGTGATACAGATGTTTAGAAAGAGAATTTAAATTTCTCTATTTCTACAATTTTTAAAAAATTAGAGATGGCGTCTTGCTATGCTGCTCAGGCTGATGTCAAACTCCCAGGCTTAAGTGATCCTCCAGCCTCAGCCTCCCAAGCAGCTGGGACAACAGGAATGTGCTACCCACCCAGCTAAATTTCCACAATTTCTAATATTATTTTAGTCTAATTACAGAACCAAAGATAGAAATAGAGAAAAATTTCTCTTGCAAAACCTCTAGGAAGTTTATAATAAGTGTGCAAGGAAAAAAAAAAAGGGGGAGACTCTGCCAAACAACTGGGGAGCTGAAAAGCACCAGGCAGATTCCATGATAATATAATAAGTAACTGGATCCATTAGAGATTTATTTAGGCAAAAGTATTATTATAAAAGTCATGTTAATTAGATTTAAAAGTCATAATAAGTATACCTATCCAAATAAACCTTAACCAAATTTTATATTTCCTCAATTGTGGAAAAGCCTTTCCTAATATAATTTTCCTGTCGCTATGCATTTTTCAGCCCATTCTCTTTTTCAGTCCCAACCCCCTCAAAGTATTTATCAGTCCTTTGTTATTTGCCAACATAAAAACTTTTTGAAACATTCCACTAGTCATATTTCTATAAAATGGTTTCCTCTGACCAACCTTCCATTACAGACATAAAATGATCATAGGTAGAACACTGCTAAACTTTAACAGTAAGTACTATACAAAACTAGATTCACCGTGAGAAAATTAATTTCACAAGAGACAACCTCACCTTGGTATAAGAATTGAAGTCTTCAATATCTGATGTATGCCATAAATCATCATCACAATCCAGAGTGTCAGAAAGCCTTTAGAGCAAAAGCATACAACAAAACTGAGTGAGTTCGTTTTTTTTTTTTTTTAAAAAAATCCATCAGTTCTTATCTGGGCATTACCTCCAAAAAACAAAAATAAAAATAAAAAAATTCTGGGGAAATGTCAGCTGTCTTTATATCGAGTGATATTTCTTGATATAACTAAATATGGCTTCTGTTTTTAAAAAAATATTTTAGTTATCTATTTCTACCACCATCTCTCCTGACCTACGAAATATTCAATGGAGACACCTTTAGTTCCACAACCAATAGTGACAGCCACTACACTGGCAGAGTCTGAGAATAATTTGTCTTCACAAAATATACTGAAGGCTAACTGAAAATCCAATAAAGGTCTGACATATAACTTTTGTCACCTGAACTGAAACAAACCTAATAACCTAAAACAAGATACAAAATTACAATGTCCCTTTTCCATTATCTATCTCTGATTCAAAGACTAATCTGTGTTACTCGAAATGGCAGTCTTCGTTCTTCAACACAGATAACACTTAAAAAAGCCCCACTGTTCCCTTTACCCTGAAACAATACAGCAAGTCTCATGAACCATTTGAAATGTTTCAAAGCTATGTACAAATGTACAAATGTATATGTTGTTATCGGGAATACTCTTTCCAGAAAGAGTAAAACATTAAAAATTATAAAATCTGATTATTTTCCCTATATAAGTCCTGCCTTATTCAGGTCCACATAAATTAGCAAGCCCTTAAAAACCTTCATAGGCACTCAGATACTCAGACACTGCTGGGAAAACACAGTCCCGGTAGCTGTAACTCTATTTCTCTAAGTGCTACCTAATCATCGTCCTTCCTACGGTCTATCACTTCCAGATCCCTCTTCTGCAGGACTCCATGGCAATCTCCAACCTTTAAATACTCAGCCTACAAAAGCACAGTTTCCTGAAAGGGTGGCTCAAATGATAAAAGAGTAGGAGCTCTCTGTTTCCCCGCTTCCAGAAAATAAGCTAACTGGAGTCTTAGTCATCTGCCCCCAGCACAGGCATGTTATCAACTACCCACCTGAAGATCCATGACTGATTCACCAGCCAGGGCTACCCCTGCCCTAGCCTCCAGGTGCATGGGAAGGACATCAGTGAACTGAGAAAGGAGGCAGAGGTGAGGAGACACCTGTCCTGGGCCACAGGTCTATGTAGTTCAGCAACCTCCAGCCCCCTAATACTCTAGGGACTCAAAGTCACTTCTGCGTAAGTTGGGGTACACATAGATGACATCACATTCCTATTTGCTGTAGAGACTCTTCCCAGAGGCTCAAATTCTTTTTACGTCTTTCAACAGAAACCTTCAAGTTTATCAGTCCTTCCAATTCAAAAAAACAAAAAGCAGCAACCTGTTCAGGACTCCCTTGGACCTCCCATCTGAGTTTGCCTTTCCAGATAACTCCCAACAGACCATGTCCTTCATGCCTATGATTTACTTTTATCAGACTCGGCTAAACCCCAATAGGATCTATTTCTAAAACTCTTATTCTTACCCAACCCAGTGTTATCTCTTTTAAAGCTTGGCCTTCCCCTGCTAATTGCATAAGTATCCACTTCCATTGGCATCACCAGCTACTTCCATTCTACTCCTACTCCATCGGGCTCACTAGATCACTTTCGCTTTCTATTAGTAAAACACTAACTGACAGGATGACACAAGAAGAGTACTGAGCTTTGATTTAAAGAGCCTGAGTTCCAGTCTCATTTCTGCCACCCACTATATTCAAATAAGTCACTTTAATCTCTTTGGGTTTCAGGTTCTCCATCTGAACAACCACTTCACCAGGATGTTTAATACAGGTTGAAGTACAGGAGGATATTTTGATTAGTGTCTAAGATTCCTTAAAATCCTCAAATTCTTTGTGCTTTTGATTCTGCCTATAGAAAAATTGGGGATACTTATCTGGCAGAAAAAAATAATAATAAAACAAAAGAAACACCAAGAAAAACAAAGATCATTTTAAAAAATCATGAAAAGATTAAAGTCATAGAAAAGACTCTAGAAGAAAAGAAAAACCTTCATGAAATTAGCAAAGGAACTAGCATAAAGAGAAAAACCAAACTGGGAAGTCGGCAACTAGAGAAACCAATTACAAATAGGTTTATATGTATACATTATAAATACATTGTGGGGGGATGGTCACGCTTGAAGCTCTGACTCGAGGGGTGAGGGAAGGCAATAGCAATGTATGTAACCTTAACATTTGTACCCCCTTATTATGCTGAAATAAAAAAAAAAAAAAAAAAAAAGAGGCCGGGCGCTGTGGCTCACGCCTGTAATCCTAGCTCTTGGGAGGCCGAGGCGGGCGGATTGCTTAAGGTCAGGAGTTCGAAGCCAGCCTGAGCAAGAGCGAGACCCCGTCTCTACTATAAATAGAAAGGAATTAATTGGCCAACTGATATATATATATAAAAATTAGCCGGGCATGGTGGCGCATGCCTGTAGTCCCAGCTACCCGGGAGGCTGAGGCAGAAGGATCACTCGAGCCCAGGAGTTTGAGGTTGCTGTGAGCTAGGCTGACGCCATGGCACTCACTCTAGCCTGGGCAACAAAGTGAGACTCTGTCTCAAAAAAAAAAAAAAAAAAAAAAAAAAGAAAGAGCATCTCAACTGATGCTAAAGGTAATTTATATAACATGGCCTATTCACAGATGTCCTTCACTTACAGTAAAATAATTCCTCTCTAGGACTTCCCTAGTCTCACTTAAACATAGAAAAAATACTAAAAGCATAAGGGGGCATGGTCACACATGACTTAGACCAAGCTACTCAGGATCATTTGAGAAGACAGGATTTTGAGACAGACCTGGTCCTGTGGCCACAGCTAAGTGAGATCTGCCCGAAATCCTTTGATGGTAAAAACAAGGTGCTCATGACCACTGCAATTGTCAAACATATCAGTGCACACTCTTGGACTAGCCAGGCTTCTGAGGAAAACTCTAAATGAGAGTTAACATAAAACTAAACACAATCTTCCGAAGTGATCTGATTGGGACCCCGTACCTTGCTCCCAGTGCTACACACATCTCTGTCAATCTACGCTGAGAGGCCAGAGAAGGGATTTGGGAGCCAGACAGACTGATGGTCAAATCATGGATCAGCTAATTCTTAACTATAGGAACAAGGGCCATTTAATCAATCTCTCTGAACTACAGTGGCCTGATTAGAAAAAAGTAGGTTATTATAGTGCAGATACATTGCAAAGCTGTTGGGATAACTATATCAGATGATAAATGCTAAGCATATAACATGGTGTCTAGCTCAGAGTAGAATACTCAACAAATATTAGCTTTTCTTCCTCTGTATTGCCTTAGTTAACATACAATTTTTAAAAATCTGTAAAATCCTACCTGATTCCAGGATCTTCAGTAATCTCATCTATTATTTAAAAAAAAATAAAATACATTTAAATCCACAATAGAAAAATACCAAATATTAAAAGCATGGGGGCATGGTGGCACATGACTTAATCCCAGCTACTCAGGATCATTTGAGGAGCCAGGAGTTTGAGACCAACCTGAAAAACATAGCTGGATTCTGCCTTCATTTTAAAAAAATCATGCAAGCTTTTGTTCATGATTTACACTTCGTTAAAATAAGACTCTGATGCTTTGTTACAACGTATTATTTTGGGACCATACCTGGAGACTGTACCAGAATATTAATTAAACCACTGGCAGGCAATTAGTACACTACCTTGTACTTTCCCTACTTTGCATTTATCAAATACAAGGATAAATGGGATCTATCAAAATTCAACTCCCACATGTCACCTGCTTTGTACAATAATCATGGTCCTAACCAAACCCTACCACACTGACAGAAAAAGCTATCAGTAGCAGATTCAGCATCACATGAGGACAGTGTCAACCTTAAAGAGCATGAATTCTGGACTAATGGTCTAGGAGCAGTTAGAACAGTGTATAGTAGACCCCCTTATGTGCTGTATGTGTTGAAAAAACACACTCGATGCCTTTTTCCTCTGCTCTCACATCACAAAAACAATCATCAACACAGAAGACTTATGTGAACAAATGTGTGGGGAATTTTTCCCCACCAAGAAGCCAGCAATCAATTCTGCAGTGGACACCAGCTGGGTGTCTTCTAATTCAATTCCAACACTATCCCCTTGGTGATAACATCAGATCCCACAGGTTAAGGCTCAGTCCATAATGCTGTCCCTTCCCCACACCAGAACTTCTGACCAACTGGCTTTAAGTTGGGGTTCCCACAGACTCCTCTTTGGGTTCAATGAATTTGCTAGAGTGGCTCGCAGAACTCAGGGAAACACTTCTGTTGACCAGTTTATTACAAAGGATATTATGAAGGATACAGCTGGAGAGATGCCTAGGGCAAGGTATGGGGGAAGGGGTGCAGAGCTTCCATGCCCTCCCAGGGGTCACACACTCTGGGAACCTCCACATATTCAGCTATCTGGAAGCTCTCTGAACCCTGTCCCTTTGGGTTTTTATGAAAGCTTCATTACTAGCCATGACTTAAATCATTGGCCATTGGTGTTCAAACCTTCAGTCCCTCTCTCCTCTCAGGAGGTTGGGGATAGGGCTAGAAGTCCCAACTCTCTAATGCTGCCTTAGTCTTTCTGGTGACCAGACCCCCTCCTGAAGCTACCTAAGGGCTACTGGCCATCAGTCCATCATTACCACACAAAAAGACATCACTATGGAGAGTCTAAGGATATTACGAGTTGAATTCCAGGAAATGGGATCAAAGACCAAATATCACATCCTTGGTTTTGCTTTCTGTGGTTTCAACAGTCCAAAAATATTAAGTGGAAAACTCCAGAGCAAGACACTGTCTCAAAAAAAAAAAAAAAAAAATACTTACATGCAGATTTTTAACTACAAGGGGGATTGGTGCCTCTAACCCCCATGTTGTTTAAGAGTCAACAGTAATTAATATTCCTTTACTAAATGCAAAACACTTATACTACTAAATAAAAGATCCATTTTTATAGCAAGTCCAATTTATGATAATGTGACCATAGAGGAAATTTACGACATAGTAACTTAAACATCTCTTTTCTTATTCATACAAAAATATCATAGAAGACTTTAGAGATCATAAGTAATTAAGTCAATTTTTTTCAGAATATCGTTTTGGATTATAAATTACCTACAACCAACTTCTTAAGTAATTCTGAATTTGAAGCTTCTAAGAAAGAAATTAAGAAATTTAAATATTAATTTTTTAACTGCTCTTTTGTGGTCACAACCTCCTACTTTTATTATGGTAGAACCACAAACAGTAATTCTCTATTAGAAGTCTTACCTGGATTGCTATTTTGAGGATTGCTATTCATTTTTTCTTTATATTCTAAAATTTGCTGGCAAAATCTATGTATAAAAAAATAAATAAATAAAATTACTGTTTTAATACAGATATGAAAAACTTTTACTAAATATAGTAAATTCTTAGAGTACTTCAGAAAATATCACAGCTAATGTAAGAATGTTATCATATACACTTCAAATTTGTAAGATCTACAAACTTCTTATACAGCTTCTAATTAATGAAGAAAAAAAGTAAGGTGAGGTACTCATGAATTAACTGACTACATTAACTAGAGTCAGGTAGACATAATGGAAAATATCCTGAAATCAGAATAGGTTCTAGCTCCACAAACAGCTATTTGTTCATCACCAAGTTGCTTCTCTTAGGCTCAATATTTTCTTCTAAAAGTAAAGATTTTATTGCCTTAACTAGATTCTTAACTAGGTTGTTATAAAAATTTACTGAGACATTTTTCAAATGCTCAGAGAAATGGTGATACAATGGAATACTTTGTTCCTGAACCCAATCTGTGTTTTTCCATAGGTTCTAATATTCAAATGTTGCATTTTTCAGGACATAATATGAAGTTCTAATTTTTGTTATTAGTTCTATTCTTTGTAGCTCATAATTCAGGCTATCTCAGCTATTTCATAATTTTTAACAAAATATATTTATAAATACATTATTCCATTAAATTAGATTACATTACTGTCTCCATTACTGAGACAATCAATCATACAAAGGGCAGAAAACAAACAGATGTTAAGACCTGGCTCAGACTACTACTGTTCCCTCCCTAGCTGCTCAGACTCTGAACCAGCAGATCTTTGCTAGAATGATGCTTAATCTCCATGTTCATCTCCAACTGACATGGAAGATAAGATCCTACTTTTTTAAGTTCCACAAAGGAAGCTGACATTTTCTCATTTCTGAGATACGTACCAACAACATATGTGCACACAACATCCCATGTGTTGCGAAGCTCCATTCTCATTTCACAGATTACCTCACACAGATATTTTGTAAAGAATGTTACAGTTTCGATATTGAGTGCTGCCCATTGTGCTTGACTCAGTTTTGGGGGAGCCGGTCAGCAAACAGTCAAATGACCTTCCAGGGACTGTGCAAAATATGGAGCTTTTCAAGAATGTGCACGTCATATTTTCACATGAGCCATGCTAATCTACTCTGTATTGTTCCAATTTTAGGATATGTGCTGCCAAAGAGAGCACAAAGCCCTACCTACATATGTGGGTATGGATGCGTCATGGGTGAGGCTTAGCCCTGTTACATCCAACTAACCTAGTTTAGACTCAGAGGTTTCAGCTGAACGGCTTCTTTGTGAAGCAGGATTTGAAAATGTTTTAAAACCTTGAGGTAGAGAAACGAGCAGCTTGGAAGATTTTTGTTATTATGGGGAAGAGATCACCTCAGAGCCAAGGGCAAGTTGGTGCCCACTACTGAGGAAGGATGATATGGGACCATTCACGACCTCAGGAAAGGTGTCACATGGGTCATTAACAGACCGCAGGGTACAGATCTGGTAACAAAGAAGAAAGGAAACTCCGATCTTTTCCTGCAATGTTGTTTGAACCTCTCTGACAGGTTAGAACAATCTCAACTAATATTTATTTGCTTGAGAAAAGGGCTTTGAAGGATAGCTTAGGCTTAGGCTAAATTATGCTCAGCCTATGAATGCTCAGGCTAACTCTAAGCCAAAATACGGGCTCTACATCAGGTTTGAAGTGTGGGGGAAGGATCATTTTGCTCACTATGTGTGTGGCTAAAGCCAGTGGTCCCAGCTGCAGAGCAGAGTACTGGTGCTCTGGGAACAATGGCTAAGCACATGAGCATATTTATGTGAACTAAAAAAAAATGTTACTTTAAAGTCTAAGATAGATGACCATGAAGACTGAGGTATCTGAACCAGCAAGGGTATCCTAGTACCAAAGTTCAATCATTACTAATGGCAGGATCAGTTTCCATAACAACAATGCAGCAACCAAATCAAGGGAAACAATGGAATGACTAGAAGGTCCCTTTTTCCCTACTTCTGATTTGTAAAAGAGGATCATCTTTCTTGCACTTTGGAACCCCTTACTTTCTTGATAAACTCGAGGAGGGACTAGGACTGTGGCCCTCAAACCCTGGGCTGTGGACCACTACTGGTCAGTGGCCTGTTAGGAACTGAGCTGCACAGCAGGTGAGTGGTGAGCAAGTGAGGGAAGCTTCATCTGTATTTACAGCCACTCCCAACACTCACATCACCACCTGAGCTCCACCTCCTGTCAGATCAGTCACTGTCTCCCATCACCCCCAGATGGGACCATCTAGTTGCTGGAAAACAAGCTCAGGGCTCCCACTGATTCTGCATTATGGTGGGTTGTATAATTATTTCATTATATATTACAATGTAATAATAATTCTGAAATAAAGCACACAATAAATGGAATGTGCTCGAATCATCCCAAAACCCCACATGATCCACAGAAAAATTGTCATCCATGAAACTGGTCCCTGATGCCAAAAAGCCTGGGTACCGCTGGTCTGGGAGATAGCCCCCAGGGTATGGCACAAGAGTTTCTACTAAACTGGATATTTCAAGACCCAATTAACTAGAAGTATCAAGGATGTAATCTTATTTTTTATTCCATATATAGGGGTTATACTTGGAATAAAATGGACAATGTTGAGATTCCTAAGAATAAAGGTCTTAAATGTCCAGAGAAAAAGAATACTGCACCTTGTGCTACTTCTGACTAGGTGAGCCTTTTGCTTGATTTCTGGCACATGAATTGGACTATCTAGCTGCCATTCCACCACTACCTGAAACAAACTATGAAATCTCCCCTGATGTATAAGATGCAATAGTTACAATTGTTTTAAACCTCAATTTAGTATTAACTAGTCTTTTAATGGGTATACTTACATATCAGAACCATTAGCAACAGCATGAGCTTCTGCAGTCCTTCCAAAGCAATCTTCAGCAAAGATATCAACATTTTGCTGGAGAAGAAGACTGACTGTACTTGATGATCCACAACGTACAGCAAGCATGAGTGGTGTTCTAAAATGACAGAGACATAACTTCACTCTCAGAAACGTTAACAAAGTTACTTAAACAACTAATATGATATACTTCACCAATCCACTATCATGCCTGTCTGTGCAGAATTAACCATTTATATGTACTTATAGACATAAGCATCCTGGGTGCTCAAGTGCTCATTTTTATAAATTACTACTGAGGCTAAAAGAAAGGGACAAAAGAAAGCCTCCTGTCTCACTGGCATAGTAAAAGTTGCTAATTTACAGTCCTCTAATGGGCAAGAAACTATGCTGAGATCACTTATCTAAAATAGGCCACGATTTAAATGAAGAATTCTCCATTCTTCCCTAGTCTAAATCAAATATATTTTAATCCAAAGTCAGATAGGGGTCAGATAAGTAAAAGCTACCTGCAGCCTTAAAATAGCAATATTAGTACTAATGATAATAATTGTACTCAGAGTACTTTCAGGTATTGATAATGATAGGCATGTTCTAGGCACTGAATTAAATACTACACATATATTTTAAACACACACATATATATTTTATATGTGTGTGTATATATATATATATAAAGTCTCACACCCTACAACTCTTGATCGACATACTATTATCCTCCTTTTCATATCAGAAAACATATTTGGTGATCAATAATGTTCCCAAGGTCACACACCTAGCAAGGGGGAAGCCAGGAACTGAACCTAGGCTTCTGGCACTCTAAAGCCTCTTTTCTCTGTCACCCACCTGTACAGCTCATCTTCATTCAAGGAAAAGTTCATACAATTAAAGCTGTCTTTCTTTCCTCTGCCCATACCAATTAAAAATAAAAACATCAAAATACACTAGAAAAACAAATGGAAAAAGCTGACGAATCCACAGTATCTGGTAATAGCAATTCATAGTCACTTAAGGATGACCTAATATCAATATGCTTCAAAGAAAGCAACTTAAAGCAAAGACTCACCGAGTAATCCAAAAGACAAAATCAATTTCAGCTCCTATTTGTGTGCAATATAGTATTTTTAAAGGAAAACTATCTAAAAAACAGAGGTTAGACAAATACTCTGACAGGGTGAAGTTCATATTGAGTCATAAAGCAATCTAAAAGTTAAAGTTCATACTTCATAAAACTAATATGAAACCCCTTTAGCTATTACAAGATCATATCACCAAAAAAAGATATGATGAAAAGCATAAAATTACAAACATAAGTCAATATTATAAAAGAAGATGAATCCTTCTGCACATTCTTCTTTACATTGTCCAGTCCAAATCATTGATTTTATACCTAACTGAAGATTTCTGTTGATATTTTTCATTATACCCCAATAATTATAAGGTAATCTTCTTATTCACTTAATATTTCTGACTTGAGTTGACTGTTACCCTTATATAAAAACACTCTTTAAAAAAAAAAGAACTAATTATTGTACCTTTTCAAGTCATCAACCACATTTACATCTGCTTTTTCGTTTATTAAAAATTCTGCCACTTCCATTTTTCTTTCACTCAGAGCAAGCAAAAGTGGTGTGAATTGATCCTGGAATACAGCAAAAACAATTACTAACTTGACAAAATTAAATATTTCTCAACTTAAGTGAAAACCTTACATAAGATCTTAAGAATGTACATATAACACAGAAAGTGAATAAAAAGTAGCCCCTTCCTTCTCAACCCTCTGTGCTTTCCCACGTGCTGCTCCTTCCCTTGGAAACACGCCTCCTCTGCCTCAACATGTTAACTCTGGTCATCTCCGAAACTCAGTTTACACATTTGCTGCTTCCGAGAATGTTTGCTTCCGTCACAGCATTTATCACGGTATATTGTAATGATTTTATTGTTTCTCATCTAAAAAGAGCTTCTTGTGGGCAGCGACAGGATCTATTATCTCTACATCCCCAGACCCTAAGATACAATAGTAAACATTTGCAGTATTTTTATTGAGTTAATGATCTAAATTATTACCTTTAGAGCAGTGTTTCCTAAGCTACATTCCAAAGAATATTTGTCTTATAAGAAGTAATGTACCCCAACAGAAAGTTTACATGATCATCTATTTGTGAGAAATATTACACAATAGTGCACTATATGTGTCTAATCTGAAAGCAATCTTTTGAATTTGCCTAATCCCTCTTTGACAATACATTTTTGTATGTGGCAAACATTAACATTTGAGAAATTAGAGATTCAGAGATATAGGTTTGAAAGCTTTTCAGCAAAGGTGGAGGATGTCTCCAGGTGATGCCAACTCACTTGACTCTCTTCTATCAATAGTGACAAGATCCCAGATGCCAATGTCTGCCACTCCTGTTCAAGTGGGTCAATAAGGAAATGGGCTCTGAATTAAAAGAGACAGGCTTTAAATGAACTTTGATTGCTTATTATTAAATGGTCCATGGGATTTCTCCTATTACAAGATCACAGATTTTTATCTCAGTTGTTAAAAAACTCAGAATGAAATTTTATTCTCAATGATAATGGTAATCCTGGGACACTAATGCATATCTACATTTTTAATCCATTTTTATTCTGGTTTCCCTTTTAATTGTTACTTAAAACTATTTTTTATTTTAGGCAAAATATGAATCAGAAATAGAAATATAATAGTTTCTTAATAAAAGTTCTACTACTGACCTATATGAATTATTTCTAGCATAAGGCACTAAATAAATCACTTGCATTTTTAAGAGACGATGCTGAATATAACGTCATCTGCAATGTGCATAACCAATCCATCCATAACCATGATTAACCTAAAAAGGCTTATAGGCATTCTAATAGGAAGATGATTATTTATGATATATATTAAGAAAAAATAGTTTTTACAAAGCCACCTTCTGAATTCTAAGATTTAACTCCATTACTAAGATATTAATATAAAATATAGACTATATACTATAAATAAAGATAAACTGTCTGGAAAACCTTGAAACCTTTACCAATATACATATAAAACAGTAGTCATAAACTCAAATACTTACAGAGGCAAGGTAGGTGACCTAAGTACAGGACTAGATGGGCACAGTACCAAACAGGACAATCTATGCCTCATATAAAGGGGCAACCTCTGCACAGCATACCAAACAGCAAGATGGGCTCAAGGGACACCTAGACATTCCCGAAGAGATGCCTGACACCAGATTTGATTCTTTAAGAGAAGCCTGAAATCCAGAATTCTGCATGTCTCCTAAATTTTACATGTTGACTCAATTTATGGAAGCATGCTAAACCTCACTTAGAATACACACCTTGTGCTTTTATATTTGTTATACACGTGTTTCCAAATGGTTGTGAATAAAGCAAGTATTTGCATGAAAAATCTTTCCTTTCTTTCATAGCATATGTTTTAATAAAATAATCAGGCACCAACATGGAATAAAAATTGCTACTAAGACTTACAATACCCACTTCAAAAGTTTTTCCAACATTTATTCAGTTATCGACTATATTTAATTCTCCCAGATTCTTAACCAAATGGATAACTAGTTCATAAGAAATGCTTAAATAGAATTATTAAAAGAATTCCTATTGTATTCTTACTTACGCTCATGGGTTTCTGTGTTTAAAACTGCCATCCTGACTATGCTGAAGCTCTATGACCTTAACAGACATACTGAGATAGTTCATTATACAGCTTCAACTGAAAAAAGTTTAGACTTGCTACTATTCTAATTGAGAAAACCCTACTTGTAATAAACATGTGTTGACCTATCACCTGAATGATAACAAAGAGACAGGAACTTCTGAAAGGGTCAGCCTTTACATATTCAAAGACTACCCATAAGTAAATTTCTAAAGACCCACTCAATGGCAGTGAATGGTTGAGAGAGAAAAGATGTTATTCTGTAAACTGATAGATACAGTCAATGATACTCCTTTTAACTTCTCAACCACAGAGATGGAGAAATACAGATAAAAGTCAAGCTAGTATTGTTAGAAAGCAGAGATTTGAAGGAAGTAGCACCTATCAAATTCCAACTCTTCCAGAAATTTCTTAAGTGTTTGAGATATGGGAATTCATATATTACACTTAACTGTTCAGTGATTCTTAACCAGGAGTGGGATCAGAATCTCAAGGAAACTTTGTTGTTAGAGACAGGGTCTTGCTATGTTGCCCAGGCTGGACTCAGGAACTCCTGGGCTCAAGTGATCTTCCCACCTCAGCCTCCCAGTTAGCTTGGACTATAAGCACATGCCACTGTGCCTGGTTTCAAGGAAATATTTTTAAATATACATGTCCAGACCTTATTATATTTACTAAATCAAAATCTTCAGGCAAAGCCTAGACTTACAAGTTATTTTAGTTTCCCCAGGTCACCGTGTTGCACAACTCTAGCTAAGAACTAATGCAGCAGACAATTGCTTTAGTCTCATCTCTCGCCCACATGGCCAATTCCTGTTATCATTTGGGGATTTAGCCAAAAAGAGGAAAGAGTAAGAGGTAGAGTCATTTACTGAAGATTCCATCTAATGTTCCTGGGTAGGGAGAGAACAGGGACTAGTAAACTCAAAATACAACTTGGTTTTGCTACTTCTCCAACCTTCCCATCAAGACATTCTAGCTTCTGAGAGCAGAGCTTAGACTCTTATCTAAGTGGCTGTTTCTGCCACATTAGGATAATCAGTCAGTGAATCATTTGTCCCTCCCTCTTCTTGCCCACTTCATTACCACCTACTCATCACCAATCTGCTTTCTTCAGAGATCTCCTACAACTGATGCCTGGGCAGGATGACCGCCAACGCTCTCCACCTGAGAATTATCATCCCCACAGCTGAAGAGCGCCTGGTCTAAACATAAAAACTAAGGGGGAAAACATGCAAAAAAACTTCTTGGTATTTTCCCTGACTTATGTAATTTTCAAATTGGCCTGCATTTATTTCTGGTAGCTCCCCTTTTCCCTTTCCAGTTTTCCCTCTTTAGGCTTGCCACAGAGAGGTAAATCATGTTCACAGAAATTACTTTTTTAGGAACTTCTCAACAATAGCAAGATTTCCGTTTCTATGAAATGCATTTCTTTTGTTAGAATTTTATGATAGACCCCATTTCCAGGGTAAATTTGCATTTGTTTTGCCATGTTGTTGTACACTAACTAGAAAAAAAAAAAATTGGGTGGTAAAACAATTTGAAAAAAAAAATTTACCTTTAGTGTTATCACAAATATTTACCATAAATGCATAAAAGAATTTGTACCCTCTAATGCTTCTTTAAAAGTATCAATATTTCAAGTAAAACCTTAGTTATTTCAAAACATTTTCATTGAGGGAATGCTTGAACTTCCAAATATAGAAAATTGACCCTTACATATGTCAATGTTAAAACAAAGGCATTTCCAAAATTTTGAAAATAAAGTTGGTTGCTCTATACCTTGTTTGCTGTCTCCATACTAGCACCATGAGAACGTAGTGTTGCTGCTATTGATAAATCACCATTAAACGCAGCATAGTGCAGAGCACTGTTGCCGTAGATATCCACAACATTGGGATCAGCACCATGTTCCAAAAGCACAGTTACATGATCCTGTGCCTGGCATTGCACGGCCTATCAGTATTAGACCAAGAAATAGATTGTAAATTCTAGGAATTCAATATAAACATTTCACAGGTTTCACTTATTAGTCATATTTAAATGAGATCAATTTATTTTTATTCTATGGGTTTAAAGAAAACCCATCTCATGCTGAAATAGTTGGCAGCTATATACCTTCATCAGAGGTGTCCTGCTTTCGCCATCACAGGGGTTAAGCTCACATTTCTGGCCCAGCAGGAAAGTGACCACCTGTGCATCTTTGTTGGCACAGGCCAAATGGAGAGCAGTCCTATGAAAGTGAGAGGACTTTTTAGAAAATTACAGTTTACTATCTCAAAACATATTCATGTAATTGTAAACATTAAATCACATGGTACTCCATCTGTTTTCAAAACAAATCTTTAACTTTCTTGTAAAGATAGGACAATATTTATTAGTTCTTAGTACTCACTTAGTACTCACTGAGTACTCACTTAGTACTCACTTTCATTACTCTTAATGAAAGAGCAGCCTATTGGAATAGGCAAAGACACTGGCCTTCAGATTCAGTTAAACTTGGGTTTGAATCCTCCTTTAAGATGTCTCTAGGCCAAGCGCGGTGACTCACACCTGTAATCCCAGCACTCTGAGAGGCCGAGGCAGGTGGATTGCTCAAGGTCAGGAGTTCGAAACCAGCCTGAACAAGAGCGAGACCCAGTCTCTACTATAAAATAGAAAGAAATTAATTGGCCAACTAATATATATAGAAAAAATTAGCCGGGCATGGTGGCGCATGCCTGTAGTCCCAGCTACTCGGGAGGCTGAGGCAGGAGGATCGCTTGAGCCCAGGAGTCTGAGGTTGCTGTGAGCTGGACTGACACCACGGCACTCACTCTAGCCTGGGCAACAGAGTGAGACTCTGATTCAAAAAAAAAAAAAAAAAAGGTGTCACTTACTAGCCTGGACTTTGATTTTCTGTGCCTCAATTTCCTCACCAATAAAATGGAAATGAGATTGGTAGGTACACCTCACAGGATACCACTGTCATGCTTATGTGAGAAACTATGCTAAGTAGTTACTAGTACACATAACAGCTCAATCATTGTTAAGATAGTATAATGATTACTATGACTACTACCTAACAATGATGACATTTTGATTAAGTAAAATGACACAAGAATATCTACCTTGTGGCAAATTTTAAAGATTAGAGATACAACTGTATTTCCATGATTCTAAGGCGCTCATCGTTTTCACATTTTAACACCTCCGACATGGGAACGCCACCTGCAATTCCATGACTGGCTGCAACGATAACTGGCAGCATTTTAAAAAGCATCTTATTGATCCCTAAGATAATGGGCCATCGCACAATCCATGATGACTCACATTAAACGAAATCTGGTTTGTGCAACGGGTCTCTCTGGCAGTTCTTTTCATAGGATTGGCATTTAAAGAAATTTTAAGTTTTTAAAAGTACTATTAAAAAAAAAGAGAGAGAGAGAGCTGAAATAACAGCAGCAATGCATTTTTTTAAACAAAGCTAATTCTCACTTTGATTTTCAAATGAAGTGTTGCTTTGGTTAAGCTTCTCACAAAGGCGGCCTGGGAGCGGGACCCCTCCAGGGTTTCCACCTGGGGTGACAGGAGCCCGGGAATGGGGGGTATCTCTCCCGCACGCCCCCCGAGCCCGCCCCCGGGCCCCGGCTGCCGGTTCCTGTCACCTGTCCTTCTTGTCTCTCTTGTTCAGCACCGTTTTGTCATAGTAAAACAACTTCCGCGCCTCCTCGAATTCGCCCCGGTGGACAGCTCTGTGGAACTTCCCCAGGTGCTTCGACCGGACGACGTATCCCGGGGGTGAGAAGACGCTGCCGCCCTTCTCCGGCCGCGGGCGGGTCGCCCTCGAAGGGGCGATGCGGGTGAACCCCAACTTGCTGCTCAGGCCCGAAACCTTCTTCCGGGCGGAGCCTTCCGGGTCCGTAGACATCTCGGCTCCTCCTCACTTTCTCTCCGCCTCGGTCGCCCGAGGCTAGCAAGCCAACCCAGTCTGGGCGGGACCTGCGAGGAGCAAGCTCTGCGCCTCCCCGCCGGGCAGCCCAGGGAAGGCAACGCCAACGGCGCGAGCGCTCGCGCGCGCGGGCTCACCTCAGCCAGCGTCGTCGCTGCGCGCGCGCACGAACACCCACGCGCCTCAGCTAACGAATTCCCTCACGCCTTTGGCTTTGCAGGCAGGTGGCGGCGTCGCTGCGCGTGCGCACCAACACCCACGCGCCTCAGCTAACGAATTCTCTCGAGCCATTGGCCTTGCCGGCAGGCGGCGTCATCGCTGCGCATGCGCACAAACACCCACGAGCCTCAGCTAACGGATTCCCTCACGCCTTTGGCTTTGCAGGCAGGCGGCGGCGTCGCTGCGCGTGCGCACCAACACCCACGCGCCTCAGCTAACGAATTCCCTCACGCCTTTGGCTTTGCAGGCAGGTGGCGGCGTCGCTGCGCGTGCGCACCAACACCCACGCGCCTCAGCTAACGAATTCTCTCGAGCCATTGGCCTTGCCGGCTGGCGGCGTCATCGCTGCGCATGCGCACAAACACCCACGAGCCTCAGCTAACGAATTCTCTCGAGCCATTGGCCTTGCCAGCAGGCGGCGGCGTCGTCGCTGCGCGTGCGCACAAAGACCCACGCGCGGCGGCTAACGCATTCTCTCCGGCATTGCCAGCAGGCGGCGTCGCTGCGCGTGCGCACAAAGACCCATGCGCGGCCGCGAACGCATTCTCTGGCATTGCCAGCAGGTGGAGGCATCGCTGCGCATGCGCACAAAGACCCACGTGCCGCGGCTGTCGCGTTCTCTTGCGCAAGTGGCAGTGGGAGCAGGCGGCGGCTGCAGCGCGGGCTTGCCCGGCTCTCCGCTGGCTGCGTCGGGGTCCCCGCGCGCGGCCCGCCAGGCCCGGAGACGGCAGCCACAGAGCATGCGCGGAGGGTTGCAGCGAGGCCGCGTCTGCTCCACGCTCGCCCCGTTTGCACCGCGAGCAGCGGCCCGTCGCGCCGGCCCCTCGCGTAACCACGTGCAGCGCGGGGTCCGCGGGTGCGGGGGGCCCCGCGCAGGGCCCATCGATGCCCTGTGGCCGCCGGGTGCCCTGTGTCGCCGCCCCCACGCTCCAGCTGCAGGCCAGGAGGAGCCGGCCCGGGACGGACCGCTGGGCGACTCTGAGGACCGCAGCAGCCAGCCCCGGCAGCTTCCTGGCACTGTGCGGGGTCCGGGCTGCCCCGGTCAAAGGAGATGGCGGTGGTTTCGGCCACCTTGGTGCCCACCTATAGTCCCAGCTACTCGGGAGGCTGCGGCAGGAGGATCGCTTGAGCCCAGGAGTTGGAGGCTGCTGTGAGCTATGATGCACTCTGGCCTGGGTGACAGAGTTAGACTCTGTTTCAAAAAAAATAATGAATCTTTCCCTTTGCCCCAGCCTCCCAGGGCTCGGAGCAGGTGCAGGTGGGGCCGCTGAGGGGTACAGAGACAGCTGCCACGAGGGTCCTGGCCCCCAGGTGCTTCGCGGGGGCCATCGTGGATTACGGGGACAGGAGAGGGCACGCTCAGGACATAAACAGGGCCAGGGGTCAGCAGCGACCTCCAGGGGACACGGGCAGTTAGCAGAAGCCAGGCCCGGCTTGGGGACCAGGAGAGCCGGGTGTGAGTCCCCCCAACGTCCCCCCACAGCCACCGGTCAACCTCCCTGAGCCTCTGTGTCTCCCCCCCCCCACAATGACACATAGATGGAGCAGGACCAGCGACAGCTGCCTGTGGGTGAGGACGTTCAGCTGGTGGCACTTCTTGCCTGGCCAGGTGCTGAATACGTAGCATTCCTGCGCTCAGTCCCACCCGCGGCCTCCCTGGTCTCTTCTGTGATGCGGGCTCCTAGCTCTTCCACGTCATCGGGAATGCCCCAGCCCCGGGGCCTTTGCGCGGCTTTTCCTGCCTGGAACACGCCTCCCCACACATTCTCATGGCTGCTCCCTCCCTCCTTCAAGTTTTTCCTGAAATGTCACCTCCTCTGCAAGTCCCTCCATGAGAGCCCTCCTTACTTTGGAAACTGCCATCACCCACCCCCCTCCTCGGCTAACTTGCTTCATGGTCCCGTTCCTAACGTTTTCCATAATTTTCCTCTTTATCACGTTCCTAGTTCCCTCTTCCACTAGAATCTCAGCCCAAGGGACCGAGGTTTTGGTCTGGCGTGTTCACACCTGCATCCTCCAGAGCCTAGAATGGCATCTGGCATGCAGCGTTTGTTGAGTGAATGCATGACTGTCAAATCTGTAAAAAGGGCCGAGTGCGGTGGCTCACGCCTGTAATCCAAGCACTCTGGGAGGCTGAGGCAGGAGGATCCCTTGAGGTCAAGAGTTCAAGACTAGCCTGAGCAAGACCAAGACCCCATCTGTACTAAAAATAGAAAAAACAATTAGCCAGGCAACTAAAACTAGAAAAAATTAGCCAGGTGTGGTGGCACACCTATAGGCTCAGCTTCTGGGGAGGCTGAGGCAGGAGGATCGCTTGAGCCCAGGAATTTGAGGTTGCAGTGAGCTAGGCTGACACCACTGTACTCCAGCCTGGGCAACAGAGTGAGACTCCATCTCAAAAATAAATAAAAATATGTTTTTGGCTGGGTGCGGTGGCTCACGCCTGTAATCCTAGCACTCTGGGAGGCCAAGGCAGGCGGATCGCTCGAGGTCAGGAGTTCGAGACCAGCCTGAGCAAGAGCGAGACCCCGTCTCTACTAAAAATAGAAAGAAATTAATTGGCCAACTAAAAATATATAGAAAAAATTAGCTAGGCATGGTGGTGCACTCTACCCTGGGCAACAGAGTGACACTCTGTCTCAAAAATATGTGTATATATATATAATTTTTTTTTAATCTGTAAAAGGAAGAGAGAAATACCTACCTCATCTCAGGGCTGTGGAAAGATTAGCTGGAGGGTAATCTGTGAGCCCCACAGAAGTAGTCAGGACAGCCGAGACACCACCTTGACCTATTCAGTTTTTTTTCTATTTCTTTTATTGAGGTGAAATTCACATAAAATAAAATGACCCCCTTTAAAGTGAATAATTCTTCCATGAAGAGGGAAGTGTGTAAAAGAACAATAATAAAAGTGAAGCGAGGCCGGGCGCTGTGGCTCACGCCTGTAATCCTAGCTCTTGGGAGGCCGAGGCGGGCGGATTGCTCAAGGTCAGGAGTTCAAAACCAGCCTGAGCAAGAGCGAGACCCCGTCTCTACTATAAATAGAAAGAAATTAATTGGCCAACTGATATATATATAAAAAATTAGCCGGGCATGGTGGCACATGCCTGTAGTCCCAGCTACCCGGGAGGCTGAGGCAGAAGGATCACTCGAGCCCAGGAGTTTGAGGTTGCTGTGAGCTAGGCTGACGCCACGGCACTCACTCTAGCCTGGGCAACAAAGCGAGACTCTGTCTCAAAAAAAAAAAAAAAAAAGTGAAGCGAGTAACTGAGCAGCGCTCGGTACAGTCCCGGCGTTGTGCAAGCAGCATCTGCATCTGGTTCTAGTAATATTTTTATCACCCCGAAAGGAAACCCCAGGCCACCCTGCAGTCACCCCCGGCCCCGGCCCGGGCGACGGCTCCTCTGCTCTCTGCGTGCATGCATCTGCCTATTCTGGACTTGTCATAGGCGTGGAAGGGGACAGCGTGTGACCGGAGTGTCGTTCCTTTTTACGGACAAATTAAAAAGTTGCTGTCTGTGGCAATCTCGAACTGAGCCTGCTGCGGACACCGGTGCACGAGCGCCTCGGTCCCTGCTCCCGAGGGCGTGCGTGCCGAGGGGTAGAGGGACCGGGCCGGGTGACTCCACGTCCACCTTTTTGGAAGCCGTCTGAGCCGCTTCCCGCCCCGGCAGAGGGAGACCCGGCCGGGAGCAGGTGCTCCGGGGGAGCGGGTGGGTCTGCGCTCGCCGTGTCCCTGGCCCTCGGAACACGTCGCTTCTCTCTGGGACTGGCCGTGCGGGGCCTTATTTCCAAGGACCCAGAACGCCATGACAGAGGAGGCCCCGATGGGGAAACTGAGGCTTGGGGCGAGGTGGCCCCGGGCACCCAGCCTAAGCCCCTTCTCCCCTGCAGGTGGCAGGAAGGATTCTAGGACGCCCGGAGTGCGGGGGGGGGGGGGGGCGACCCCACAAAGAAGCCTGAGCCCCCACCCCCGACCCGGCATGGGCCCATGCACCCTGCAGTACCCAGAAGCCTTTGCAAAATGGGGAAGAAACTGAGAGCCGCAAGAAAGTGGCAGAAAGGCCACCAAGTGTCACACGCTGTTCCCAGCTCAGGCAGGACTGCAGAGCTTCCTGTGGTGGCTGCCAGTTCCCCACCCCCACTGCCGCCCCCAGCTGTTCCCCTTCCCCAGCTGGCCTCCCCGCCCTGCTCCTCCTCATTCTCTCTCCTCCACTTCCTCCCGGTGCTTCTCCTGAAAACCTTGACGCATTTTTAAATTATTTAATTTGTTTATGGAACCTCAGGTTAATAGAATCAGTGAAACTATGTAATTCTTGGGACCAACAGTTTATTTCACTGATTTTTTTTTTAATGACAGCGAAGGCTGATTCTGCCACCAACAGACAGATCCCACCCTGGGAAGCACGGGCCAGGTGGCACCCCACGCCAATTTGTGAATGTACCAAAATTATCACCTTATTTTTTTTTTTTTCTGTTTTAGAGACAGGGTCTGGCTCTGTCACCCAGGCTGCAATGCAACCTAGCTCAAGGCTATGCAGCCTCGAACTCCTGGGCTCAAGTCATCCTCCCATCTCAGCCTCCCAAGTTAACGTAGACTATAGGTGAACACCACCATGCCTAATTTTTAATTTTTTTTTTTGTAAAGATGGGATGTCGCCATATGTTGGTCAGGCAGGTCTCCAACTCCTGGCCTCTAGTGATCCTTCTGCCTCAGCCTCCCAAAGCACTGGGATTTGAGCCACCCTCGCCTGGATGTTTCACTGAATTTTTTAAAAAGTTTTCATCCATACGTTTGTATGCCAAAATCAACTCTTGTTTCATTTTCTTTGCGTCTGAGCTTTTTGGTGAACATGGAGCTTTGGGGATATTTTGTTTCTCAAGGTGCTACTATGAAACTGTCACACTGAAAAATGAAGAATTTTTTTTCCTCTACTTGCTTCAATATTTTTAAATTAAGGAAAGAATGTGTTACAGGGACGCAGCCATCTCCTTGCACGGCCCTGAAGCTCGATTTCAAGGCTGTGTAATATTCCAGCCCGTCACGCGCTTGCTGCTGAGGGACCCCCAGGTTGTGTTCGGGTCCCGGTGGCCACCCTGCTCCCGCGTTGCCTTAAGGAATCAGTGACGTCACCGTTTCAAGCAACTTGCCTCTCAGATCCTCCGTGACACCCCAAATCTTAGCGACGGCCGGGAGGGGACAAGATAGGGGGACAATTTGGGGTCCAGCTGCCTGGGAAATCCCCTCCCCCATCCTCTACCCCCTGCCGGGCTGTCCACCCCGTCACCCCACGTCACTGCCCCCCCCCCCGTGAGCGCAGCACCCACCTGTGGAAAGGGGAAGTGGGTTGCAAGGTGCTAAGAGTTTGTTTGGGGTTCAGGGTGTCCCCACAGCTTCCGGAAGGGCCTCATTTCCTAGAAGCTGAGAACATCGAGGTGGCAGCTCGACCCCACTTTTCTCACCGTCGTGGGGCTCGGGGTGAAAGGAAGAGGAACCAGGTGCCAGGACCCCTCCCCCTCCTCCTCCTCCTCCTCCTCCTCCCCCTCCCCCTCCCCCTCCTCCTCCCCCAGAGCCAGGACGGGCCGGCTACCTGGTCCTTTGGGGCCTTACAGCCTCCTGCCTTTCTTCGCTCCTTGTGTTTGGGGTCCTCCTCCGCACCCCCATACTGCCCCAGACCCCTGCAGCCCCAGCCCCAGGAGGCCGAGAGGCCTGGGCGGTCTAAGGATGGGGAGAGGAGGAGCTCTGTGACTTCACGGAAGTCATTTCACTACCCTGTGCCTCAGTTTCCCCACCTGTCAATTGGAAATTGACACAGCCCCTGCCTGCTGGAACTATTGGGAGGATAAGTGAGTTCAATCCCCGGGAAGTGCTTAAGAAGAGGGCTAGGTACACAGTAGGCGCCAGATGAACGCTGTCATCCACCATCATGATTTTGCTATCGTTGCAGCTGTAATAATAATAACGATAAATTATATTAATATAATACAATTAATAAGACCCTTGGTATTATCGGCTGGATAATCCCTGGCTCAGCCACTTCCCAGCGGGGAAACCTCAGGCCAGTGGCCCCACGCCCCTCACCCCAGGTGCCGGCTCCCTTCTGACAAATGGGGGCCATCCCTGCCTGCTGTCCTTCAGAACAAAGTCACAAGCTGTCCAGGGGCTGCGTGTAGGTCACTGGGGCTGGAAGTTCTTCAGGACGGAGGGAAGGAGGAGGGACGTGAGACGCCCCAGAAGGGCTGGGTCGGGAAGCCTGAAGGAGGTCCCCTCCGCGGGGAGAAGGGCGGGATGAAGGATGTCACTAAGGCACGTGACTCACCACGACGGAGCCCCCGCTCGGCGCAGGCTCTGGGCCGGGCTGGATGAGACAGACAAAGTGCTCGGGAGGAACCCGGCGTTTCCTCGGGTGTAAGAGCTTTTCAGGCAGCGGCGGCAGCCTGTGCAAAGGCCCTGTGGTCGGCCCACGCCAGGGTGTTTTCCACAAGGAAACAGGAGCTGTGTGGGGGGAGGGAGGGGAAGAGAAGAGAGAGAGGACAGGGGTGACAGGGTAGAATGTGCCTTCGGGATCACCCAGAGCAACTGGGGTTTTGCTCCGAGTGAGGCGGGAGCCGTAGAGGGTTCTTGAGCAGAGCAGGGGTGTGCTCTGGCTCAGGCATGTGCAGGGCCACAGACCATGTGGGGCGGGGGCGGGACACCAGGTCGGGACGTGAGGGAGCTGGACCAGGGTGGCGCCCGGTGGCGGGGGGACGGGCAGAAGCGACAGGATTCCGTCCTGTTGGAAGTCGCGGGCCTTGCCTACCGGCTAGATGCGGAGGCGGTGGCCATGGCGGGGCTGTCCCTCCTCGCTCCTTCCCCAGGCGGCAAACACTGGGAAGCCTTTTCTTTTCGCTCTCCTGACGCTGCTCCTTCCTCGCCCTGTCCTGGGAGGCCGGCGAGTGGGGCATCTTTGCCCCTATTTCACAGACAGGGAAACTGAGTCCCAGGGAGGCTGCACCTGCTGCAAGGGTCCTCCTGGGGGAGCAGAAGGCAAGAGAGTCGCCGGTCACCATGGAGGGGTCAGGGACAACATGAGGGACATCTGAGGCACCTCCCACCCCCCCATGAGGTTCTCCAGACACAGCTGTCCGGCCCACGGCTCCGTGGCCAGGGGGCGTGAGCCTGGGGCTCCCACCTTTCCAGGAAAAAAGCCAGGACTCCACTCCAGCCCGGTCTGCCCCTCCTGACCCCCCCCCTCGTGCCCACCCCCCCGACCCCCCATGTGTCCACCCCCCACCCAGCCCCCCCATGCCCCCCTCCCAGCCCCCCGTGTCCACCCCCTCCCAGCCCCCCGTGTCCACCCCCTCCCAGCCCCCCCATGTCCACCCCCCTCCCAGCCCCCCCGTGTCCACCCCCCAGCCCCCCCGTGCTCCCCTCCCAGCCCCCCCCAGTGTCCACCCTCCTCCCAGCCCCCCATGTCCACCCCCCTCCCAGCCCCCCGCACCCCGGCAGGGGCCTGGCGCTGCACGTTTGCCCGGGCAGGAAGGGGTAAATCCTGGGGTGGGGTGGGGGTGGGGGCCATCCCCAGGACAAAGCTTTTTTTTGACCCTGGCCACTGGCGACTGTTTCCCATAGCTGCCGTCTCCCCCTTTCAGCGGTTACGCACTTCCTCCCTTCTCAGCGCCCATCGCCTTTGCACCGTCAATCCATTCTCGCGACAAGAAAGCGACTGGGTGACAGCACCCCCTTGAGAAGCCCTCCTTGCCGCCCCGATAGCAGGGAGACCTAAACATAAGTAGGAGCGTAAGGAACTCCCCAGCAAGGCTTTGGATTCTGGCTGGACACAGTCGCCCGCTGGAAAGCTCAGGGTCACGGACGCCTCCTCCCCGGCCGGGGGAGAGCAGGGGCTGCCTGCCCGCGGACCTCGGCTGGGCCCCTCGTTGGCTGTGCCAGGCCCCGTGCCTTGGTTTCCTCCTCTGTAAATTGGGAATTTTAATGGTGCTGCAGATGTTTTAGGAGTAAATGAGTTAAAATAGGCTTTTTTCTATTTTTTGAGACAGAGTCTCATCCCATTGCCATGAGTAGAGTGCCGTGGCGTCAGCCTAGCTCACAGCAACCTCAAACTCCTGGGCTCAAGCAATCGGCCTGCCTCAGTCTCCCAAGAAGTGGGGACCACAGGTGCACACCACAATACCCGGCTAATTTTGCTTCTATTTTTAATAGAGATGGGGTCTTGCTCTTGCTCACGCTGGTCTCGAACTCCTGAGTTCAAGCAATCCTCCCACCTTGGCCTCCCACAGTGCTAGGATTACAAGCATGAGCCACCATGCCTGGATAAAATAGTCTTAAAAAAAACAAGAGCCAGAACAACATAGCAAGACCCTGCCTCTCCAAAAAAGAAAAAAAAAAAAGGAAAAGAAAAATCAGCTAGTCACGATGGTGCACACCTACAGTCCCAGCTACTCTGGAGACTGAGGCAGGAGGACCGCTTGAGCCCAGGAATTCAAGGCTACAGTGAGCTGTAGTGAAGCCACTGCACTCCAGCCTGGGTGAGACCCTGTCTCAAAACAAACAAACAAACACACACTGAAGACCCGGTCTGGTGCAGATAAAGTGCTTTTAAGAGCATTTAAAAAAATTATTAGGTAGCTGTTGCTCCATTGATTAATATTGCTATAGGGAGACAGAAATGACTTCGGGAGTTTTGCAGGGCTTTGCCCTGAAGGAATGTGTGAACACGTGTTAGCTCACATATCAAAAGCTACCTCGCCTCAGGAGGGCATCCCACAGGTCAGTACCAGCTGCTTTCTAAGACGACGCTGCGTCTCGAACCTGTCCACTTTCGCCTGTTTCGTACGACAAAGCAGGCGTGCACGGAGCCACAGGATGAGAGCCGATCAAAGGGTGCCCGCCCGACAGACAGACAGACGCCTGCAGCCAAAGGCAACTAGCCCAAGGGACAGTTCCTGCTTCACTCCTCACCGCCTGTCTCAATCCACAAAAACTAGATGAAGAAACATAGAGCCACTAGATTCCTGTTTAACCTTTCTGCTAAGTGATAGCTTTATCTTAGAACTCAGAAGTTTGTCAGAAAGATTTTGTGACCATTTGCTCATGTAGACAGAGTTAATTAGGGGATCTCTAGAAGCTTTGGGGGGAGACTTTTATCCTAAAACGAACTACGTAACTCTGTTGCCCCTGGAAACCGATCACTGTACCAGTAAATACTGATGTGAAGCTTTACTCGGGGCCTCCCAACTCACAGGAATGCTGGAGGTCTCCCGATTCCCCAACTTTTATAAAAAAAAAAAACTGTACTTTCATCTCTGCGTATTCTTTTATTTCTCTATTCGATTATTTTCTATTTTCTGTCATTTCCTTATCTCCTGTGACGACCCCTGCCAAAGGGGCCCAATTTTTGCTGGGAGCGTAGCTAACCCCGCAGGTAGCTCAAGAGGCAAGCGAGTCACGTGATTTATTCGGAAAGGAAACACCTCTCCCATCACATGAGACTTTCAAACGGTGGAAAAACCGGCAGAGGATTTGGAAGCACATTGCATTTCATCCCTTTTGGGCCAGTTCTCCTGTGCATGTGTGTGTGTGTGTGTGTGTGTGCATGTGTGTATGCATGTGTGTGCATGTGTGTATGCATGTGTGTGCATGTATGTGTGTGCATGTGTATGCACGCATGTGTGTGCATGTGTGTGCGTGTGTGTCTGTACAACGCCTCTGGGTCTGAGCTTTTACTGCGCTTTCCTGTTGGCTTCCAGTTGCCCCGCCAGTTCCGGGGAGGGCCCTGGGCCAGCAGCCGTCCACCCCCTTCATAAAGGCCCAGCCTGGGGAGATGGGACAGCCCCGTCCTCCCCCTACTTCCCCTGCTCCTGCAGCAGCTGGAACCATGGGAGGTGTCTTTCTTGGTAAGAACTTCAGAACTTCCGGGTCCTGCCGGGAGGGGTGAGGCCCCCGCAGCGCCCCTTGGTCTTGGCGGAGAAACGGGAGGTGCCCCTGGTGGCTCCTGGACAGGTGGCAGAAGCCACATGTCACATGGAGAGAGGGGCTGGCAGCGCCTGGGCAACCGTGCGCCCTGGAAGGAACCCCAGGCTGCTCCCAGGGCCTGCTCCCCTGCCCTCATGGGTCTTTACGCTCCACTCTGCACCCAGTTGGTAGGCTGCCCCCCTAAGAGGGGAAACTGAGGCACGGGGGAAGGGAAAGAAGAAAAAGTGAGGTTGAGACTCCACAGGCAGCTGCTGTTAATATAGATCATGGAGAGGGGTGTCTGGGAGCTGGTGGCTGGCACCCCTTTACTGGAGGGTACCCCCAATTTGTGCCCCAGTGTCTCAGTGGCAGGGGCAGCCCCAGAGACCCCCGTTCTTGCGGCCCTAGACAAGGCCGGGCCTCAGCTGTGGGTTTTGAACTTGACTTTCCTGTGACTTCCCCCAAGCCTTTCCCGCCGCGCCCAGGGTGGCTCTAACGGTTATCATCGGGGCAGCGCGTTGCCCCAGCAACGGGCAACACACAGAGTGAAGAAATGACATTTGGGGGAAGCCCAGGGCGCAGGCCCACGGTTCCCCTGTGCAGCCCGGGTGGCAGGTGTCAGCCCAGCGGCCCCTGGGCTCGGGGAGCGAACGACAGGAGGCCAGGCCCCAGATGGAGGCGCGGCCGTGGCCTCAGGGCGAGGGTGGGGAGCCCCGCCCGCCCGGCCCGGGCAGAGGGGATGGGACACACGGAGGATCCCTGCCCCCGGGGCTGGGGCCCAGCCCTTCAATCCCACCTTCCTCTGCCTCCTCTGCTTACGAGATTCTTCCTGGTCTTTTTTTTTTTTTAACCTCCTCTGGGTTCCAAGCCTCTGTTTCTCCATCTGTAGAATGGGCGTAAACACAGCCCCCACCTTTAAAGGAGTTACTGGAGGCTTTGGGAGCTGGAGCCTCGAATCAACCTCTGTCCCATCCTTTGAGGGACGGTCATTTTGTCGTGTGTCCTGCAAAGAGGAGCCGATTCCTAGCAGGCAGGCAACCAGCCGAGCCCTGTAGCCAAGCAAGAGGGAGAGAGGGACCCGGTGTGAGAAAGGGGAAGGGGCACGGCTGCTGGGAGCAGGTGCAGGCAGGCGGGTGTGGGGGGGTCTCTGCCCTCCCCCCGCCCCAGGAGCCAGGTCTGGACACAGGCTGAGCGGTCAGGGTTAGGGTCTGCAACCCCACCCCCTCCCCCCTGCGCTCACAATGACCCCAGAGTCTGACCTCAGATTTTCCCAGGGAGTCCCCGCCCGGGTCCAAGTGGGCGACTGAGTGGCGCGTCATCCCTCCCTCGGCCCAGGAAGTGACTCACAGCCAGCCGCCCTCCGGTCCTATCCCGTCCGCTGCCCGACACCCCACTCCGGGGCTCCCTGGGTTACTGGGGTCCCCGCGGGACTGCCAGCCCTGCCCCCACCTGCTGCTGAGTGCCGTCCCCTCCTCCTCCCTTCCCGGCTCCCCCCACCCCCCCTCGTCCTTTCCCACCCTCACTCCACTTCCCTCTGTCCCGCCCCTCTGTCCCGCCCGCCTCCTGTCTCTGCCTGTCTCTCTTTCGAATCCTTCATCTGTCTCTGTCTCTCTCGTCTCTTTCTACTTTCTCTCCACCTCTGTCTCCCTGTCCCCTCTCTCTGGTGAACCGCAAGGACGTCCCCATCTCCGCAGCCCCTGACGACGAGGAGGGGCCCCCAGGACACGCCCTGGGAGGGGTGGCCCTGAGCCGCAGGGGGGTTGTTCCGCATGAACCCCCACAGGTGCCCTCGGCGGTGGGGCGGGGGAGCCCGGGGCAAAATGTCCCCACTGGGTCCCAGGCAGGACAGGACGTGCGGCTCTCGGGGCTGTGGGCGCAGGGCGGGCACCTGTGTCCCTGAGGCCGGTGCCTGGGGCGTCCGAGAGAACCTGGCCCGACCCCTCACTTCTGCCTGAAGAAAGGTGACAGTCCGCGCTGGGACGCCCAGGCAGCTGGCCCGGGGCTGGTTCCCCCGCTGCACGGGGAGCGGACGCTGTGGTCAGCCCGTTCTACAGAAGGGGAGACTGAGGCCGACAGTGGGGGCGGACGTGAGCTAGGGCCATGCGGCTCCAGGGTGTCCTCTGAGCCGCCGCCCGCACGGCCCCAGGCCGGGACAGCCGCAGCCCGAGCGAGGCCACGCGGGCTCGGGGTCCCCTCCCCACTCCCCGTGCCCGAAAACCCGCGCCGAGGCGCCACGTCACTGACCTTCCGCTGTGGGTGGTGGGACGAGCCGACCTTCCCCTCGCCCTTTGAGCAGAGCATGGGCGTTGAGCCTGGGAGGGGCTGGGGCCCCTTCCCCCAGTGCGGCGCCCTCCGGCCTCCTTTCCCAGCCTCCTTTCCCGGCCTCCTTTCCTGGCCCTGGGTCCTCTCTGACGCCCTGTCCCTGTCGCAGCGCTGTGTGTCCTGCTGGCTCTGTCGGAGGCCGAAGCCCAGGACGCCGGGGGTGAGTCTGCGCCGCGGTCCGCAGCCAGGAGGGCCCCGCCCCACCTCGCACCCGGCACCCCGACCCTCCGCCCAGGAGTGACAGGCCCCATTCAGGGTCGCTCGGGCTGTCCCCCCCCACCCCACCTCTTCTAGGGACTGCGTTGCCCCGCTGCCCGTCCTGGTGCCATGTCCCCTTCTGAGCCCGCCCCCGCCCCCGCAGGCTGTGACCGCTGGTGCCCCCCGAACGCCTTGTGTGCCAACACCACTGCCTGTCGCTGCAAGCCGGGATTCAGCTCCTCGGGCGCAGAGATCTTCACCGACTTCATGGTGTCCTGCGACGGTACCGCGGCTTGGGGGCGGTGCAGGGCGCCTGGGACCCGATGAGGCCCTGCCCAGCGCCAGCGGGGGCCTGGGTGGTAGTTAGGGGCCGCGGCCCTTGGCCTTGGGACTGTCGTCCTGGCCAGAGGAAAGAGAAGGGAAAAATAAACGAAGGTGGAGAGGTACGGAGCGAACAGGCATGGCTTCCCGGAGAAAGGAGTCGGTTCCCGAGGAATCGCGGGTCTGTGCCTCGGTTGGCCCGTAAGACTGGGGAGGAGAATGCTGAGCTTCCTGCCCATCCCCCACCTGGGCACCGTCCACTACATCCAAATCCAGAGAACTCGGAGCTGACCTCGTGGCCTTCAGGAATGGCTTGCTCCAGACGCAGTGCAGCTCAGGATTCTTTCTAAAAGATACTTAGGAAGCACCAGGCTTCATGCCGGGGAGTCAGGGTGGGACGGAATCCACACCTTTGGGAATGTGACTTTTTGCCCTGTCCTGTTTCAGACATCAACGAGTGTAAACCACCCACCAAGGTGTTCTGCGGAAAATTTGCAGACTGCCAGAACGTGGTCGGGAGCTACTACTGCACCTGCAGCCCGGGATACACGCCCACCTCCGGGCCAAACACGTTCCGGAATGCGAGTGAGAACACGTGTGAAGGTAAGAGCCACCCCACGTCCTCCTCCTCCCCGTCCTTGAGGTTTGGGGTCGCCGGAGCCGTCCTGCAGCACCCGAGGGGCAGAGCCCTGGCTGGGGGTTCCCTGCCTGGGGCCTGGACGGGACGGCCGTGCATGACCCGTCCCACCAGCCCAGACAGGCCAGGCGGTGTGACGGCCACAGACAGACGCGGGACCCGCCGCCTGGGCCAAAGCCCGGTAGCTGTGCGCACGGAGCTCGCGACACTCACTCAGAAACCACTGTCGGCGGGGGATGATGCTATCGCAATGTTGTGCTATAAAATAAAGAGTCCCTGTCTTTTAAAGATTAAAAAAAGGGGGGATGGGGAAGCGGGAAAAAAAGGAAAAAGATAAAAACAAAAGTAGCTTTTGTTAACTGGTGTGACCTTGGACAAGTCACTTCACTTCTCTGTGCCTCGATTTGCCCATCTGTAAAAGGGGCGTAACCACGGTGCCCAACCTCACAGAGCTGCTGGAGACGTCGCTGGGGCCACCAAGGCACTGGCCGGCTGCGCCCTCAGGAAGCGCTGCGTGAGGGCGCGGGCCGTCACCGGCTGTTGTCACTCGGGACGGGCGTTCCCGGGACAGGCGGGCGGAGACCGCCGCCAGGGTCCCGTCCTGCGAGGCGGCCACACCGGTTCAGGCCTGGGGGGCCGGCCCCCACGCGTAACAGGCTCCGCCCCTTTCCAGGGAGCCAGTTGGGAAGGGAGGGGCCTTCGGCACGCGGGGCGGTGAGAGCAGGGGCAGCCGGGAGCCACGGCTCCCCCGGGCAGAGGGAGTGGCTGCAGAGGTGGGGCGGGGAGGGGCAGAGGTGGGTGGTGGTGAAGCTGGGGCTGAGCCGGGACTCGAAGGCCGCCCGCTGGGGAGAGAGGAGGCCCGGCCGGCCCCTCCCGCCCTGTGTGCAGGCAGAGGGAGAGGGCGGGAAGCAGGGACAGGGCCACGCTGCGTGCGGGGGACACGCGCCTGCCTGGAGCGCACGGGAGGCCTGTGTCCGCCACGCCGCCCGTCCGCAGGTGGACACTGGGCGGCGCGCGCACGGCTTGGCCACAGCACAGACCCTCGTGTGAGCTGGAGAACGGCCCCTCCTCTCCACGGGACACGGGCGTCTGGCAGGCCGGGGGCGAACTGGCTCTCAGCCCCCGCTCGTCCCTGGAGCAGCAGCGCCCTGGCGCAGCGGGCAACCTGCACAACCGCGCGTGCCGATCACGGAGTCCTCTCAGAGCGCCCTGGCTGGGCGTCGGCACGGACAGCAAGCGTGAGGTGACAAAGAGGCCACCGCGGACCTTAAGGCGGGCGACAGGAGGGAGCAGCCGGCTGGTCCAGGCAGGACCCACCAGCCGAGGCTGCAGCTTGGTGGGGGCTCGGCGGGTCTGTCTGCGCCCTCCCCCCACACCCCAGCACTCGGGCTCTGCGGCACCAGGGACACGCCCGGCCAGCGTCACAGCCCGCCGGCCGATGACACGCAGTGACCTGGGGCCGCCCCTCGCCCCACTCTCTCCAGGCCTCAGAGGGCCGTGTGGACACCTGGACACCTGTCTGAACCCCAAGGCTCAGATCCTCCCCGCGGGGACCCTTCTGGGGGCTCAGAGCGGCCCCTGCCCGCCTGGCCCCTACGACACCCGGGACCTTTCACAAGCTCAGGACGAGGCACGTTCCGGCACAGCGTCTGTCCTTCCCGCCATCGCCAGCGACGCCGGGATGAGACCTGCCCCACCAGGGCCCACACGCTTGGCCACGCCTGGACCCCCTCTGGCCACCCTGGCCGTGACGGACCGGGGGAGGACCCCGTCTGGAAACCCGGGAGGATGGAGACTCCAGGGGAGGCCGCGGTCCCAGCCTGGAGAAGACGCCACCTGGCGTCCTGACCGCCTGCTCCGCACCCGCCTCCACTGCGTCCCCACCCAAGGCGCTGCGTGCCGGCTGCCGAGCTGGTCCGTGTCCTCCACGGCCGAGGACAGCTCTGACGACTGGGGCTTGGGAGGGTGCGGTGGCCGGGCGGGGTGGGGCCGGGTGGCATGGGCCCCACACCGGAGAGGTGGGTGCGGAAGAGCCTCCAGTTTGGCCCGGACAGCAAGAGAGGTCGTCGCCAAGGGCCCCTGCCCCGGCCGGACGCTGTCCCCACGGGCCTGGCTCAGGGTCGAGCCTTGGGCCGTCTCCGAGGGGCTGGGCTCTCAGAGCGGCGTGGGCGGCACAGCGCTGTCCTGTGGCCACCGGGAGGACCTGGCCAGCGAACAGCCACCTGGGGACGTCAGCCAAGGGACGCCACTGAGGGCCAGCACGGGCCCTGCTCCGGGAAGCAGCCTTTCCCCGCGCTCGGCTCCCAGGACGCTGCTCCGAGTCGAGGGCCGGTCGGGGAGGCGCGACGCCCCCAGTGGGGCTGCCCAGGCAGGCGGGAGCCGGGGAGGACCCGGCCGCCTCCCGCCACATCTGGACAGCAGAGGGCTGGGCCACCCAGCTCGGCATGGGACGCCTCGGTGTGAGTCGGAAAAGGGAGGCGACGTGGTGCCTTCCGGATGCTTCTGAGCCAGGGGACGCGGCCGGACCCGGCGCCAAAGGCCGTCCACAGCCGGGGCGTCATTCCCGCCCTTCCTCTTGCAGACGTGGACGAATGTCAGCAGAGCCCCAGAGTCTGCGGAAGCTTCGGCGTCTGCCGCAACACCCTGGGCAGCCACGCCTGCCACTGCCCGCCCGGCTTTGCGCTCCAGCCCCGGGACCCAAAGCTCTGCGCAGGTAGAGGCCCGGGAAGAGGCCGCTGCAGCCCAGGAGGAGGGGAAGACTAGCACGCTCTCCCAGGGTCACGGGCGCCCAGGGAGTCGCCTCCCAGGAAGGTCCCCATGGGGCAGGGAGGGGCAGGGCCTCTGGGCCTGGAGTCCGTTTGTGGAGCCCGCAGACCTCACCCCTTCCTCATGCCTCACGGGCGAGTGGAAGAAGGCTACCTCGGTTCTGAGGAGGGGAACCACGGCCATGGTCAGGGAGGGAGCGGTCAAGAGCCTAAAAACTGGGCACCATGGTCCCTGCTGTGCCCATCTTGCAGGGAGGCCACTATACGCTGCTTTGAAGGTGAAGCTGAAGGTCACCAGGTGGCGGCACCTGCACTGACGGCCCTGGGTCTGGGCGTGGAGAGATGGGGAGGGGCGCACTGAGGGAGGGCAGGCCCCCGCTGGCCAGGGGCAGGCTCTGACCTCCGGCTTTGTCCTCAGATGTGGACGAATGCGCTTTGGGACAGCACCAGTGCCACAACTCCACCCACTGCCTCAACAACGTGGGCGGCTACGAGTGCCGGTGCCGCCCGGGCTGGAGGCCGGTTTCCGGGTCCCCCGACGGCCCGACCGACACCGTCTGCACAGGTGTGCGGCCTGACCCCGCGGCGCAACCCGGCGCCTGCCGGCACACGCGTGGGCACCGAACACCCGGCTCCATGCCGGCTGCCTTTCGTTCTTTGGAGACTTGATGTGAAAAGATCTGGGGTCCTGGGGGAGGGGCTGGTGCTGACGGGGAGGTCGGGGGACGCGGGTGGCAGCCGATGAACTGGGAGGCTACGTTTCAGCTTGTGCACGGCTGCGCGTCTGCACGACCCGCCGCACTCAGGCCTTTCCGTGCCCCGAGAGCCAGAGTCTCCACTCCCAGGGGCGCCGACAGCGGGAGGAGCGAGGAGGGTGCGGACAAGAGCGAGGACCCTCTCGGGGCTGGGACAGGGCCTGACCCGCTTCTCCGGGTCCGCAGACGTGGACGAGTGCAGCTCCGGGCAGCACCGCTGCCACCCGTCGACCTTCTGTGTCAACGCCGTGGGGTCGTACAGGTGCCGCTGCCGCCCAGGCTGGAGGCCCAAGCCGGGGGTCCCGAACAACCAGAACATCACAGTCTGCGAAGGTAGGTTCTGACCCGACCCGAGAACCTCCCCCCAACACGCGCAACACCCGCAGCCTGACGGGCCGCTGTCTGTCCCCGCAGAGACGCCCTTTACCAACTGGACCGAGCCGCCGCCGGGCATCCGCAGCCAGGTGAGCGCCCAGCAGGGACGGGGGGCAGACAACGCCCCACAGCCCCAGGATTTGGTGTGAGCGCCCTACCCACCCGGGAGAAGCTCTAACGCCCTCTTCTCTCCTCTCCCAAGAGTCTGTCTCGCTTCTTTAACAAAATCCAGGATCTGGACAGAGACTTCAAGCCAGACTCAGCCCAGAAGACCGTGGAGGTGAGGACAGGAGGAGGTGGCCCGCAGAGGACAGGGCGGGAAGGAGACCGTGCGGCCGGCCCCACGCTGCCGCCCTGCCTCCCCCAGGGCTGGGGAGGAGCGGCCTCGCTGGCGGTCCTGCTGTTAGACGGCTGCTGTCTCTCCTCTCCCTGCTCCTGGGCGCAGAGCTGACGTCATCGCCGACGTGTCAGAGGAGGGCTGGTTTCTAAGGGGCTGTGCTCCTGGGCGCAGAGCTGACGTCATCGCCGACGTGTCAGAGGAGGGCTGGTTTCTAAGGGGCTGTGCTCCTGGGCGCAGAGCTGACGTCATCGCCGACGTGTCAGAGGAGGGCTGGTTTCTAAGGGGCTGTGCTCCTGGGCGTAGAGCTGACGTCATCGCTGATGTTTCATAGGAACGGGCTGTGCTCCAGGGGCAAGGACCACCCAGAGCCACCTTTGTCCCCAAACAGCCTCTGGGGTCTGTTCTGTGGGGTGAGTGGTTCGGATGGTCATGCAGCCCCTGCGGCCTGTGGCCCACTGGCACCCTGTCCCCATGCCCCCAGGAGCTCATGGAGAATGTGCACGAGCTGCTGGAGACCCCTGGGGACCTGGAGACCCTGCCCCACTCACAGCAGCACTGTGTGGCCGGCCACCTGCTGGTTGGGCTGGAGGACGTCCTGAGACGACTGAGCAAGTCCCTGCCCGATGGGCCACTGACCGTCAGTTGCCCTGCAGGCACAGGTACGCACCCGGGCGCCCCAAGGCCCCTGCCTCCCTCCTCGCTCAGTCCCACTACAAAGCAAAGGACTAGAAAGAAATGCATAAATATGTAGACAATACACATTTTGATTGTAACATAGGTGGTCAGCAGCAAAATAATTACAATGAAGAACTCAGCAAAATAGAAACAGCTTCCGAAGGAAACAATTTATTTAATTTGGAAGAATATAAATTATTTGACAGATAAGTGTGATGTTTCGTAGAGGTAAAATTCACATAAGATTCACCATCGTAAAGCGTGTGCTTCGGTAGACTCTAGTACGTTCACAAAGTTGTACAACCATCTCCTCCACGTCTAAAACGTTTCCATCACCCCGAAAGCAAACCCTGTACCTGCCAAGCAATCACAACTCATTCCTCTGTTCCCCCAGCCCTGGCAGCCACTGATCTGCTTTCTCTGCCTATGGATTGGCCTAATCAGGATATTTGCTATTAATGGGATCATACAATACGTGACCTTTTAGCCTAGCTTCTTTCACGTACTATAACATTCGTGGGGTTTATCCATGTCATAGCACGTGTCAGTATGTCCTTCCTTTTCAGGGCTGAATACTATTCCATTGTACAGATATACCACACCGTGTTTCTCTCTCCATCCATGATAGACGTTTGGGTTGCTTCTACCTTTGGGCTATTGTGAATAGTGCTGCTATGAATACTGGTGTACAGGAATTATCTAAATACCTCTTTTTGGTTGTTTTGAGTATATACTTAGGATAGAATTGCTGGGTCACATGATAATTCTATGTTCAACTTTTCCAGAAACCACCAAACGTTTTTTCCCAAGTGGCTGCACCATTTTACATTCCCGCCAGAAACACATAAGGGTTACAATCTCCACATCTTCGGCAAAACTTTTTACTTTTACTTTGTTTGTTTTTATTAAGGCCTTTTTAGTGTATGTGAGGTCATATCTCATTATGCCTTGGATTTGCACTTTGCTAATGACTAATAATGTTTAAAATCATTTCATGTGCTTGTTTGCCATTTGTGTATCTCTTCTGGAGAAATGTCTACTCGAGTCCTTTGCCATATTTTTTAATTGAGTTGTCTTTTGGTTGTTGAGTTGGAAGAGTTCTTTTCATATTCTGATAGTAGACCATTATGACACATGTCATATGCAAATGTTTTCTTCTGTTCTCTACATTGTTTGTTCACCTTGGTCTTTGCACTTTAATGAACAGAAGTTTTAAGGATCAATGACGCCTATTTTATGTTTTTGCCTTTCTATTGCTTATGCATTTGGCGTCCTATTTAAGAATTTGCTGTCAAATCCGAGGCCAGGAAGATTTATTACTGTGCTTTCCCCAACATGTTTTAGTTTCCTAAATTTAGGAATCTTTGACCTATTTTGAGTTAATTTCTGTGTATCATGTGAGGTAGGGGTCCACTTTCTCTCTGTTGCCCGTGCCTATCCAGTAACCCCAGCACCATTTGATGAAGAGAATAGTCTCTCCCCCATCAAATAGCCTTGGCACCCTTCGTTGAGAATCAACTCGCCATTGAAGTCTGGGTCCATTTCTGGAATCCCAGTTCTGTGCTGCTGGTCCCTGTGTCTGTCTTTATCCCAATACCATATCGTTTGCATTACTGTAGATTTGCGGTGCATTTTGAAATCAGATAGTAATAAGTCCTCCAAATTTGTTGTCCTCCAAGATTGTTTTGGGTGTCTGGGTCCCTTGCAATGCCACATGAGTTTTAACATGAGCTTTTCTATTTTGACAAAATAATAGAGGTTGCGGGGAGAGTGATAAGGATTGCATTGAATCCATAGACCAATTTAGGGAGTACTGTCATCTTAACAATATAAAGTCTCCCAATCTATGCACACAGGATGTCTTTCCATTTATTTAGGGTGTTTAATTTCTTTCAAATTCTTCTGCACTTTGCTGTGTTACAAGTCTTGAGCCTCCTTGGTAAATGCATTCCTAATATTTTGTTGAGGATTTTGTTCATCTATGTCTATAAGAGATATTTGTGTATAGTCGCCCTGTGAACCCTTTATCTGGTTTTATTATTAGAGTAATATTGATGTCATAGAATTATCTAGGCAGCGCTCCCTCCTCTTCTATTTTTTGGAAGAGTTGACAAAGAGTTGAAATGTTTATTCTTCCTGAAGTGGCTGGTAGAATTCACCAGTGAAAAAGCCCTCTGCTCTGGGCTGTTCATTCGGGATGTGTTGATAACTGATTCAATCTTTTTTTACCTGTTACGGGTCCGTTCAGATTTTTTTATTTGAGTCAGTTTTGGTGGTTTGTGTATCACTAGGTATTTGTTCCTTTCATCTAGGTCATTTAACTTGTCGTTGCAGAATTGTTTATACTATTCTTTTATAATGCACTGCATCTTCAGACTACGTATGTGTGTGTTCATATATGTATATACACACACACATAAACATAAAAGTAATCATATGTCAGCCACTGCAAGCAAAATTCCTAACGTAACTTCCCTTATATAAGCCCCACCACTCACAGAACTGTCCCTGAAGATACTGAAGCAAAGAGATGGAAATGTCACCTTGAGTCAGACTCAGGCAAAGATGCAGCTGAACTGGACTCTGGCACAGAAAGTTGGTGACACAGGTAATGGCTGAGATGAGTACAAGGTTAGTGAGGCTTCATGGTGGGACAAGTTGCCCAAGGATATGGAAAAAAAAGAGATTTAAAAATTAAAGGGACGTGTGGGGTGAGTGGCGTGGCGCCCCAAGAGGAGAGTTCATATGAGGAGGAAGAGGCCCTGCTGGGGACCCAAAGACTTAACCTTGGCCTTGTCCTGCAGGCCCTTCTGTGGTGGGCCTTGTCTCCACCCGAGGGATGGGCAAGTTGCTGGCTGAGGCCCCCCTGGTCCTGGAGCCTGAGCTGACGGCTCTGCAGGAGAGACACAAGGGCTGGCTGCAGGACGCCCACCCCACCCTGCTCTCATATGTCAGCTCTGCCTTTCTGAGCAACAAGGACACCCAGAACCTCAGCTCCCAAGTGACTTTCATCTTCTCCCACCTCGTGAGTGCTGGTGGGGTGACGTGGCAGGAGCCTGAGTCCTGGGCACAGCCTTGCTGCTCAGCTCAGCCTGGGGGGTTAGGGGGGCTCCGCCACAGGTGCAAAACCTCCCTTGCAAAATCGGCCCTTCTCAAGTCAGCTTTGGGTCTAAATCTCTGAGTATCTGAATCACCAGCTCACACCTGTGCCCTGTACCTACAGTCGTCGGTGATTCCTGGGCCAAGGCAGAAGGTGTTCTGTGCTTTCTGGAAGCCCGATCAGAAGGGATATGGTCATTGGGCCACCACAGGCTGCAGGACGCTGGACCTCAGAGACACCAGCACCACCTGCCACTGCTCCCACCTCAGCAGTTTCGCCGTCCTCATGGCCCACTACCACGTGCAGGTGAGAGGAGCTGTACTCTGCGTGTGTCTCTGTGTGACACAGTCCCACAGTTGTGGCAGGTTATAAACAACCCATATTTATTATCCCACAGTTTCAATGGGTCAGCAGTCTGGCGTGGCAAGATAGCTTCTCTGCTCAGTCTCACAAGACTGAATTTGTCGTGTCAGCTGGGGTTGGGCCCCATTTCATGTGAGGCTTGAAGTCCTCCTCCAAGCTCCCTGGTTGCTGGCAGAATTCAATTCCTTGTGGTTGCAGGACTGAGGTCCCACTTTCTTGGTGGCCGTCAACAGGGAGCCACGCTCAGTTCCTGTGGGCCAGTCACATTCCTTCTCACGTGGCTCCCTCGCCAAGTGCCAGTGTTCCTGTCTGGAGGCCAGTGGGAAAACATCGATCATATGGAAGCCCTCTCCAACTTCGAATCTAATATTTTCATTCCCTCGTGGTTTTGCAAACATTTGCAGAAAGGGGGGGAAATGTGAAGTTTAAGCCACTGCCAACAAGGAACGGGGTGCCAGGATGAGGCGAGCAGAGTCTGGGATGGGGAGTAGATGCCAGGTCATCGAGGTCCAAGTCTGCCACACCGCATCACATAATGGGGACAGAAGAGAGTGTTCAACAAGAGGCTTCACACCTGCCTGGGCCTCCCACATCAACCTATAAGCTCAGTTACGCACAAAAGTCAAGAGGAAAACAAACCCTTGTGAGTTCCATGGCTCCGTCGTGAGGAAGGGCTCTCTTTTTCTCCCTCAGTCCTCCCAGGGGCTGAATTCAGCAGTTCAGAACCCTGTAAAATCATAAATTTCCAAACCTAGATTAACTTGCCCATCAACTCACAAATATTCCTGGCTCTTCCATTCCTGAATTTGCTAAGCCAAAAAAGAAAAGAGATAAAAATGGCAGTGGGGGTCATTGCCCCAGAGGAGGAAATTATGATCTTAAACCTTTCTTTCCTGGGTGGCAGGAGGAGGACCCTGTGCTGGCCGTAGTCACCTACGTGGGGCTGGGCCTCTCGCTGCTGTGCCTCCTGCTGGCGGCCCTCACCTTCCTGCTGTGCAGAGCCATCCAGAACACCAGCACCTCCCTGCACCTGCAGCTCTCGCTCTGCCTCTTCCTGGCCCACCTCCTCTTCCTCACGGCCATCGACCGGACGGAGCCCCAGGTACTGGCGGTGGTGCTCCCGAGGACTCCCTCCCTTCCCCGGGGATGCCGCCTCGCGGGCTCACGCTGCCTCCCGTGCCTTCCCACGACGGCCCTGAGTCCTGGGGAAGGCCAGAGGAGGAAGCTGCCAATTTCACATTGCCTTATTCAACTAGAAAACATGTCGTCTCTCTCCCTCTCTCCCTTTTAACTATACCCCTTGTCAGCAGGAAGAAAATAAATCATCTCTTTGCAGCTCCATTAGACATATCAGAATTCTCCCCGGTGGCAGGTTCAGGAGAGGTCCTGGCCACACTCAGACCTGACCGCGTCCCCAAGTGTCTCTTGCTCCTCCCCAGGCGCTGTGTGCCCTCGTCGCCGGCGCCCTGCACTACCTCTACCTGGCCGCCTTCGCCTGGATGCTGCTGGAGGGCCTGCACCTGTGCCTCGCCGCGCGCAACCTGACCGTCACCAACTACTCCGGCACGAACAGACGCATGCGGAAGCTCATGTTCCCCGTGGGCTACGGGGTCCCCGCTGTGATCGTGGCCATTTCTGCAGCATCCCACCCTCACCTTTATGGGACACCTGCCCGGTAAATGCAAATTCCCACTGTCCTAGCAAATTCCCTTCTCTAGCACACGCATGGCCATGACTAGAACAGATGTGGCATTTTGACTAGGCCAGAGCATAATATGCAGAGACACACTAAGTAGTAATCCCTAAGTCTAAATTACTCTAATCTTTTGGTAGAAAATCATAATAAATAAGGAGAATGTATTTAAATCTCTGTCCTCAAAGCATGAAATAAGAAGAAGTGCTCAAGACATTTTTTTTGTTTCGTTTTAAATCTACTCTGCTTCATCCAAATCTTATAGGATGCTCCAGTTTTTAATTTGGAAAAGTGGACCTGATTTAAATAACCAAAGTAACTGATACTGTCATAGTTAAGATTTATAAGGTACTTTGTGTCAGGCACTTTTCTAGCTTTTTTTTGGTTCATTTTTTGCCTAATGCAGTGGCTAAACTTCCAGCACAACAATGACTGGAAAAGCAGATGGTTTTTTCTTGTTCCTGAACTTAGGGAGAAACATTGAGCCTTTTCCCACTGAAGTACCATGTTAACTCATGACTTTTCATACATACCCTTTTTCAGGTTAAGAAAATTCTATTTCATTCCTAGTGTGTTGGATGTTTCTATAACAAAAAAAGGTTTGAGTCTGTCAAAGACTTTCTACTCAGACGATCACATGATGTTTATCCTTTATTTCATATGTTTTATGCTAAACCTGCCTTATGTTCCTGGGATAATTACCCCTTGATCATGGTATACTATCCTTTCTATATGTTGTAAGATTCGGTCTGCTAGTATTTTGTTCAGGATTTTCACATTCATATTCATAAGTGTATTGGTCTACAGTTTTCTTGTGATGTCTTTTTCTGGTTTGGTATCAGGACAACACTGTGCTCAGAAAATAATTTGGGAAAATAGAACAGTTCCCTCCTGTTCTATAATATTTTTGGTTTTGTGAAGAATTGACATTAATTCTTTAAATTTTTGGTGAAACTCTCTGCAGCCATTTTGGCTGGGGCTTTCATTTATTGAAAGTTTTTAAATTATTAATTCAATTATAATTTGAATTATTATTCTCTTTGCTTGTTATCGGTCTATTCAAATCATCTATTTCCTCTTGAGACAGTTTTGGTAGTGTGCTTTTCTAAGAATTTGTCCATTTTATGTAAGTTATCCAATTTGTGGTCATCAGGTTGTTCCTAGTTCCTTATTATCTTTTTTTATTTCTATTAAGGTTAGTATGGATGTCCTCTCTTTCATCTCTGATAATATTGAGTTTTCTTTCTCTATTTTTCAGTCAGGCTAAATGCTTGCCAATTTTGTTTATCTTTATAAAGAATTTCCATTGTTTCATGTTTTTCTAAAAACTCTTTGATTCTCTGTAGCATTTAGTTCGTCTCTAATCTTCATGTCTATCTTTCTGCTTGACTTGGGTTTAGTTTGATTTTCTTTGTCTAGTTTCTTGAGAAGAAAGGTTAGATTGTCAATTTAGAATTTTTATTCTTTTATGATGGCCAGATGCGGAAACTCACACCTGTAATCCTAGCACTCTGGGAGGCTGAGGTGGGAAGATCAATTGAGCTCAGGAGTTCAAGACCAGCCTGAGCAAGAGCGAGACCCTGGCTGTACTAAAAATAGAAAAATTCACCAGATGTAGTGGTGCCTGTAGTCCCAGTTACTGAGGAGGCTGAGGCAGGAGAATCACTTGAGCCCAAGAATTTGAGGCTGCAGTGAACTATGATGACACCACTGCACTCTAGCCCGAGCGACACACTAAGACTTTGAGAAAAAAATGTTTAACTCCTTTCAAGATAGCCATGAATAGCTAAGAATTTCCCTCTAAGCACTGCAATAGCTGTATCCTGTAAGTTTTGGTATCTTGTCTTTTATATCTGCACTCAAAGTATTCTCTAACTTCCCTTATGATTTCTTCATGAACCTATTTGTTATTTAGGACAATGTTGTTTAATTTCTACGTATTTGTAAAGTTCGCAAATTTTCCTCTGCTGTGGATTTCTAATTTCATTCCATTGTGGTCATAAAAATAAATTTTATGATTTCAATCACTTTATTTATATTGAGGCTTCTTTTAATGCCTAACATATGGTCTATCCTGGAGAATATTTCTTGTGTTCTTGAGAAGAATGTATTTTTCTATTGTTGAGTGGAGTGCTCTGCACGTATCTATTAGATCTAGTCATTGTGTTGTTCAAGGATCCGATTTTCTTGTTGATTTTCTGATCAGTTGATTCAACTGATTTTCTTGTCAGTTATTGAGAGTAATGTTGTATTAGTTTCCTGGGGTTGCCTTCACAAGTTACCACAAATTTGGTGGCTTCAAATAACAGAAATTTGTTTTTTCACAGTTGTGGGAGCCAGAAGTCCAAACTTGAGATGGTGGCAGAGCCACAATCCCTCTCAACATTCTAGAGGACAATCTTCCTTGCTTCTTCTGGCTTCTGGTGGTTCCAAACACTCCTCAGCTGGAGGGTGTGTAACTCCAGTCTCTACCCCTATCTTCCAGTGGCCTACACCCCATGCCCTTTATTACTGGTGCTCTTTGTTTCTTGCATGGATTCAAGTTACTGTCCAGTGTCCTTTCATTTCACCCTGAAGGAATCTATCTAGTATTTCTTGTAGGGAAAGTCTACTCGCAAAACTTTCCTTTTTAATTTAGTTTGAAATATCTTAATTTCTTCTTCAGTGTTGACAGATAATTTAGCTGCATATGGAAGTCTTAGTTGACAGTCTTTTTCTTTGACACTTTAAAAGTGCCATCCCAGTAGTTTCTAATCTCTATGGTTTCGCAAGAAGGCATTTTTGAATTATTTTTGTGGATCTATTGTATGTGACAAATGAGTTTTTTCATTTGCTGCTTTTGAGATTTTCCTCATTTTCTTTGACTTTTGTGAATAAGAATATGATGCATCTGCATGTGGATCTCCTTGAACTTACTCTATGTGCAATTTGTTGAGCTTGTTTAGTGTGTAGACTAATATGTTTGTTCAAATTTGGGAAGTTTTCAGCCGGTAATTCTTTTTTTTTTTTTTTTTTTTTTTTTTTTTGCCCTTTCACTTTCTCTTATTCTGAGACTCCGATTATGTGTGTGTTGCTATGTTCAATCCTGGGTTATAGTTCTCTTAGGTTCTGTTACTTCTTCTTCATTTTGTTCTCTTTCCTATAGTTAGACTGCATCCTTTCTATGAACCTATATTCAAGTTTGTGGATTCTTTCTTTGACCAGCTTAAAATCTCCCGTTGAGCCTCTCTGGTGATTTTTGAATTTAAATTATTATATATTTGAACTCCAGAATTTCTATTTGGTTCCTTTTCATAAAGTTTATCCTTTTATTGATATTCTTTGGTGACATGTTATTGTCATATGTTACTTTAGTTATTTAGACAAGGTTTATTTTAGTCATTTTAAGATATTCACAGTAAGAGACTTAAAGATTTGGTCTACTAAATCCCAAATCTAGGCCTCCTCAGAAATATTTTCTTTGAGCTAATTTTTTCCTGTGTATGCTGCATACAGTTCTTTTTCCTGTGTATATTTTTGTTAAAAACTAGATATTTTAGATAAGATATTGCAATACCCCTGTTATCAGATACCTTCATCCCACCCCCAAAGTTTATGGTTGGTGAGGGGTTTTGTTGTTTCTTAGTGGCTTCTCTAGATTAATTCTGTGGATTCGGTATTCCTTGAAGTGAGTGATTTTTGAGTTCCTCGCTAGCTTTTTGAAAGTTCTTGACTTTGTTTTTCATCCGAATTAATGGACACCCAATGATTGGTCACGAGATTTCCTTAAATTCTTTGCCTGGATGTTTTGCACTCTTTTTCTTCAAGAGCATCTGTGTGAGAAGCCACATCTTCAAACTTCAGAACATTCACAGTGGACTCTGAGCTTTCACATTCACATTAAGACACCATGAACTCCCCACTCCCTAGTCTTACTTAGCAAGGCTCAGTAGTTTCTCCTGGAGAGACTATTTTCAGTTGGTTCTCTGGGTTTAGGTAATTTCCAGTGTTTTGGGATGCACGGCTTTAGCTTTGTAAATTTGTTTTAGAAAAAGAGCAAGTTCACCAAGATTCTCACACCTCCATTCAGTAAGTCAATCTCCTGGATTTTCACTTTTTTTTTTTTTTTTTTTGAGACAGAGTCTCGCTTGTTGCCCAGGCTAGAGTGAGTGCCGTGGCGTCAGCCTCGATCACAGCAACCTCAAACTCCTGGGCTCAAGCGATCCTTCTGCCTCAGCCTCCCAAGTAGCTGGGACTACAGGCATGCACCACCATGCCCGGCTAATTTTTTATTTATATATATATATATATATATATATATATATATATATATATATATATATATATATTAGTTGGCCAATTAATTTCTTTGTATTTATAGTAGAGATGAGGTCTTGCTCTTGCTCAGGCTGGTTTCGAACTCCTGACCTCGAGCAATCCGCCTGCCTCAGCCTCCCAGAGTGCTAGGATTACAGGCGCGAGCCACCGCGCCCGGCTTGGATTTTCACTTTTAACCACAACATTCTGCCAAAGTTTATGTTCACCTGCGTCAACTGAGCTCTTTCTAGGTGTCCTTCTTGCATACATTCTCCTCCATGTACACTACAGTTGCCCTGACACGTCCTACCACATGCTCCTTGCCCTGAAATGTTCTGCCTCAGTCTCCCCTTTTCCCTAACACAGGGCCATGAGTCAAGTCTGTCAACGTCTATCAGAAAACCTCGAGCAACAGACTTCAGCTCTCAGTCACCAATCTGTGATCATAAGAGAACCTCTCTTTTGCACTGTTGTTAAAAAATTAAATTGAAAAACTCTATAAAGACAAATAACTCAACTTAAAACGGATAAAAGATGTGAATAGACATTACTCCAAAGAGATGTGAATGACCAAGAAGTGCTGAAAACTGCTCAACATCATTAGTCATTAGGAAAATCCACATCGAAAGCCACACGAGGAGATCACTTCCCACCCATTGGAATAGTTAAAATTAGAAAGACAAAATAATGGTGAGGACGCGAAGAAATTTAAATCCTTGAACAATGCTTGTTGGAATGTAGAATGGTAGGGCCATTTCAGAACACAGTTTTACCTACAATATGACCCAGCAATTCTATTCCTAGGTATATAGCTAAGTCAAGTGAAAACATATATCCACACAAAACTTTGTACATGGACTGGGCACAGTGGCTCGCATCTGTAATCCTAGCGCTCTGGGAGGCCGAAGCAGGAGGATTGCTTGAGCTCAGGAGTCCAAGACCAGTCTGAGCAAGTCCATGTACCTCATATGTACAAGTAAGAGAAAATGTGACTGGGTGTGGTGCCCATGCCTGTAGTCCCAGCTACTCGGGAGGCTGAGGCAGGAGGATCGCTTGAGCCCAGGAGTTTGAGGTTGCTGTGAGGTACGATGATACCACTACACACTAGCTGGGACAACAAAGTAAGACTCTGTCTCCAAAACAAATAAAAACAAGCAAAGAAACAAAAACCTCCAAAACCAAACTTTGTGCGTGAATGCTCATAGCACCAGTATTCAAAATAGCCAAACCTGGAAACAACCTAAATACCTATTATTGATGAATGCATAAATGAAATGTGGTATAGCCATATAATTGGATATTATTCAATCATAAAAAATAACTTTCTAAAGATTATTCAGCCATGTAAAAATGCTGTAATATGGATAAGACTTCAAAATAGTATGCTAATTGAAGGAATTCAGCAATAAAAGACCAAATATTGTATGATTCTATCTATATGAAATGTCCAAAATGGGCAAATACGTAAGGACAGAAAGTAGATTCATAGTGGCCTCAGTCTGGAGTAGGAGATGGAATGTATGTGTAATGTGTAAAGTTTCTTTTTGAAAAATCAGAAATACTCTAACATTAGATTATGGTGGTTTGCTGCACAAGTCTATATATTCAAAAAAAAAAAAACCCACTGAACTGTACAGTTTAACCCTTTGCACTCAGATGTCGAGTGTGACTCGACCGGTTAGCAAAAATTATAGAGATTAAAATTACTCTTTGAATGTATCAATAATTTGAAATATAAAAAAAGCCAAATAAATAAGTTTGTATGAAAAGAACTCCAGTTTTTTATTCTACTGCCACGCTTTGTAAAATCTGGGGTATTTAAAAAATTAAATCCCAAGTAGAATAAAGGAATCAAGAAAAAATCAAGTGCAAAGGGTTAAATGACTGGGTTTTGTGGTATGTAAAATATATCTCAACAAAGCAAGAAAAACTTTAAACTCAGTAGATCAGTTTTACAGCAGATAAAAACATTAAATCAAATAGTGCAAGAAAGAACCCTTACAATCATGTTAGGTTTACAGGACTCTCAAAAACAATTAACACATTTACATACTTCTCCCTGCCTCAGTGCTGTTTATCTGGGTAACATCTACTCACTTTTCATGTCTCAGATAATATATAATTTACTTGGCGAATCCTCCTTAACATCCTAATCCCACAGACCCCAAACTAAGTATGACATCCAATGGTACGATGATACATTCTGATAGCCTTCAACTTTTGTTTTATTGTTACAATGTGTCTAATTGTGTGTATCCTTCCTGAGTTGAGATTTGTGGGATTTAAGAACATGTTTCTTTTTTTATTATTATTTTTATTTCAGCATCTTGGGGGAGGAGTACAAATGATTAGGTTACATATATTGCCTTTGCCCCAGATCTATCCAAGATAATACAAGAGATGCTAGATCACTATTGTGTTTATGGCCTGAGTAGAACTCTGTGGTATACATACATCACATTTTATTAATCCACTCATGTATCGATGGGCACTTGGGTTGTTTCCACATCTTTGCAATTGTGAATTATGCTGCTATAAACATTCCAGTGCAGGTGTCTTTTTTTCCTTTGGGTAGATGCCCAGTAATGGACTTGCTGGATCAAGTGGTAGTTCTACTTGTAGTTCTGACCATGTTTCTTAAACCCCTGCATCTTCAGAGCCTACCACAGAGGACACACACAATATTTATTGATGAAGGAAGGAAGAAAGTGGGGAGGCGGGAGGGAGTGGATTTACATCACTGTTCCATATCTCCAAGGACCAATGCACTTTTTATTCTCTCTCTTGCTCAGCTGCTGGCTCAACCCAGAAAAGGGATTTATATGGGCGTTCCTTGGACCGGTCTGTGCCATCTTCTCTGTAAGTGATGTCATCCAAGCATTCTCACTGCCCAGCAGAGGGTCATTAGAAGAACAGGATCAGAAGCATGGTGACAAGAGCAGGAATGCCCCTGGTGGTCACGGGTTGGCTTAGGTTTTCTAAGACTGCTCTTAAATCTTCAAACTCTAACATTGTTACTCAATATTTAAAAACCAGTTAAGTGTATAATTGATGTTGGACAGGCTAGGATGAAGAGATAACAGTATTAAATTTTATTCACTAAACCTTCTGTGGTTTCCTGAAGGTAAATTTGGCCTTCTTTCTGATGACCCTCTGGATTTTGAAAAGCAAACTCTCCTCTCTCAACAGTGAAGTGTCAACCCTCCAGAACACAAGGTGAGTTGGAGAAGAGGGTGACAGCCACACAGACACGTATGGTTCCCAAGAGCAAAGCCACGTGCCCTGATGTCACTTCTCGGGGTCTTCTGAGGAGACCCAAAGTAAACAGATGCAGCTGTCCCTCCATAGCAACCACCTCAAACCCAGTGGTCTGCTGCCGACACCCCCTGCAAAATGTTCCTTCCATCTCTAGTCCCAGCTTGGGAGTCTCTCAGCAGCAGGAAGAATTGACATCAGTTGGAAAATGGTAGATATATACAATGCAATACTATTTGGCCATAAAAAGAACAAAACAGTGTCATTTGCAGTAACATGGATGGAACTGGAAGGAATTGTGTTAAGTGAAAGAAGCCAGGCAGACAAATACAAATATCACATGTTCTCACCCATATGTGGCCGCTTAAATAAATTGATCTTAGGCTGGGATGATGGCTAATGCCTGTAATCCTAGCACTTTGGGAGGCCAAGATAGGAGGACTGCATTAGGCCAGGAGTTTGAGACCAACCTGAGCAAGAGGGAGACCCCATCTTTACAATAATTAGAAAAGTTCACCGGGCGTGGTGGCGTATGCCGGCAGTCCCAGCTACTCAGGAAGCTGAGGCAGGAGGATCACTCCCGTGAGCTAGGATGACGCCACTGAACTCTAGCCTGGGTGAGAGTGAAACCCTGTCTCAAAAAAATAAAGTTGATCTTTTGGAGGCAGAGAGTAGAATGAATGATACAAGAGTCTGGGAAGGGTGTGGGAGCAGTGGCAGATGAAGAGAGGTTGGTCCATGGGTACAAACATACAGTTAGATAGAAGGAATACGGTCCAATGTTCGATAGCGGAGTAGAGTGACGATGTATCACGTATTTCAAAATAGCTAGAGGAGACAACTCGGAATGCTCCCAGCACATAGCAATGATAGACACTCGAGGTGATGGACACCCTAAATACCCTGACTCGATCGTTGCACATTCTACGCATATAACAGAATCTCACATGTACCCCTAAAATGCATACAAATATGGTTCAATTAAAAAAAATAAAAGGTAAACAATAAACATTCTTTGGACTTTTGTCAGCAGTCCTATGACAAAAGGGCAAAGAATATTTATGTCTTCATGGCTGTTCCCACACACAGCCTGTACTTTCATGCCCTACCCTCAGTTCCAGCTCCCTCTCACCCCTCAAGCAATCCTCCTCCTGAAAAATTGTAGTCAACATCAAATCATCTTGGAGGCTTGGGCAGTCTTTTGCTGCAGGCGCCCTTGTGCAAAATTAAATGTTCTTTCTCCTAGTTCCTACCATTATCCTTTCCAAATTTTGCACATCATTCTTTGGCTGTACTACTCATTTGAAGAGACTGTGAACTTTATGAAAATGGAAATCTTCCCTTTGTTATGAATATTTATGATGCCCGGGCTCTAGCACAGAGCCATGTGCACAGTATATGCTCTTTAATGTTGGTTAAGCAAAATTAGGGATCTCCATAAGGCATCAGAAACTTTTGAGAGGTTCATTATGAAGTGTGACTCTCTTCCTTGGTCCAAGTCAAAATGCCTCCCTGGACTCAAGTGGCATTTGTACTGTGGGGTATCACAGACAGACCACATTCAGTCTCAGAAATCACCTACAGGCGACAGTGTGGCACCCACAGACGGAGGTGAGAGTAGCCTTCATTCTGTTCCTCTGGGTGTATCACGGGCCTCCTTTCTCATCCACCCCAGGATGCTCACATTTAAAGCGACGGCTCAGCTCTGCATCCTGGGCTGCACGTGGTGGCTGGGCATGCTGCAGGTGGGCCCAGCTGCGCAGGTGATGGCCTACCTCTTCATCATCATCAACTCGCTGCAGGGCGTCCTCATCTTCCTGGTGTACTGCCTCCTCAGCCAGCAGGTACCCCTGCCCCGCTCCCACCAGGGACTGTTCCTGCCCTCGCCCCTCTCAGTGAGCTGACTCAGAACATGTCTTGTCTCTGCAGGTCCGGGAGCAATACAGGAAATGGTTCAAAGGGATGAGGAAATTGAGAGCTGAGTCTGAGGTGTACATGATTTCCAGCAGGGCTACATCTGCTGACACCTCTAGTCCCAGCACGGTAAGAACACGCACTGCTCCCCGAGCACAGCACTAACTGGTCCACCGGGGCAGCACGCACCTAGCATGCTGGCCGACCTGGGCGGACCGCAGGTGATGGCTCACACTCAGATGGCTCCTGGACTCACTAACCACTAGCAACGGTCTCAGTGTAAATGTTTGCTTTTTTAAAGATCCTTTACTTTTACTCCTTAGGGAACTGTGCTCACCTTGTCTTTGATGCATGAACATTCTTACTGAGCACCTACTATGTGCCATGCATGGGCAACTAAATAAGCAGAAATTGACGATCGAAGCAGCAGCGATGCACATTCTACTCAGAGACATATTACCCTGTATCTTTTCCTCTACATACAACTCTATTCACAGTTATTGAGCACTGGCACCCCAAAGGAGGCAAATGTTGGGGAAATGTTGTGCATATTTTTAAATTTAGCTCAAGTAAGTGCTATCTGGGATTTAGGCTTTCTGGGCAAGCTGGCCAGTGGGTAGTGCATAGTGCCTCTGCTAAGCACTCTGTACCCACTGCCAAACCAGGAAGGACAAACAGTGATGGCATCAGATAACTCATGGCAACGATCACTAATAACCAACATTTACTAGTTCAGACTTACAAAGCTCTTTCAGCTACATTTTCTCACCTCTTATTCCATCTTCTCTGGACTCTACGTATGATTACAGCCCCATATGACAGATGAGAAAAGTAGCAGCCTAGTTGGATTTATGTGAAGTATATAGGGACTCTTTACTCAGGGAGTTTTTTGGTTTTTTTGAGACAAGGTCTCACTCTGTTAGGCTGGAGTACAGTGGTGGCATCATAGCTCACTGCAGCCTCAAACTCCCGGGCTCAAGTGATCCTCCTGCCTCAGCCTCCTGTGTATTTAGGACTGTAGGCACAAGCCACCATACCTGGCTAATTTTTCTATTTTTGGTAGAGATGGGGGTCTGTGTTGCCCAGGCTGGTCTCAAACTCCTAAGTTCAAGGGATCCTCCTGCCTTGACCTCTCAAATTGCTAGGATTACAGGCGTGAGCCTCTGTGCCTGGCCAAATGTCTCTTTTTAAATAAACTGTATTGTGTATATTTAAGGTTTACACCATGATGTCATGGGATACATACAGACAATGAAATGGTTATCTATATGTGAAGCAAATTAACATACCTATCCTTTAACGTAGTTATTTCTGTGGCACAAGCAGCTAAAATCTACTTTTTTTAACACAATTTTTATTTTCTTTTTAAAATGGAACTTACAGGTTGTCTTTCTACAGTCTTACATATCATTTCTTAAAAATTATCATTTCAGGTTGATAATGACAGAAAGAACTTCTGAACTATATCCTCTTTCTTCATGGAAAAATCTGAACATTCCGTGCGATGTTAGATGGGAAAATAGATTTTGTTGTGTGCGTTTCCAGAAATTCGTCCCATCAGCAGTGGGAATGAAGTTGTGGAGGGCAGGCCTGTTACTTGATTCCTGGAGGAACTGGAGTTTCTTTGTACCCTACAGTGTGCTCAGCGAACTCTCACCCTACAGTCGCCCAGCTGTCTCAGTTACTCTGGGTTAATAAGCCCTTTTCTACGGCTGCTCCTTCCTAAGAAGACTCCCCCAGATGCTAAAATTCTATAAGCAGGAAAACCAGCCTAAAAGGACTTTCAGACCAACAACATCCAAAAGCCTGGAATGTTCACACCACAATCTGCATTTCTTTATTTTTTGTTCTCTATTTCTATGGGTTTAATTGTTTACTCATTCAAAAGCATTGATCACTCACCATGTCCACAGCTTAGATCAAGAGAGACACACAGGTCCAGGCTTCATGGAGCTTTCTGGGGGCATGGGCGCAAATGAAGTGATTCCTGCAGCTAGAGTGGACTTCGAGGCTGAAAGATTATTATAAATTGAGTCTCTACTGAGAGGCAACTGAAATGTAAACCAGTGTATAAGCACCATCTTCTTTCATCTTCACGCCAAGACACAGATAGTTTCTAATCTCAGGTCAGGAACATGCAAAAAACTTCATTTCAAAAAAAAAAAAAAAAATTACCTGTAGGACTCCTAACGGGTCCAGCTAAATGCCCTTTCCACTGTGCATTACCTGCTTTCCTACAACAGAAATTCTACAAGACCACAAAACCTTGAAGATGCACAAATAAAGGCTGATGAACTGTCAGCCTAAAAATAAAAATAAAATTATTAAAATGATAAACAGAAATATATGTGATGCCCGGAACTATAACCTCCAGCTAATAAAACCCTTCTTAACCAAGAACCAAAAAGCAAAAGTAATAAAATAAAAACTTAAAATCTTAAAACCTCTAAGTGAGACAAACACCATCATAAACAAAGCTCAAAGTCAAGTAACTAAAATATTTACATTACCTTACAAAGGATTAATATTAAGAGCATAGGATTCACTTAGACGTTTAGAAAGAACTCTGGCCAGGCGTGGTGATTCATGCTTGTACTCCCAGCACCTTGGGAGGCCAAGGCAGGACTGCTTTAACTCAGGAGTTTGAGGTTGCAGTGAGCTACGATTGACGCCACGGCACTCTAGCCCAGGAGACAGAGTGAGAGACCCTGTCTCAAAAAAATTAACTAATTAATTAGTTAATAAAAATGTAAAAACTCAAGTGCCCATCAAGCCAAGAATGGATTAATAAAATGTGGTATATGTATACCATGGAGTACTATTCAGCTCTAAGAAACAATGGTGATTTAGCACATCTTATATTTTCCTGGTTAGAGCTGGAACCCGTACTATTAAGTGAAGTTTCCCAAGAATGGAAAAACAAGCACCACATATACTCACCAGCAAATTGGTATTAACTGAACAGCACCCAAGTGGTCACATAGGTACTGCAGTAATAGGGTATTGGGCAGGGGGGAGGGGGGCGGGTATATACACACATAATGAGTGAGATGTGCACCCTCTGGGGGATGGTCATGCTGGAGACTCAGACTTGTGGGGGGTGGGGGGGAAATGGGCATTTATTGAAACCTTAAAATCTGTACCCTCATAATATGGTGAAATAAAAAAAAAATGTAAATACTATTCTTACCTTATAGGCTGTACAAAAACAGGCGGTGAGCCAATTCTGACCCATCGCCCCATCGTCTCCTGACTCCCGTGTTCAGAGAAGCTCTTGACTCTACACCATTTTATTCATCCATTCATCAAATATTTGATGAGCACATAAAGACATACCTGAGAGATATAGTGGGCTTCGTTCCAGACCACCACAACAAAGCAAGTATCACAATAAAGTGACACAAAATTTTATGGTTTCTCAGTGTAAATAAAAGTTATTCGTACACTATACTGTAGTTGAAGTGGAAGGATGGCTGCAACCAACAGCCAGCAAGGAACTGGAGCTTGCCATCCGCCCCTGTGAGTGGGCTTGGAGTGAATCCTTCCCTAGTCAAGACTTCAGATGAGATCCTCGCCCCAACAGACAACCTGACTGCAGCCTCAGGAGCGAGCCTAAGCAGAGGTCCTAACTATGCCACCCCAGATTCCTGACACAGAGAAAGTCATATAATAAATATGTGTTGTTTGGATAAACAGATGAAAGAAAATGTGGTATATAAACACAGTGGAATATGACTCAGCCTTTTAAAAAGAAGGCAAGTTTGTCATTTGCAATTGGATGAACCTGGAGTATGTTAAGTGAAACAAGGCAGGCACAGAAAGACAAGCACCACGTGATCCCACTTACATGTGAAATCTACAGAAGTCTGTGATTTAAGGCAATATATAAAAGCAAATATTATATAGGACATCAGAGCTCATTTATTTCCTGCTCTGGGTGTTACAGTGTAGGAAAAGGCGTAATTACAATAGGGAAAAGAAATTGCTTTAGGAGCTTCAGATTTTTATATCAAAAGAAAATTTTGGAATAGATTATTAGATTCAAATTGTCATAACTGATTCCACTGAGTTAAAAGAAAGCTCTATTTCAAGTCATCATTATGCCTTACTTGGTGTATTCTTTATAATAATAATAGTAAACACTGAGCACATACTACATGCTAGTTGCTCATTTGAGTAAGAACCCTATGTGGATATACTTTTACTACTCCAATTTAATGGATGAGGAAACAGGCACAGAAAAGCTCAGTAACATGCCCAAAGATACACAGCTAGTGAGTGATAGAACAAGATTCAAACCCAGGCAAGCTGGATCCTACATTCAGATCCAAGTTACAGCTTGTTAGATTCCTGTGGTTGCCATAAAACAAATTATCACAGGCACTGTGCTCCCTCTTCACTCTGCTCAGGGACTGCTAAGTGGTGGTGAATTTCAGAGGTCCTGGTTCCAGCCCCATGCGGGTGGAGAGAAAGAAGTCCACAGATACCCGCAGCCCAGTGGACTCACAGACCATGCACGCTCCACCTGGGAACACCTGCCCCGAGATGAATTCATGCACACTCAACAAGCACGTTGTAAGCTCGTTTTCTTCCCGGCACAGTGCTAGGCTTAAACTAAGTCGGACTGAACAACTTCAAGTCTCTGATCTCAGAGAACGTGCAGAAAAGAGGAAGATAAAGTCCAATCCACAATTCCAAAAAGCAGCGTGACTTAGGAAGGAAAGACCCGTTTCTGGCTTCCCTCTTGGATGTAGAAACCTAGCAGGCATTGCTGTCATCTCGCAACAAGAAAAAGCTGAATAATTGACAAAAACATAACCTTTCTTGAACCCACCAGTGAGCTGAGGTCGCACGCAACCTACTGGCCTGGAATCTAGGGGAAACCTGCGGCAGCTCACCTGTAGCGGGGCACAAAGACAGAGCCACTGGACGAAAAGGGTAAAATTCTGCTAAAATTTTTAACAAATGGCTAAAAGCCAAGTGTGGGCTGGCACAAAGGGGAGAGACTCTGAGAGGCTGAGATGTAAGGGGAGTTCTCACCCTCTCCCGGGTTCTTTTCCATGGACACCTCCAGGTGCTCATGGGGAACACTGGGGGCAAAGGGGAGACGGGAGAAAGCTTCCTTCCCCACCTCACGTTCATCAAATACACATTCTCTCTCCCAGGTTACCATAGACGGCATTCTTACCAATGGCTTCCCACCTCCAGTAGCACTTTCCTTACCCCTTTTCAGCAGCTTTCTTGCTGCTTAATTTCCAAGGCAATGCCACATTTTAAGATTTTGTGCAACTTCCATAACCATTTTAAACAATAGCTGGGCTAATTCACATTCTCATCAACAGTGTGCTAAGGTTCCCTTTTCTCCGCATCCTTGCCAACATTTGCCATCTTTCATCTTTTTGACAGCACTGCGGAGAGAGCCAGACCTGCCACCTGCCACTCGGGTGACCTGGAATAACTCACCTTAACTTGCGGGGCTTCAGCTTCCTCCTCTGTGAATTGGGGATGATAACAGTACCTACCGCACAGTGTCACTACGAGGACGAAATTAAAGGATGCAGAGCTTCAGGCAGTGGCTGCCATCTGTCATCAGTAAGCTCTAAGGAAGTACTTGCTATCACTGTGATGAATGGTTGAATGCCCAGCATTAGGGAAAAAGATAGTCACTTTAAAAGACTAGAAGTACCAATGTGCTGAAAATGTATCCAGTGTCAAAATCTCTTCATTTGACAATCCATGGTCATGATGGAAGAGTTTAACATCTCTCTCTCTCAATAATGACATGTCAGAGATCAAAAGTTATAAATGTGGCCGGGCGCTGTGGCTCACGCCTGTAATCCTAGCTCTTGGGAGGCCGAGGCGGGCGGATTGCTCAAGGTCAGGAGTTCAAAACCAGCCTGAGCGAGACCCCGTCTCTACTATAAATAGAAAGAAATTAATTGGCCAACTGATATATATATATATAAAAAATTAGCCGGGCATGGTGGCACATGCCTGTAGTCCCAGCTACCCGGGAGGCTGAGGCAGAAGGATCACTAGAGCCCAGGAGTTTGAGGTTGCTGTGAGCTAGGCTGACGCCACGGCACTCACTCTAGCCCGGGCAACAAAGCGAGACTCTGTCTCAAAAAAAAAAAAAAAAAAAAGTTATAAATGTGTTGGTGGTGTGTAAACACAAACAATATGCTCCACCTAGTGGACATACGTAGAATACCATACACTGATTTCAACCACCCGCAAAGTATTTATTAAAAATTGGCATATTTGGCCCGGCATGGTGGCTCATGCCTGTAATCCTACCACTCTGGGAAGCCAAGGCGGGTGGATTGTTTGAACTCAGGAGTTCAAGACCAGCCAGAGCAAGAGCAAGACCCATATCTACTAAAAAAAAAATAGAAAGAAATTACCTGGACAGCTAAAAATATATAGAAAAAATTAGCCAGACATGGTGGCACATGCCTGTAGTCCCAGCTACTTGAGAGGCTGAGGCAGTAGTAGGACTGCTTCAGCCCAGGAGTTGGAAATTGCTGTGAGCTAGGCTGACGCCACGGCACTCTAGCCCGGGCAACAGAGTGAGACTGTCTCAAAAAAAAAAAAAAAAAAAAAATGGCATATGCTAAGTGCATCAGGGATTGCATTTGGCTGAAATAACCCCCCCCCCAAATGTCCAATATCAGTAAGAAATGCATTTTTTTAATGTAACGGGACGTCCAGAAATAAATAGTCCAGGGCTGGTGCAGTTACACAAAGATGCCAACACTACAAATATATTCTAATTATTTTTTAGGTTAGAGAACCAGGATGGTTGTGATTTCTGGCCACACTTTCCTTAGCCTGTGGCTTTTACTCTCCTGGCCACAGGATGGTTTCTCTGGCTCTGCACATCGTGTCTGCTTGTCGAAAAGGCAAGAAGAGATCTGGCTAAATGAACCCATTTCTGTGTAGCACTTTTCCGTGGAGGCATATCCAGTGACTTCCCATATTTAGGCTTGCCAGGACTGGGGCACATGGCCTCCTGCCCTTGCTGCAAGAAGGGGTGGGAGATGGAGGTGTCTGAATTATCGACCTGAACAAAAAACCCATGTTCTGTTCTAAGGGAGACGCGGCAAGTTGGTCAGCAACTAGCAGGATAAGCCACACCACATCTAACAGCAAACCTCAACAAATACCTCAGATTCAGTAACACAAGGGCTACATACTCTGCTCGCCATGTAATTAAATTAGAAACCAAAACAGAAAGGCAATTAAGAAACAGCCATATAACATGCAGGAACCTTCCAGAATGACAGAAACATTCTACATCTGGAATGGTGTGTTGGTTACATACATGTATACCTCTGTCCAATTCATCCAACAGTATGCTTAAAATGTATGCATTTCACTATGTCATTATACCTCTCTGAAAATATATCCATGTACTGGTATTGAAAAATCTAATTCCAAATAACGCATGGGTCAAAGAAAAAGTGATAATGGAAGTTAAGACAATACTTAGGATTAAACCAAAATGAAAATGTTATACATCAAAACGTAAGATGCTGCTAAAGGAGTACTGTGAGGAAGAGTGATAGCCCCAAATGTTTATATTTCTATAAACTGGAAGTTAATTGGCAAGGGGCCCACCATAGGAATGAGACACTGATAAAGGCAGGCCACCGTTCCTAATGTTCTCTCTCCCCATGTGGGTCCTTTTGTGCACAGTGAGTGAGGAGCTGTGCCTGAAGGCTTTATCGCACTGATTACACTGATAGGGTCTCCCCGCAGTATGTGTTCTCACGTGCACAATGAGGTGTGAAGACTGACCAAATGCTCGCCCACATTCCTGGCACGCATAGGGCTTCTGGCCACTGTGAGTCCTCGCATGTTTCCTGAGGGAGGAGGGCTCGCTGAAGGCTCGCCCGCATTCCTGGCACACGTAGGGCTTCTCCCCAGTGTGAGTTCGCATGTGACTCTTCAGGGTCGAGAGACGACTCAAGACCTGACCACAAGTCCCGCACTCATACAGTTTCTCCCCCGTGTGTATCCTCTTGTGCACATTCAGGTGAGTGCTTGTCCGGAAGGGCTTGCCGCACTGGTTGCATTCGTATGGCTTCTCTCTGGTGTGGGTCCGCAGGTGGGTCTTCAGTGATGAGTGTTCTCTGAAGGCTTTCCCACACTGGCTGCACTCGAAGGGCTTCTCTCCTGTGTGAGTTCTCACATGGCTCCTGAGGGACGATGGCTGGTTGAACGCTTTCCCGCAATCCTTACACTCATAGGGCCTCTCTCCTGTGTGGTTTCTCTGGTGCAAAATCAGGTTAAAGTTCCTTGTGAAGGTTTTCCCACACTGGCTACATTCAAAGGGCTTCTCTCCAGTATGGGTTCTCAAGTGTCGCCGCAGGTTTGAGGAATACTTGAAGGCTTGCCCACATTCTTGACATTCAAAGCACTTCTCTGCAGTATGAGTCTTCTCATGCCTGATGAGGTCAGAGCTGTATCTGAAGGATTTTTCACATTGGTTACATGCATAGGTTTTATCCCCACTACGGATTTTCTCAGGCACGATTAGGTGAGCGCTCTGGAAGAAGGAATTTCCACTCTCTTGACATCCGTAGGGGGCCTCTCCAGCATGAATTCTCTGGTACTGGAAAAGTGGTTCAATGCTGTTAAAACATTTCTCAAGTTCATTATATTTCTAGTTTTTCTCCAGGCTGAGGTTGCTCACATCAATTAAGGAAAATGTGAAAACCAAAGACTTTATTGCATTCACAGATATTCTTCCCCATGCGAACTGATTATAAGAGACAGACATTTCTATATCTACCACTTTTACCGTTTTAGTGAATCTGTATCATTTCTACCCCAGACCATGGAACAGGGTGGATGCTCTGGTACAAAGAGCCATCTTTTCATTACTTTCATGGGCTTTTTAGATGCAGAGTTTTTCTGAATTGTTTAAGACTAAATTAAGCTTTAAACACTCAGTATCTGTGTCACATCTGTGAAAATGCTTACTTGTGGGAACTCTATGAAAACACAAGTCTTGATCTACATTTAGAATTTTCTGCTAATTCATGATTCACCAACTCTCTCCCAAGAAATTGCTTCTCCTGGGCAGGCACCACTTGGCTCGAATCTGAGCTATTGTGTTGTTTGTCTAACCTACAGCAGCCCCAGACTCTTCCTACCATAGAGGACCAAGAATAATCCCTGGTGAACCTTACCCTTTTCATGCCAATGGACGGAATCTCCATAAAAATATCTTCACCAGGAACTGACTCTCCAGGTTGAAGCTGAGGTTCTGAAATGAGTGAGTTAGGGGAATAATTAAGGACACAGAGAAAGAAACTGTGGGATCGAAGTGATGAAAAAAGTAAGCAAGGCACACCTGGATTCTTTCATTTTAAATATTGATCCTAATTATGGGGGGGAAAATTGCAAAGTGTAGGGACATATCAAAGAGGGAAGGGAAATTTTAAGGCATTTGGCTATGTGAAGCATTATGTAATTACAGGAATGGAGGGTGAAAATAGCAGATAATTTACTGAGAAAGGATTCTATGAAGATTGTGACTAACATAAAGGAAAATCATTTGCAAGAATGCACAGTGGAGAGGAAGTGGATAAAATATACATGTGGAAATATTAAAGATGAAGAGGAGGCAGGACAAATCTTTCTATGCAATCAGAGTAAAATATAAGAGATTAAAAGGAAAGGGAAAGAGGAGAGAAGATGGAATTGACTAAGGGCATTCAGCCAAACCTCTCAGTCAAGGGCACTGAAAATGTTTCCCTGATTGATAATTTTCCAATCTAACACTCTTCTCACTGACCAGAGCTGGTGCTCACCTGATCCACCTGGCACTCACTCACCTGGACAGGTATCTGAGACGTCTCCTCTCTCCTTGGTCCACAGCTCTTCTCTTTGCTCCAAATGGGACAACACACAGGGTTTGCAGAGTTGATCTCCTGCTTGTGGGAAAAGACGCACAGTGTGGGTGGACTCTGTCCCACCGTGACACTGGGGCTGATACTCTGGAGTCTTTAGGGGCTCTGGAGACGGGAGCAGCAAAATGAGCCCGCCTGAATTCTGATGGACACAGCAAAGCTATTTCGCTAAGGAACTAAATACAAGTTCCCTCATTGGGTCCCAGAGGATATTAGGGCTCCCTAATCCTGAAAGCCCAGGGCCTAGCTCAGGAATATATTTGAGAAGCCCGGATGCTTTTCACCACTGACAGAATACGGCAGATAGATCTTCATTGCCACGGAAAGGCCACTAGACTGCAGACACCACGAGTGTGGGACTTATCTGTCTTTTCACCTCTTGGCTTCCCAAACCCGCACAGTTCCTGGGACCCATGGCTGCTGCGTGAGTGTGTGGATGCAGCCACAAGGCCAGCCTTACCCACGGAGGCCAGGTTCCTGTAGTTCTCCAGCATCACGTCTCTGTACAGGCTCCTCTGGGCAGAGTCCAGACACACCCATTCTTCTGGGGTGAACACCACAGCCACATCTGCAAAGGTGACTGGTTCCTAAAACACACACCCATCCTGGCTCAGCCAGGGACCACCCCCACCAAGACTCAAGAGGATGGTGGAAACCAGCAGGCCTGCGGAAGGGAGGACCCGTGCAGAGGATTTTCAGACAGGCTTCTGAGGTCCTACAGAATCTGCCCCCTGGCTCAGGCTTCAGAAAGAGAACTCCTCTCTCTCTAGTCTCCACTCCGAGTGACAGCAGCAAGAGCCTATAACTAATGTCAAACGGCTTGCACTTCACGAAAGGACTTATCGATTGACAACCTGCCAGGATGTCCTTGCAGATTTATACCCCCTCTCACTCCAGGGGCCAGCAGACCTGAGCACATTGCAGGCAGGAGAGAACTATCTGGCAAATGACTGAACTCTTTGCTCAGCAAGACCATGAAGACCACAAAAGAAGGACAGCTCACATCCTTGCTTTGTTTTCCCTCCTAGTGCTCAACAGCCTGGGCAGGGGTCTGAGTGAGGGGGTGGGATTGCTGCCCAGGCTGCTTCCCACTGACTGCACGAGGCCCAGAGGGTCAAGAGATTCCAGGCCGGTCATGGGAAGGCAAGAAGTCTAGGCTGTGGGCACAGCAGAAGGATTTTTTACTTACCTGTGAACAGGTGGTAAGCAACCCAGAAGCCATGGCTTCTTCCTGTGTGCCTTCCTCCTGGAGCCGGGCGGGGCCCGCTGCAGGCAGAGCTAGTGGAGAAGAGAAGAGGTGCGAGGGTCAATGCCCAGTCCAGTGAGCCACTCACAGGCCCAAAGGCCACCCGCCCTGTGAGCGACCACATGTGTGCATGTGTGCGCGCGCGCGCACACACACACACGGTCATGGTGGAACACACATGCAGAGAGGCGCATGCACATGCTTTTGCGCACACACATGCACACGCACACACCATGCACATGCATGCATGCATACACATACACACAGACCAGCACACAAGCACACACACAGACATACACACAAAGAGAAAGACACACACACACATAGCCCTCGATATCCATATCCCAAGAGCCACAGTCTCATGTCACCAGGAGACTCCAGAGCTCCTGCGGCACCCACCATTCCCCCAACTCAGCCTTGGGACAACTCTTCCTCCCCAGCTGCCTGCCCCTTCCTCCGCCCGCTACTCTGCATGGCTGGCATCGCCCGAGAACTCAGCACAAGCAGGGAACAGATGACCCAATGCCACCCTGTGATTCTGCCTAAAAAGGAAACGTCCTTCCCACCTGCCTTCAAATCTCCACTGTCACCCTTCGCCACGCACCAGGCATCCTCCCTCTGGCCTAGGACAGACAAGCGAGCGACTCCTTGGCCATCCCTGGTCCCCCTGCACCCTCACCTCCCCCTCTGACAGAGACTTTCCCCTCAGTACTTAAACCTGACCCACAGCCAAAGTAAGGGCCCAGCCCAGCAAGCTTACCAAAGATACCCTGAAGAGCAGCATGCAACCTAAACCTAAGAGTGACTTCCTGTCAGTGACATAACACACATTCCAAACTCAGGAGCAGATGACATTTTGAAGAAATAAAAGTTTATGACTCTTACTAGAAGGCAAATTGGAGGGAAATAAACATCTTCCCACTAAGGTTAAAATGTTATCTGTCTTCTAGAACTAACTTTTCCCCACTTCTCGGGAAGTGTTGCTGTGAACCTCATTTTCTAAAAGCTCAGTTAAAACCCAGTCCATTTATAGTAAATTCAATTGTCATTTTCAAACTCCCGACATAATTGCATAGTCGAGAATTTCATGTTGCCCAAAGGGAAGTCTGGCCTTTGCCGCAGTGGCTGAGTGGGCCCTTTCTTTTTTAACAGAAGGATCTGTGACCGACAGTGCCCGTCCCCTTGAACACGCAAACAATGAGAGGTGGCTGTAGGAATTCCCTCCTACAGAGCCACAGCGGTGCCTGCCGTCAGAGCAAATGCAGGTGGGATGGGATGCACGTTCCCAGGCAGGACACGAGGACAGCAGAGCTGCGTGGCACACGTGGCTCTCACTCACCAGAAGCCCCAGACACCCACGGGTCAGGGTGGCCCAGCGTGGGCACCAGCATCACCATCTTCTCAATCTGCACAGCCACCTTCAGTCCCTGGACAGAGCGACAGGGGTCACAGATTAGCGTCAAACGGCCCGAGCCGAACCTGCTTGACTGGCGCAGTGTTGGGGAACACACTGATAAAGAAGGGGCACACCCTGCTCGCCTGCTGAGGTTTTCCTAACCTCACCACAACGCTAATCGCCGTCACACAAGTTCAACTCCAAATGGGGAGCAGAGAGGGGCCCAGGCGGGGGCTGGGAGGCGGCATACTCCGAGCAGGCTCCAGCAGGGGGAAAGCTGCAACACAGGACAGGACAGAGGGAACGGCCAGGAGGCTGAGGGTAGAGGGAAGACGGGGCTCGGAGGTGGACAGGAATGAATGAGGGCAGTTAGTGAGGATGGGAACTCTCCTCCCACCCTCACCTGAATCTCTTTTTTTTTTTTCTTTTGTGAGACAAAGTCTCCCTCTGTCACCCAGGCTGCAATGCAGTGGCATCATCACAGCTCACTACAACCTCAAACTCCTGGGCTCAAGCGATCCTCCTGCCTCAGCCTCCTGAGTAGCTGGAACTACAGGCGTACAACACCACATCCAGCTAATTTTTCTATTTTTTGTAGAGACAGGGTCTCGATCCTTCTCAGGCTGGTCTCAAATTCCTGACCTCAAGGGATCCTCCCGCCGCGGCCTCCCAGAGCACTAGCATTACAGGCATGAGCCACCACGCCTGACCTGACTTGTACTTCTAAGGCATCCCTGTGGCCTCCATGTCCAGCGTAGGGCCCAGGAGCCTGTTGGGCACAGTCCTGGAGTCCAGGAGAAATAAGTGTCTCTGGGCTGGGTGGTGGTGGCAGCAGGGACGGAAAAAGCAGGCAGAGGTAGGCTGAATTTTGGAGGAATCATGAGCAGGACTTGGTGCCAGGTGGGAGGTATAAGCAGCAAGTGCCTCAGGGGAGGTGACAGGTAGGAGGAGGCCCCTTCTCCTCAGGGCAGGACTCGGGATGTGCCTACAGGTGTCCCTGTCCCATTCTCTCCCTGCCTTGGTAAGGAAACCCAGAGCCCTGAGCCAAGAGAGGTCTTCACCAGCCTGGACACTCCTTGCCCAGACCCCAGGTCACAGGACCTACCAGCTCCTGTCAGATCCAAGGTCATGGAAGGGGTGGGGCTGGGGCAGGAGGTGAGACTGGAACATGAAAGGCTGGAGCAGGAAAGGCAGGGCCCAGGGTCCAGCGGCCAGCCCCTCACCCAGGACTGCCCCTGTGGCCTGCCCCCACCCTGGGGACAACTGCATGCAACACAGAAACAGACTCCACCCATCAGAGCCCACAGCCTGGGCTCCTGCGCACCTTCAGCTCCCACACGTAGGCTCCAAATGCCCGCCTCCCCTCCCTGCCCCCCCCCAGTGGCTGGCGCCCTCTGCACACCATCTCCCAGGCTTACCGTCCATCCCGCAGACCAAGGAGACACCTGGAGAGCTGGCCGGTCTTCCTGAGGCGACGGTGTCCCCCTCTCTCCCGCCAAGGGCCCCATGTGCATATTCGGGAACAGCGCTGGCCCCTAGGAAAAGGCGCACACGGTGCTGGGCAGGCAAGATGCGGCCTGGCGGCTGTTTTCTGTCTGGGGGTCAGTGCCACCAGAAGTGGAGGCACATGGACGGGTCTGGCATCTGGCAGTGTCAGACCTGGTGACCCCCTCGAGTCCACAGCGGGCACCAGCCACCTGCCAACAAGGGTCTCTAAGGACTGATCACACCACAGACACAAAGATGACCTGACCCCTTTGTGGCTCTGAGGGGCCCTGGAGAGAGGTTAGGCCAAGAGCCTCCAGAGACACCGCAAGACAGGTCCCTACAGGAAGTTGGGGCTGTCGTGGGGGGATGACCACGTGAAGAGGCAGCGAGAGGGTGGCATCTGCAAGCTAAGGACAGCGGCCTCAGGAGAAACCAAGCCTGGGGCCCCTTGATCTTGGACTTCCAGCCTCCAGAACTTAAATAAAACAAATTTCTGTTGTTTAAGCCATCCAAAAACAAAGAAGAAAGAAAGGTCAGGAGCCCTTGGTTTTCTGAACGTGAACACTGTTCTCCGTTTTCTTAGACTCAGAACTGGTACTGGTGTATTTGGCATCCACCACTCTCAAATGGTCAAACTAACAGCCAAAGCTGTTTCCAACTCCCCTGCGACCCAAGCTATGCTCTGCACCCCTCCTTATCCAACTCCCACACACCCAGCCGATGTTTACCCTGACCTAAACCACCCGGGGCCAAGCACCTGGCAACCGGAGACAGCTCCTGTGCCCTAAGTACCACCGGAATTAATCAAACTGGCTGATCCTGAGCTGTTTTCCAGGCTTGCCCATCCCATGTTCTCGGCATTTTTCAAGACATGCCTTGTTTAGACAGCTGGAGATCTCTACATCACGTACGTTGCTGGCTCTGCCACAGGGCTTGCTCTAATTCTGATTTTCACGGGGCTTCTCTACCTGGAGGCATTTTTCTGGTAATTGTCGAGAAATAAATCATATTTCACATACTTGATGTCTGGCTCCCATTTATAAAAATGTTGACGTGAGGGAACCTTGTAGAAAAAAAGATTCTTGAGCGACAGCTAGGGTTTGCTCAAATTCAGGAGCCACAGACGCTCCCGTGTGAGACACTGCTTCCCCTGCCTCAAACATCTCCCTGGCCCCGCTGATTTCTAACTCACGTATACCTCAGCTGCTACCATGGTAGGGAACCAAGGATAACCCCATGAATCTTACCATTTGCATGTCACTGCACAGTGTTTCTTCCAATATATCCTGCACAGGAGCCAACTCTTTGGGTTTAAGTTGAGATTCCCAGTCTAAAATGAATTTGGAAAAAAAATTAACTCATTTGAGAAAGAAACAGTGAGATGAAATTGAAAATATGTGATGTACATGTGTGTGTGTGGTGTGCATGTGTGTATGTAGGCTTTTTTTTCTTTAAATATTGACCCTAAACTTGGGTAGATACTGAAAGGGAAGAAAGCATCTGTGAGTAGGGCTGTGGAGGAATTTGGGAGTCATATGGCAGTCAGGGAGAAATGAGAGGTGATTTCCTAGCTAAGGATTCTATGAGGATTCAGACTGATATTGACAAAAATGGGGTCATTAGAAAAACAAGAAGCAACTAGACAAAGAAGAGACACGGAAATGTTACATTTAAAGAGGATTTAGACACTAAGTGCGGATGAGGATGTGGAGAAACCAGAACTGTCGTCCACCACTGGAGGGAATGTACAATGGTGCACCCGCTTTGGAAAGTGGCTTGGAGATCCCTCAAAAGTTAAGCATAAGAGTTATCATATAACCCAGCAATTCCACTCCTAAGTATATACCCAAGAGAATTAAAACTATGTCCACATAAATATACACAAATGTTCACAGCACCATCATTCACAATAGCTAAAAAGCAGAAACAATACAACTGTCGATCAGCTGATAAATGGATAAACAAAATGTGGCATATCCATACAATGAAATATTAGTCAGCCATAAAAATGGATAAAGTTCTGAGTCATGCTACAACATGGATAGATCTTAACAACATGCTAAGTGAAAGAAGATAGATAATAGATACACTATAGTTTGGATGTGTCCCCTAAAGTGATGGAAACTCAATCGCCAATGCAACAGTGTTGAGAGGTAGGACTTTAAGAAGTGATCGCATCATGAGAGATCTGTCCTCATGAATGAATTCATTCATGGGTGTAGTAGGTTAGTTCCCATGAGAGTAGGCTCGTTATAAAAGCAAGTGCAATCTTCTCTTGCTCTCTGGCCATGTGATGTGCTCTGCCGTGTCATAGCAAGAAGGCCCTTACCAGATGCAGCCCCTTGATCTTGGACTTCCCAGCCCCCAGAGCTGTGAGCCAAATAAACTTCTATTGTCCATAAATTACCCAGTCTGTAACATTCTGTTATAGCAACACAAAATGGACTGAGCCAGATGCCAAAGGCTACATATTACATAATTACATTGTAGAAAATGCCCAGAACAGGCAAATCCATAGAGACAGAAAACAGATCAGTGGTTGCCAAGTGCTTGGGGGGCGGGGGGGGGGGGGGGTGGGGGGTGGTGGTGGTGGTGGTGAGGAGGGACTGCTAATGGGGATGTGGTTGCTTTTGCGGGGTAATGAAATGTTCTGGAATTAGATAGTGATGATGGTTACACAACGTTGTGAACCACTAAACTGTACATTTTAACAGGGTGGATTTCATGGTGTGTGAGTTATATGTCAATTTTTTAAAAAAAGAGAAACCTAAACAGACCTTTATCAGAGACTAAAGGAAAAGTATGAGAGGAGGAAAGAACGTGACCACAGAAGAGAAGCTAAGGGAACTTGAGAAACCGCACCCCAGATAGCCTCAGATGTTCTCTCAGAATAAAGGGCCTTTTAAAATGCTCTCAGCCTGACACTTCACTTCCTGGGGCCGGCCCCCTAAGCAAGCAGGTGGGGAGACCTGCGGCCTGCCTAGGACTCACCTGCACCCGTGACCTGGAGAATCCCTTGTTCTGCTGCCCTTGGCTCTGCTCTTGGCCCCAGCTGGGAGACGGGACTGGGTTTGCATGGTGGAGTTCCTGCCCGAGGAGAAAGATGCATGTGGTGAGGGAGGGAGGGCACAAACTCTCACCCAGCCCTGGCTTCCACATGGGCTTCAGACTGTGAGGCTGAGCAAGTACTATGGATAGTAAAGTGATCTCACCCAATTGCTAATAAATGATAAAGCTCTTTCTCAAGGACCCAAACCACAAACACCCTCCTCCCTGCCCCAAGAGCTGAGGCATAAGAAACCGTGTGATGCCAACCTTACCCCTGGAGGCCAGGGTCCTGCAGTTGTCCAGTATCATGTATCTGCACAGGTTCCTCCGCGCACAATCCAGCAACGCCCACTCCTGGAGGAGCCCCGCGGCCGCATCCTCAAAGGTGACTGATTCCTAAAACAGCACACATGTTCCGGCTCAGCAAAGACCACCCCACCACTGTGTGGGACAACTGGTTATCACTGGGGAAGGGAGACCTGGCGCAAGGATGTTCAGACGCGGAGCTCTCTATACCAAGGGGGCGAAACATCTGGCCCACCACCTGTTTTTGTAAATAAAGTTTTATTGGCACACAGCCACATCCATTTGTTTACATATGGCCGTTTTTATGCTGCAATATTATACTTGATTGAGCAGTTGAAACAGAGATCATATGGCACACCAAGCTGAAAATGTTTTAATTTCTTTTAAGATTTGGACAAGTCCTAAAGTATCAGTTTTGGCTCTCTTGTAACTCTGCTGATTCGTGAGGGCAAGGCCTTTCCTTCCCAGCTTGGAGTTCTTCCTAAACTGCTTGTTTCAAATTTTTCCTAAACTCCTTACCACTAATTTGCGGTTGACCTCTTACTCTTTGTGAAGTTCCTAGGACGCCTCCCAACACTTACATAAGCATTTGGTAATCTTTTATACCTGTGAAAGTAGGACTTTCATTGCATTGAGAAACCAGATGGCCTTTTAATTTCAGAATTCTCCAGATCAACACTGTCCAATACACCTGTGACGATGGGAATGTTTCATGCCTGCACTTTCCAAAAAGGGGGGCAACTAGCACGTGTGGCTGTTGAGCACATGAGCAATGTGGCTGGGACGACTAAGAAATTGAGTCTTTAACGTTATTGAATCTTAATTAATTTCCATTTATACAACCACAAGTGTTTTCACCAGGTCTCACCAGGGATGGCTGGGATGGCCCTGGAGCAGCCTCACTCTGCAGGCAGACTCCAGAATTAAACACAGAGCCCCAGGTCTGCCGTGGGACCCTTCTCCCACACCAGTTCCTTCTAGAGGTCACGCATGGAAGAAAAGATGTCCTCCCCTTTCTTCCTCAGTTGGAGAGGGGTGGAGCAAGGAGAGGGGACAGGGCCCAGAGAACATAGTTATCCACCCCTCAGCCATCAGAACCCCCAATTTCCTCACCATGACACCAGTGCCAAGGTTTAAGGTCTCAGTAGGGGTTTTCCCTGCAATAAAAGAGAGATTGAGATAAAAGAAGGGGAGAGAATGAAAGCAGAGAACCAAGCAAGGGCTTGGTCCAGGTAATCCCATTTTTTTAGGTCTCCGGCAGGGTGGCCAAGCTAAAAACCCTTACAGGGAATTTATTTCAATAAGCAACATATTGCGCCCTGAGCCACCTTTCAGACAAGAGCACCTGGTGATTTCTACTGGCTCCTCCCACCTCATAAAAGGATCATTTCTCCTCTCATATTCCCTCAAAATATCTCTTATTTTCCTCCACTTCCCTTATCAAGTTGTGATTTTATATTTATTTGATTTTTGCCTCTTTCTCTCTCCAACTATGATGTAAACTTTATTAAGTATAGATCTGTGTCCATTTCTTTCAGTATTTCATATCCAGCCACCATCACCACACTTGATGAGCGCCAAGTACTTTATATATTAGAGGTTGGCGAACTTTTTCTGCAAAAGGCCAAATACTAAATATCTTAAGATTTGTGGGCCATGTGGTCTCTGTCACAAATAATTAACTATATAGTTGTGGTGCAAAAACAGCCATAGACAAACATGTTCCAATAAAACTTTATTTATATAAGCCAGTACTGGACCAGATTTGGCCCATGGGCCATAGTTTGATGACCCCTGCTCATGTCATAGAGAGAATACATCAATCATCAAATTCTCAAAATTCTACCTCCTTCAGGCATCTCAAACATTCTAAATTTTCCAGTTCTATAATCATCAAGCCCCAACTACCATCATCCAAGTCCTGAACTTATTCATGAACTCTGCATGCATTCGCGTCCACCCCAAACTCCACACTCAATCCAGGAGCTAGTGTTTCCTTTACATCACAAACATAAGCATGTCACTCCCCTACTTAAAACTCTGATTCAATGACTACCCTATGACCTTAAAATAAGGTCCAAAGTTTGCCATGACCTTCAGAGTCCTGCCTTCCTCTCTAACCTGGCTCATCCACTCAGCACTTTGTTTACTCCACTTTTCCTTGGCTTTTCTCAGCTCCTGGAACACACCAGGCTCTGTACTACCTGAGGGACTGAGCATCTGGAATGTTCTCTCAAGTCTCTTCCTCAATCCTAATCCACAGCAAGACTCCTTGTCTAGCTACATACAACTCATCTTGTAGGTTCAAACATTTATCCCTTTTCAACTGTTTTCTCTGAACTCTTTCTCAAGTTCTCCTGTTCCATATTGCCATATTGCCCTTGTCATTATTAATTTAAAATCTGTCTTCTCAGCTAGAATGAAATCTCCATAGGAGCAAGGACTATTTCCGTCACACTGTTTCCCCATGTACAAAGCCTCATTCACTGAGGTCACCCCAGTGAAAGTGTGCCAAACAATCTACACTCCTCAAGAATAATTCAGTATACGGCCGGGCGTGGTGGCTCACGTCTGTAATCCTAGCACTCTGGGAGGCCAAGGCGGGAGATTGCTCAAGGTCAGGAGTTCAAAACCAGCCTGAGCAAGAGCAAGACACCATCTCTACTAAAAATAGAAAGAAATTAATTGGACAACTAAAAATATATGGAAAAAATTAGCCAGGCATGGTGGCACATGCCTGTAGTCCCAGCTACTCGGGAGGCTGAGGCAGGAGGATCGCTTGAGCCCAGGAGTTTGAGGTTGCTGTGAGCTAGGCTGACGCCACAGCACTCTGGCCCAGGCAACAGAGTGAGACTCTGTCTCAAAAAAAAAAAGAAGAAGAATTCAGTATAGCCTAAGAAGGCACATGTCTATGCACACCCACACACATACACACAAAACAACAATATGACACCACAAAAATCAAATATAAGAATGACTTAAAATGCCTGTTCATCATACAATATAAATCACAACACTCAATTTCAGGAGTCTTTATGAAACAATACTGATTCTTTCTAAAAAGGCAAGGCAGGGCATGTACTCTTTTTAGAAACAAACCTTTCACTCATAAAACAGAAATCTGATGCTTAATTCTCCTCCAGAGTTCATTTTTTCCTCATTTCTCAGAAGTGACCTCTAACCCCATTGTTAAAAAGTGCATTCCATTTATGGCCAACTCAATTTGAATGTCCAGTACTAATAAGGGTTACATCGTCTTTTTCCTGAAGTCCCATATGTTTTGAAGCTTACTGACTTGAAAAGCACTGAACTGTCTACGTTTCCTTGATAATAACATCTGCGACATAACTAAGAAATAACTTTTCTCAAAATACCCTCACTTCACAGTGAAAAAAACTGACGGCCACAACAGCCAAAGTAAAAGCCACAAATTAAAAGATCTCTTAAAAGAAAGAAAATAAAGGGAAAAGAGAAAGGAAAGGAAAAGGAACAGAATTTATGCTAACAGATTTTAAACGAAGAGACTGCAAATTGTCAATCGACAACAACAACAAAAAAATCTCCTGTCATCTCATTCATCCCTTGACCGAGGGTTCATTCAATTTCTCAAGTAAACTTGTCAAGTCACCCAACCCAGCTTGCACACGTGCACCAACACTTCAACTTTCCAGTTGCTAAAGCAAGATATCAAATACCTCGCAAAATAAAACGCTATTTACTGATACGAGAAGTAGGGGTAGGGCCCCCCGAAAAAAATGCGCTTTCCCTACAAATTCGGGAGAACACGTGAGGACTGGAGCGGGTGTCACCGCACTCCCGAGCTGCGGGGACCCGGACTGTACTTGAGGAATTCCCATTCGACAGGACCACACACCTGTCTTCCCAGACCGGGGCGTGGGGAGGGGTGTGACCCGAGAGCGAGGGCCCGGGCGGTGGGCGCCCAGACGCCAGGCCCTAGCTGCGCGGGCCTCACGCCGGCCCCCGGACGACCACGAGGAGGAAGCACCTCAGCGAGGCGGCGGTTCTCGACCCTTCGGCCCCTCCCCGCGCCCGCCGAGCCCTCCTCTCCCTCCCGAGAGGCCGGGCCACACCTGCAGACCGGCCGGAGACACTCCCACCGCGGCGCGCCGCGCAGCCCGCGCAGCCCGCGCAGCCTGCACCGCCGCCGCCGCCCGCCGCCGCGCGCACTTCCGCTTCCGGTCTCGGGGCCGCCGGAAACGGAAGTCGCTGGGGCTTGGGTTCTCGAGGCCCCGGGGTGGTCTAAGACAGCGGTAAGAAGAGTAATCTCTTCTTTACCCGGCCTCAGAGCAGAAATTCTAGTTTTCTTCCGCCGGGGGCAGTGAGGTTAGGCTCCAGAATAGGGTCCCACTGGACCTGGAGGCTGCGGCGGGGCCTATGTCCGAGGGACAGGGACAGGGGCGGGGCTTAAACCCGGGTCTGCGATGGGGCGGGGCCTTGCTGGAATGAGGGCGGGGCCTGAGCCTGAAGGGCGGGGGTGCGCCTCCTCCCCCCAGGCTCCTTACAGGTGCTCTGTATTTACCTTAATGCTTCTCTCCTTCCTTATTCCCCAAGCCTCTCCACTGTATCCATCAGTTAATCCAATCACCTACAAACATTTAGACCCCATACTCAAGGGGGGTTTTGTCTATATTTTTGTCTACAGTTGAACCTTGAACAACAGAGGTTGAGGTGCCACCCCCGTGTAGTGGAAAACCCGCATGTAACTTTCGACTCCCCAAAAACTTAACTGCTGATAGCCTACTGTTGACCGGAGGCCTTACTGATGACGCAAATAGCCGATTAACACATATTTTGGATGCTATATGTATTGTATACTGTATCTCTAGCTCAGTTTATTGTAAGGTTGATTTTCGGGAACATCAGACCATAGCAAATAGGTACTCAAAACATATCAGTGTTACTTGCTAAGTTACACAGCAGCGTCCTTATTTTTCTTCCCTGCCATTTTTCTATTCATTTTTCTATTCCAAACTTCCTTTGCACCAACTGATTTTATTCCCTAGAGCTGTTTCCATGGAAATGTACTTGTTAGCAAATAAAGGAAATCAAATTTTGTTAATTCCATGAGTGTATCTCTTTCTCCCGTATAGCTCAACAGCAAAAATAAAAATAAAAAACTGGGCAAAGGACCTTAATAGACATTTCTCAAAAGAAGACCTACAAATAGCCAACAGGTATATGAAAAAATGTTCAACATTGCCAATCATCAGTGAAATGGAAATCAAAACCACAAGGAGCTATCACCTTACACCTGTTAGAATGGCCATTATCAAAAAGACAAGTGATCACAGCTGTTGACAAAAATGGGGAGAAAATGGAATCATGTACACCGTTGGTGAGAAATGCAAATTGGTACAGCCTTAGGCAAAACAGTATGGAGGTTCCTTTAAGAATTAAAAATAGAACTAAATTAAAAATAGAGGGAGGGGGCGGGGGGGGTATATACAATAAAATGAGTGAGATGTCCACCATCTGGGAGATGGTCATGCTGGAGACTCAGACTTGTGGGGGGAGGGGGGAAATGGGCATTTATTGAAACCTTAAAATCTGTACTCCCATAATATGCCGAAATAAAAAAAAAAGAAACTAATATCATGAATGCCATAAATAAATAAATATTCGGCATAAAAAAAAAAAATAGGCCGGGCGCAGTGGCTCATGCCTGTAATCCTAGCACTCTGGGAGGCCGAGGCAGGCGGATTGCTCGAGTTTGAAACAGATTGGGAGTTTGAAACCAGCCTGAGCGAGACCCCGTCTCTACTAAAAATAGAAAGAAATTAATTGACCAACTAAAAATATATATACAAAAAATTAGCCGGGCATGGTGGCACATACCTGTAGTCCCAGCTACTCGGGAGGCTGAGGCAGGAGGATCGCTTGAGCCCAGGAGTTTGAGGTTGCTGTGAGCTAGGCTGACGCCATGGCACTCACTCTAGCCTGGGCAACACAGTGAGACCCTGTCTCAAAAAAACAAAAAAAACAAAAATAGAATCCTGTTTCTGAGTGTATTTCCAAAAAAATAAAGATATCTGCACTCCCATGTTCATTGGAGAACTATTCACAATCCCAAGATATGAAACCACCTAAATGTTGACAGACGAATGAATAAGAAAATGTGAGATACATATATGTGTATACACATACACACAATGGAATATTATTAACAAACAACCTTTAAAAAGAAGGAAATCCTACCATTTGTGACAATATGGATGAACCTGGAGAACATTAAGCTAAATGAAATAAGCTAGACACACAAATACTGCATTATCTCACTTATATGCGGAATCTAAAATAGTCAAACTCATAAACACAGTGGGATAGTCATTGCCAGGAGCTGGAGGGGGAGGAAAATGGGGAGATATTGTTCAAAGGGTACAAAGTTTCAGTGATGTATGATGAATAAGTTTTGGTTATCTAATGTACAGCATGGTGACTATAGTTAATACTGGCCAGGTGCAATAGCTCATGCCTGTAATCCCAATGCCTTGAGAGGCTAAGGCAGGAGGATTGTTTGAGGCCAGGAGTTTGAGACCAGCCTAGGCAACATAGAGAGATTACATCTCTACAAAAAATATATATATTTTTAATTAGCTAGGTACCTGTAATCCCAGCTACTCAGGAAGCTGAGGCAGGAGGATCACCCTGGCTGACAGAAAGAGATCATGCCTCTAATTTTAAAAATACTATATGTATACTCTTATTTGCTAGGAGGGTATATCTTAAGTGTTCTACCACCAAAAAAAATGGTAAATATGTGAAGTGATGGATATGTTAATTAGCTTGCTTGTGGTGATTATTTCACAAGGTATATGTGTAGCAAAACATCAAGTTGTACACCTTCCATATGTACAATTTTTATTTGTCAATTATATCTCAGTGAAATTGGGGGTGAGAAAAGAATAAATAGGTTGGCAAGAGTAACCCCATTTTAAATGTGAGAAAATAAAGATTGAGTCAAATGAATCAACCCAACATAAAATTGCCAAGCACAGAGAAGACATATCTTAAACATTTGTTGGATAGATGAATGGATGGATGGTGGACGAATGCATTGAAGGATAAATACAGGCTGGGCAAGGTGGCTCACGCCTGTAATCCTAGCACTCTGGGAGGCCGAGGCGGGCAGATTCCTTGAGGTCAGGAGTTCGAAACCAGCCTGAGCAAGAGCGAGACCCCATCTCTACTATAAATAGAAAGAAATTAATTGGCCAACTAATATATATAAAATTAGCCGGGCATGGTGGTGCATGCCTGTAGTCCCAGCTACTCTGGAGGCTGAGGCAGGAGGATTGCTTGAGCCCAGGAGTCTGAGGTTGCTGTGAGCTAGGCTGACGCCACGGCACTCACTCTAGCCTGGGCAACAAGTGAGACTCTGTCTCAAAAAAAAAAGAAAGATAAATACAAAGTCCAGGCTTCTTGGCTCCCATTCTCATGCACTTGGAAATAAATTTAGCTTGTTGACTTAATGAATATCTTTAGACTTGAATGCTCAAGAGTAATAAGAATATAATAATAGGTTTAAGGTTACGTTTTTAAGAAAAATAACTAGTTAATAACTCTGAAGGAATGGCTTCAACATACCCTTTCATCTATACCTCAACCCTGCTTCAGAAGCCCAGCATTTGAAGCTGCTTCAAGTTTCTTATTCCTTAATCTTATGAAGGTGAGACTGTGATGTAAGGACTAAGCACTCTGAATCTAGGTCCATATGGGATTCAACCACCATTATGATCGCCAACATCAATAAAATACTATTGATAATAGAGGATCTTACTTGGATCTTGCCATAAACCAAGTATCATATTTCTAAATCTTGTCTCAGAATGAAACCAGAAAGAGTCAGAAACCTTGAATTATTTTCTTCCTGTTTTATTTTGGTGGCATAACCAAATAAGGGAGGGATTGTGTTAGGTCAGGTTCTCTGGGAGGGGAATGGGGGTGCTCTCCAGAGACAGGAAGTGAGGAAAGAACGATGACAAAGCCCAGGAAGGAGTTGAACAAAGCTGTGGGCTCGGCTGTAATCAAGCTTCTGTGTGATCTCACAGAGAACTCCGGAGTTATGAAACCCTGCAGAATTAGTTCCACTTTGAGGAACCACAGAATTGGTTTCTTTTGTACCTCAATCTTGGACAGCCATTGGTGCCAGGTGCCCCAAGGGTCATAACCTCCCAGAGCCATGATAATCCTTGAGACTATGAAGAATTAAGGATCATGTGGACCAAAAGGTACAAAGTTCCAGTTAGACAGGAGGAATCCATTTTCAAGATCTGTTGCATAGCAAAATGACCAGAGTTTCAATGTATAGCTCAACATTGCTTAGAAAAAAATAGATTTTTAATGTTCTCACTACAAAAAAAAAATCATAAGGATGTGAGGTAATGGATGTTAATCAGCTTGACAGAATCATTCCACACGTATACATATACCCCCACATCTCATGGCAGCCCATAAGTACATACAATTATTACTTGTGAATTAAAAATTAACATTAGAAACAAAAGAACCACGTGGAAGCTGGTCACTGCCATGTTTATGAAGCCATGATGCAATATGCCTTATGCGAAATTGTTTTTTGTGCTATACGCAAGATTTTTGCTATTTTCAATAACTTAAAGAGAAGGTGACGTGCACGGGCAGTGTGGCAACGTTTGAGGTAGCAGATAAGCGCGATGCAGAGAAAAGCTTGAGCAATGCAGGGGAAGCTCATGGTGTTCTCGCCCGAGCCCCTGGCCCGATGCATCCATCACTGTGCATGTACCCCGCCCCCAGGGACAGCCCACAGCCAGCCATTGACTGACACACCAGCCAGGCACAAAAGCCTTGCCTCAAGGGGGACCAACCCCATCGTGCACAAGCCCCAGCTCCCTGTAGGATCAAGCAGAGGCTAGACTCCGAAGGAGAACACCTCATTTTTTTTTAACACCTTCCCTATCCTATCCTGCATCCTCAGAACTCTCCTTCTCAGAGTACCCCCCCAACAAATCAAGAGCATCCCAGCTCCCACCCCTCAACAAATCCGGTGAAGCCCAACCCACACCCCCAACAAAATGACTGCAGCCCAATCCCTACCCCAACAAATCAAGTGCATCTCAACTCCTACCCAAAAAAACAAGTACAGCCAAACCCTACCCCCAACAAATCAAGTGCATCCCAACCCAAAGCCCCCAACAAATCCAGCATGGCCCAACCCCCACTCCCGACAAATCCAGTGCAGACCAACCCCCACCAAACCAAATGCATCTCCACCCCATGCCCCAACAAATCAGGTACATCCCAATGCCCAGCCCCCAACACATCAAGGGCAGCCCAGCCCCCACCCTCCAAGAAATCAAGGACAGCCCATCCTACCTGGGAGAGAGGAAAGAAATGACTTTAAGATGTTTTTCTGTATTTTATGAATGTCATCCCTCATTCCTGTTTTTGTGATACTTCTTATAGTAATGGCTTCTTGTTTATTTCTTGAGCATTGGATTTCTTGAATTGTTTGTTTATTTCTTGGATCTTGGATTGTTGAATGTTCAAAGAAACACCACCTTGCTAAGACTGGGCCAGCTATATTTGGGTTATACTGTATTTCTTTCTTTCTTTCTTTCTTTTTTTTTTTTTTTGGAGTCAGAGTCTCACTCCGTTGCCTGGGCTACAGTGTCATGGCGTCAGCCTCGCTCACAGCAACCTCAAACTCCTGGGCTCAAGCGATCCTCCTGCCTCAGCCTCCCGAGTAGCTGGGACTACAGGCATGCGCCACCATGCCCGGCTAATTACTTTTTCTATATATTTTTAGTTGCCCAATTAATTTCTTTCTATTTTTTAGTAGAGACAGGGTCTGGCTCTTGAATCAGGCTGGTTTTGAACTGCTGACCTTGAGCGATCCTCCCGCCTCGGCCTCCCAGGATGCTGGGACTACAGGCGTGAGCCGCCGCGCCCGGCCTGCTGTATTTCTTTCACTGTCTCGCTTCCCTACTAGACTCTACGTTCTATGAAGGAAAGATTGTGTCCCTTTTGGTTCCCTGCTGTATCTCTAGAAGGTAGCACACATCCTGTCACCGAATAATAATTGTCCAATAAATTTTCATTGAAGGATGCAAATATTTAGAGAACTTTTCTCTCAAGTCCTCTAACAACGACCTGAATAGACCCAAAGTGACTAAATAAAAAAAAATCACCCTCTATGAACTTTGGCACCTCAGTCAAAACTGGTGAGTGCCATCTGCTGGGGGAAAGAAATCCCAAAATGTGTGAAAATTACCTACTTCTCTAGAAACTTTAGATACCGACACAGATATCTCAAAAATCTTGGCTTACCTGGGTCAAAACCACAGGGTCGTTTACCATTTATTTTGATCTCAAAGTCACTTCCTGAGCTTCAGGCAATGACAACGTGACCTAAAGGGCAGTTCTATGTTAGGGTCAACTGATTCTGTTATCCCAAAAGTGATCGACAATAGCTGGGGAAAATACCACCAAAAAAAAAAAAAAGCCTACAAAAACAAGCCCATTAAAAGCCTAGGAAATAGCCTTTATCAAAAAGTCCCAAAACAATAAATGTTGGTGTGGATGTGGAGAGAAGAGAGAGGAGCACTCCTACACTGCTGGTGGGACTGCAAACTGGTCCAGCCCCTGTGGAAAGCAATATGGAGATACCTTAAAGAGATACAAGTAGATCTGCCATTTGATCCGGCAATCCCATTACTGGGCATCTAACCAAAAGAACATAAGACATTCTATAAAAAAGGCATCTGCACTAAGAATGTTTATTATAGCAGCACAATTCACAACTGCAAAGATGTGGAAACAACCCGAGTGCCCATCAATTCATGAGTGGGTTAATAAAACGTGGTATATGTATACCATGGAGTACTATTCAGCCACAAAAAAAAAAATGGTGATCTAGCTCCTCTTGTATTATCCTGGTTAGAGCTGCAACCCAATCTACTAAGTGAAGTATCCCAAGAATAGAAAAACAAGCACCACATGGACTCACCATCAAATTTATATTAACTGGCCGGGCGCGGTGGCTCACGCTTGTAATCCTAGCACTCTGGTAGGCCGAGGCGGGCGGATTGCTCAAGGTCAGGAGTTCAAAACCAGCCTGAGTGAGACCCCGTCTCTACTATAAAAATAGAAAGAAATCAATTGGCCAACTAATATATATATATATATATATATATATATATATATATATATATATAAATTAGCTGGGCATGGTGGCTCATGCCTGTAGTCCCAGCTACTCGGGAGGCTGAGGCAGGAGGATCGCTTGAGCCCAGGAGTTTGAGGTTGCTGTGAGCTAGGCTGACGCCACGGCACTCACTCTAGCCTGGGCAACAAAGCGAGACTCTGTCTCAAAAAAAAAAAAATTTTTCATATTAACTGATCAACACTTAAGTGCACATAGAGTAATAACATTCATCGGGTGTCAGGCAGGTGGGAGGGAGAGGAGGGGATGAGTCTATATATTCGTATTGGGTGCAGGGAGCACCGTCTGGGGGGTGGACATGCTTGCACTCTGACTCGGGTGGGGCAAAGGCAGTATACGTAACCTAAACATGTGTACTCCCATAATATGCTGAAATTTAAAGAAAGAAATTATACAATACATTTTTATTAACCATAAAAAAGAGAAACACCTAGGAAATAAAAAGCAGAACCCTGTGTCTAAATGGTGAAAGAGCAGAAGTTCGCTTTTCTGATAGCAATTTCCTGAGTCAGCTGACCTAAGACGCCTGTGTCAATTCTCATGAGATTTCCTGAGCCAGGAAAGGTGGCTGGCTGGACTCACAGCAGAGAGCTTCCCGAGCCGGCTGGCGTGGGTTACCCGCACCACCGGAATGCGGTGGCCATCGCTTTTTCCAGGTACGTGTTGTCGCGGGAAAGTCCCTCCCAACGCTGGAGTCCAGGTGGGTCCCTGGCTTCGCGCGAGAAAGAATTTGAGAGCCAGCGGACGGTATACAGCAAAAGCAAGTTTTATTTAGGAGGTATAAAAGATCTACTCTGCAGACAGAGTAGAGTCTAGTTCTCCTTGCTAAAGAATCCAACAACTAGCCGGGCGCGGTGGCTCACGCCTGTAATCCTAGCTCTCTCGGAGGCTGAGGCGGGCGGATTGCTCGAGGTCAGGAGTTCGAAACCAGCCTGACCAAGAGCAAGACCCCGTCTCTACTATAAATACAAAGAAATTAATTGGCCAACTGATATGTATATATAAAAAATTAGCCGGGCATGGTGGCACATGCCTGTAGTCCCAGCTACTCGGGAGGCTGAGGCAGGAGGATCGCTTGAGCCCAGGAGTTGGAGGTTGCTGTGAGCGAGGCTGACGCCACGGCACTCACTCTAGCCTGGGCAACAAAGTGAGACTCTGTCTCAAAAAAAAAAAAGAAAAAAAAAGAATCCAACAACTCTGGGACTTTTTTATTTATTTATTTATTTTATTTTCATTTAAGCACTGGGTTAATCATAGGCTGAGCAGAGGAGGAATATTCTTGTCATTTCTTGGAAAGAAGCAGTGACTTCCTAAAACTGGGAACCCTTCCCTTTTCTTCCTTTATAAGGTCCCTCATGGAAATGTTGGTGGGAGTTTCTATTTTAGCATGCTAGTATATTACAACTCAGGTCAAGCAGCAGCTAATTTCCTTGCCATCTTGGTTTTGACCTGTCTTCACTTGTCCTACCACCGCATCCTGTTTTGTTTGTTTGTTTGTTTGTTTTCTGTTTTGTTTTTTGTTGTTGTTGGTTTTGTTTTGTTTTTTTTTGAGTCAGAGTCTCACTCTGTTGCCCAGGCCAGAGTGCCATGGCGTCAGCCTAGCTCACAGCAACCTCAAACTCCTGGGCTCAAGCAATCCTCCTGCCTCAGCCTAGGACTACAGGCATGCGCCACCATGCCCAGCTAAATTTTTCTCTATATATTTTTAGTTGGCCTATTAATTTCTTTCTATTTATAGTAGAGACGGGGCCTCGCTCTTGCTCAGGCTGGTCTTGAACTCCTGACCTCGAGGGATCCCCCCACCACGGCCTCCCAGAGTGCTAGGATTACAGGCGTGAGCCACCGCGCCCAGCCCACATCCTGTTTTTGATCAGGCTGGTCAGGGCTTTTGGTTCTGTGTTGAGCAGGTCTGGCTGGTTCCCCATCTCAGTGTGGCCACAGCAAGGGCTGCATTCAACCTACCCCTAATCAGGAGCCACTTGGCTCAACATTTAGCTGTCTTCTCTTTCTCCTCTTTCCTCTCTTCTGCTTTGAACACTTTCTCCTTTTCCCTTTGGACTGTGGTTTCCTTCCGCACCAACCCATTCAAACTATGCTCTCCAATGTCGCCAAAGTTTTCCTTTTGGTCCAATCCAATGGGTGGTTCAGCATCTTCCTCATCACAAGTTCTTTTCTTTTTTTTTTTTTTAAATTGCTGTCCTCTCCTCTTTGAAAGTTTTTATGACCTAGCATTGCACTCACTGACTTTTTTCCTGTCTCTCTTGCTATTCTTTCTGCCCCTTTCTTTTGCTTTCTCCTGTGCCGAGAAAATAATGACAGAGATGACACGGATGGAACTGGAGTCCAATATCTTAAAGCGAAAGAAGTCAGACACAGAAAGACAAATACCGCACGTTCTCGCTTAAAAGGGGGAGTTAAGTAATGTGTACACACAGACACAGCGTGGAATGATAGAATATGGAGACTCAAAAGGGTGAGGGGGCCCGAGGGGGGTGGCTGATGAGAAATCACTTAATAGGTATACAATGCAAGTTGTTTGGATGATGCCTCAAGTCCCTGACTTCACCACTATGCAACCTTTGCATGCAACAAAATGACATTTGTGCCCCATAAATTTATGCACATGAAACAATAACAACCAACATTTTTGAGAGCTCACTGTGCACCTTACGTGTGCTAACCCATTTAATCCTCACAGTAGGCTTACAGGATGGACACTATTGTTGTCGTCCCCATGCGACAGACGAGAAAACGGGCACAGAGAGGTTATGTTATTTGTCCAAGGTCACACAGCTAGTAAAATGGCAGAGCCAGGATTCGAACCTAAGACTTCCGGCTCCAGATCTTTGCTATAACACTTTTCCCTTCCCAGCATTCCGCCTAGGGCATTCTGCTCTTCTACTCCCTCTTCCTTTAAGCAATCTCAGGATTCTGTGACTTCAATCACCACATCTGTACAGATGGTTCCTCAACTCTGAAATCCCATCCCTCCTTCTGGCCCCAGATCAAGCAACAATACCAACAACCGCAATGTGAATCAAAGCTTACATTTAGTAAGCAGCTACTCTAGCCTGGAATCATACTAAAGTTGCTTTACATTCATGATTGCATGACATCTCCAAATTACAGGTGAGAAATGGCATCACAGAGGGGTTGTGTGAAATGCTCAAAGTCTCACAGCTATTTGGTTTTGGGCAAACTATTTTCCAAAAAGGTAGGAATAGTATCTTCTAAGATGTGTTTCTAGAATCTTGTAGAGTCCCCCATAAGGAGGAAGAATTTGATTTTTCTCCACTTTTGAAGCTGAGTGGGCTTGTCATTTGCTTGTATAAAAGGGAATATGATGGAAGTAGAGTTTCCTGACTTCCAGAGCTGGGTGTTCAGAGGAGATCCAACCTTGTTGGCTGGAACACTCTCGCTTAGAGCTTAGCGGTGCCATGGAAGCAGCCAGCCTGAGGCTGCCATGCTGGAAGGGAGCCCAAACTCACCCACGCTCTGAGACTACATGAAGGGACAGCAATGCCCAGTTGGTTCTCTGCTGCTCCAGCCACAGCCACTGTCTGATTACAACCGTATGAGACCCCTGAGCAAGAACCACCCAGCTGAGCCCTTCCCAGATTCCTGACCCACAGAAACCAAGAGAGATCACAAAATAAACATAGTTGTTTTAAGCCACTACATTTTTGTGATGATTCATTACGCAGCAGTAGCTAACCAATAAATATACAGCCCTTGGGGAATTTCCTGGTATCTTTCCTTGATTGTTTCATGCCTCTCCCTTCTGCTTCCCTTCTGTTCCAGGACTCTGCTTTCTGCTGAGCTTGTCCGGAGATGTGGCTCAGACGCCCAAAGGTGAGTGCCAGGAGCCAGAACAAGGAGAGTGTGGCCCAAGGTGGCCCAAGGTGGCCCAAGGCTGGACCAGCCTCCATCCATGTTCTCCAAAAGGCTAAAGAAAAGTGTTTGTGGCCGGGCGCTGTGGCTCACGCCTGTAATCCTAGCTCTTGGGAGGCCGAGGCGGGCGGATTGCTCAAGGTCAGGAGTTCAAAACCAGCCTGAGCAAGAGCGAGACCCCGTCTCTACTATAAATAGAAAGAAATTAATTGGCCAACTGATATATATATAAAAAATTAGCCAGGCATGGTGGCGCATGCCTGTAGTCCCAGCTACCCGGGAGGCTGAGGCAGAAGGATCACTCGAGCCCAGGAGTTTGAGGTTGCTGTGAGCTAGGCTGACGCCACGGCACTCACTCTAGCCTGGGCAACAAAGCGAGACTCTGTCTCAAAAAAAAAAAAAAAAAAAGAAAAGAAAAGTGTTTGTTTTGGGAGCTGGTACTTTGGAAGGCTTGCTCCTGTGCTTGTTTGTTTAACTGACCATGACGTCAAACGTAGATATCTTTTTATGTGCCTTTTTGTATGGTTTTTAATGTGCCTGTCTGTTTTTACAAACCGCAAGGGACACCACGTATAGAGAAAGCATTAAATAAAACACGCAAAGTTTCATGAAATAAGCATTCTAGTGGGGAGAGACAAAGCAGTGATACTCTTTATCATTCTGATCGTAAAGTCAACAAATAATGAACAAGATTGTTTCTGTTTACCTTTACTCTCCTGGGACTCTCACTAAATTCAGGGTCTAGGGTGGAGCCTGAGAGTCTGCAATTCTTTTTTTTTTTTTTTTTTTTTTTTTTTGCTTAAAACAACAGAAATTTATTCTCTGACAGTTCTGGAAGTCAAAAGTCCAAAATCAAAGCATTGGCAGGACTCTAAAAGCTCCAGGGGAGGACTCTTCCTGGCCTCTTCCTAATTTCTTGTGGTTGCTGCAGTGTTCCTTGGCTTGCATATGCATCGCTGCAATCTCTGCCTCCATAATTTCTTGTCGTTCTCTCTGTATGTTCTGTGTCCACATTTCTCTGTTCGTATAGGGCTCACCCTAATCCAGTGTGACCTCATCTTAACTCGATTACATCTACAAATACATTGTTTACCAAAAAAAAAAAAATGCATTTTTTTGAGGTTCTGGGTGGACAGAAATTTTAGGAGGACACTGTTTAAACCAGTATACCCAATATCGTAAGGTATTAAGTCCTGGGAAAGATTAAGAGTGGACTTTCAGAGCTGACTCTGAACTAAGCAGAATCTGGACAAGAAGGGAAGTAATGGAACAGAAATGAGTTAAAAAAGATTCTGTAGAATGGTGCATATATAGCAAGTGACTACTTTGTTCCTCTGAGGACAATATCACCTCTTCTGAGAAGACTCTCCTGATCAAATATGAAGTTAAAAATTGGAAGGACAGGCCAAGGTAGGAGGATCGCTTGAGGTCAGAAGTTTGAGACCAGCCTGGGCAACATAGCAAGACTCCCATCTCTAAAAAAATTTTTTTTAATTAGCCATGTACAGTGGTGCATGCTTCTAGTCCTAGCTACTAGCTACTCAGGAGACTGAGGAGGGAGGATCACTTGAACCCAGGAGTTTGAGGTTGCAGTGAGCTATGATGATGCCACTGCACTCCAGCCTGGGCAACAGAGCAAGACCCAGTCTTTAAATAAATAAATAGGCTGTTCCACATGTGAAGCTGTGGGGAAAAAAAAAAATCTATCACACAAAATTTTACATAAAAACCAAAGACATAACAGAGCAAGTGATTCTTTACATGATAAGAACATAATAATATTCCTATCATGTAAGGAAAAAAGGATGTTCATATATTATATAAGCATTCAAGTTTTGTGGAGAAATATACAATAAGCAGTTGATGGCTTAGAATCTGGGATGATGAGAGACTTACTGTTTGATTTTTTTCAATCCTGTGAATGCATTATTTTCATAATAAATAATGAAACCTGAAAAAAATGACCTTAATGTGTATAATTATCAGAATCTACCTCCTATGAGACCCTCCAAATTCAAAGTTTTATAATCATAACTGACTCTTATTCCATGACAGGCACTGCCCAAAGCACTTTATTAATACATATTAATTCACTTCATCCTAACAATAGCTCATTTTACAGATGAGGGGATTGAGGCATAGAGAGGTTAAGGCACTTGCCCAAGGACACACAGCTAGTAAGTGGGGAAGCCAGAGTTGAACTCAGGGTCCAAGGTCTTAACCAATTACTCCTTTTTTTTTTTTTTTTTATAAATTCTGAAATTATGAAAATAGCACAGCCATGCTGCCCTGAAAATGCTTGTGTTAAAATTAACTTGTTTAGGGCCGGGCATGGTGGCTCATGCCTGTAATCCTAGCACTCTGGGAGGCTGAGGTGGGTGGATTGCTCAAGGTCAGGAGTTCGAAACCAGCCTGAGCAAGAGCGAGACCCCACCTCTACTATAAATACAAAGAAATTGTATATATACAACTAATATATATAGAAAAAAATTAGCTGGGTGTGGTGGTGCATGCCTGTAGTCCCAGCTACTCGGGAGGCTGAAGCAGGAGGATCGCTTGAGCCCAGGAGTTTGAGGTTGCTGTGAGCTAGGCTGACACCACGGCACTCTAGCCAGGGCAACAAGGTGAGACTCTGTCTTGAAAAAAAAAAAAATTAACTTGTTTAATTAAAATTAACTTGTTTAACCAACCCCAGTCCTTTATTGTGAATAGGAATCCCACTTTTTTTGTAACTCGGGTTTGGCATCTCTAATTTCTTAACGTACTGAGATCTCACAAGGGAAAATGTTCAGGCCTCCCTTTGGCTTCAGGAGACCCTGCCCAGAGGCGAGGCCCGATGATAACAGGAGTCTGTCACCCTGGTGACGTCTGACTGTCTCTCTTTTCCCTGCAGCTACCTGTCCCTACTGCCCCTCAAATGCTTCCTGTGTCAACAGCACTCACTGCACCTGCAACCATGGATTCGTTTCTGGATCTAAACAGACATTCTTCACGTTCCCCTTGGAAACATGTGACGGTAAAGGGGTAATTTTTAAGTCACCCAGAGGCACAAGACAAAGGGAGATAGGGTGAAGGCTGTCTTAGTTCATTTGGGGTTGCTATAACAGACTGTGTGAGGCTGGGTCAGGTCATTGGTTTGTGATTCTGGGGGCCGGAAGGTCCAAGACTGGGCAGCTGCGCCTCAGGCTGCTTGAACTCTTGGCGGAAAGCAAGGGAAAGCAGGCATGGGCAACGAGATCACATGACAAGAGAGGAAGCAAGAGAGAGAGACCAAGGACACAGGTTCTTTTTAACAACCTGTTCTCTCAGGGACTCGTCCATCCCCCAGGAACGAGGACCCCCGTTTCCCGTAGGAGAGCATTCATCGGAGGGATCCGCCCCCCCGGCCCAAACATCTCCACTGCGCCCCACCTCCCAGCACTGCCACATCCGCCATCAAATTTCAACATAAGCTCAGTGGCTCACACCGGTCATCACTCCAATTCCTGCTCCCTTCATCACGTGGCATTCCTCCTACGTGTATCTGTTTTCACATGGCATTTTTCTCTTCTTAGAAGGACACCGGTAACATTGCCTGAGTCCCCATGCTAGTTCTACTTAATGTCAACCCTATCACCTCAGACAGGCACGGTGGCTCATGCCTGTAATCCTAGCGCTCTGGGGGGCCGAGGCGGGCGGATTGCTCGAGGTCAGGAGTTCGAAACCAGCCTGAGCAAGAGGGAGACCCCCGTCTCTACTATAAATAGAAAGAAATTAATTGGCCAACTAATATATAGAGAAAAAAATGAGCCAGGCATGGTGGCGCATGCCTGTAGTCCCAGCTACTCGGGAGGCTGAGGTAGTAGGATCGCTTGAGCCCAGGATTTGAGGTTGCTGTGAGCTAGGCTGACGCCATGGCACCCACTCTAGCCTGGGCAACAAAGCAAGACTCTGTCTCAAAAAAAAAAAAAAAACCCTATTACCTCTGTCAAGAATCTGTTTCCAAATAAGGTCACACTCACAAGTACCAAGGGTTAGGGCTTCAATGTATCCTTTTGGGGGGACACAATTCAATCCGCAAAAGATGGCTTCCAAGGGAGCAAGGCTGCAGATGCCAGACCGCTTAAAGTCTAGGTCTAACCCTGGCATGGAGTGACTTCTAAAGCACTTTATTGGCCAAAAAGAGGCACAGGCCGGCCCAGTTTCAAGGGAAGGGGAACTCCATCCCACATCTCAACAGAAGAGAATTTGTGGCCATCTTTAATCTACCACAAGGAGATAAAAGAATAACATTTTATGGTTTCAGCAATACAAAGTAGCCATGCTCTCTACCTCCCTGATATCTTCTATGTATCCCTTACAATTCATTCATTTGCAAGAAATCAAATGCCTGAGTAATCCTGTCCTTTTTATCATGAAGAACCATTTTCCCGGAAGACCGTTCGTTAGTTTTCATTGGCCGGTGCCGTGTCACATGACCATGCTAGCAGAAAGGGAAGCTGGGAGAGAGAGTAACTGAGAAACGGGAACAAGGCCGCCATGACTGACTGCCCAACGAAGCGAGAAAAGAGGGAGGAGTGCCTCTGGAACGGGCAGCAAACAGCAACTGCCACACTGTGTCCTGCTCCGAGAATCCCAAATGTTCCATTTCCTGTACTAGACAGAGGGACTACACATTGTTTACTCCCCGTCTGACACCATGGCAAAGAAACCACGGGACCGGAGACACACCGCGTCAACAAAAGCACTCTCGCTGAGTCGGAGTTAGCTAGTTCACCATAGGTACTGGCCTTTTCAGGCTGCCACCACGAAATGCCACAGGCCGAGCGGCTCAGACAACAGAAATTTATCTTCTCGCAGTTCTGAAGGTTAGAAATCCGAGGCCAGGGTTCTGGCAGATTCCGTTTCCGGCGAGGGGCTCTCTTCCTCGCTTTCAGACAGCCGCCATCTCACGTCGTCCTCTCCTGACCTTCCCGGGCGAGCGTGCGCAGAGACGGAGAGCGCTCCTGCGTCTCTTCTTAGGAAGACACTCGTCGTATCAAGCCCGGGCCTCGTTCTCACGACCTCATTCAACCGTAATTGCCTCCTTAGAGGCCCGATCTTCACATGCAGCCGCGCCAGAGATTAGGGTTTCAACACACGGATCCGGGGGGCATGCGAATATTTAGTGCCTAGCAGTCAGCATGGTCGGTATCCCATTTAAGTACCGGTATACCCTCAGAATTCTCCATTCCTTGGCACCCCAAGTCTGAGGCCTTCTCTGGCTACTACCGGAAACCACTCGGCTCATGCTCAGGACAGGCAGAAAGTCCTGGGGAGCCGGGGCTGGGAGAAATGGGGACCGCACAAACATTTTAAATGGATTCATCGTATGATGTGTGAATTATATTTCAATAAAGCTGTTAAAACTAGAAATAAAATACCAACAATTAACCTATGACATGTTTACCAAAAAAAAAAAGAGCACAGGGAGCAGCTCTCCACCAATAAGTGGTAGCAGCCGGTGGATAAACACCCCAGATCCCTCCCCGCCCCTCAGATGGGATCACGCTGACGTGTGTGTGTGTGTGTGTGTGTGTGTGCTCTACGTTGTCTCCCAGAGGTCCCCAGAGGAACTGCACCCCAGTTGCCCACAGTGGAAACCCGCCTTTCTTTTCTTTTTTCTTTTTTTTTTTTTTTTTGAGACAGAGTCTCATTCTGTCGCCCAGGCTAGAGTGAGTGCCTCGGCGTCAGCCTCGCTCACAGCAACCTCAGACTCCTGGGCTCAAGCAATCCTCCTGCCTCAGCTTCCCGAGTAGCTGGGCCTACAGGCATGCGCCACCATGCCCGGCTCATTTTTTTCTATATATATTAGTTGGCCAATTAATTTCTTTCTATTTATAGTAGAGACGGGGTCTTGCTCTTGCTCAGGCTGGTTTCGAACTCCTGACCTCGTGCAATCCACCGGCCTCGGCCTCCCAGGGTGCTAGGATGACAGGCGTGAGCCACAGCGCCCGGCCTCTGCCTTTATTTTCTTTCTGCCTTCTGTTAACCTGGTTTCATTTCAGAGGGCTTTCTAGTGCCACGTCCCAAATAAAGCACTTCCCACCTCCCAAATAAAGCACTTGAATCTCTGTCTCAGTGTCTGCCTCTTGGAGAACCCAACCAAAATCAACGAGGAAAGGTAAAAAAAAAAAAAAACACACAAAAATGACCATGACCTACATCGATTTGTCTTGGAAAGCAAGCAGACACCCCAGGAGGGGGGAAAGAGCGCAACTTCTGAGCACTTCGTATTCTTTCTTGAATGAATGGGACATTTCTGCTCTGTGTTCCAGATGTCAATGAATGCCTACCACCCTTTAGTATATATTGCGGATTAAACGCCGAATGTCAGAACACCGAAGGAAGCTTCCACTGCCGCTGCGTCCCTGGGTATGAACTCCCTTCTGGGGACACAGAATTCAAGAATTTGAGCGAGAACACCTGTCGGAGTAAGAAAACCCTTGTCTCTCTTACCTCCCTTCCTCATTTTTTTATGGAGTCCGACACTAGAAAAGATGTTCTTCTGCGGGGCCAGGGTATGTTCCTGTTTTCTAGAGGGAAAAGGAAAGAAGGAAGTTCAAGTTCAGGGAAATCATGGGGTGAGGAAGGCGTGTGTAGTTTGGAGATGGAGGAAGTGACCAGGTGGTGACTGAGACAGGATTCTTTGAGTCGCAAGGAGGAGACACTCAGGCTAACTTCAGCAGAAGAGATGAGTTTATGACAAGGATGTGTACACATGTGCCTTGGAACTGAAGGACAGGAATGGCAGTGGGCTTCTGGAATTAACTGCAGCTGGGAACTCAATGCCATCAGGGTGCACGCCCCATTCCCCGTCTCTGATCCTCTTCGGGTCTGTTCCTTTGTCATCTTTCATGGTGGGCTGGCTGTCTCTGCTTCCTAGACCACAGGACACAGACCTGACCACCGACAGCTTCAGGTCTTACCGCTGCTACTGCTCCAACCAGCCCAAGAGAAATTAACTGACACTCTCTTGGGACCAATTGCAAATTCTCTGGGAATGAACAAATGGGTCCAGTTTGAGTCCACCCTTGCATCTGTGTCCAGAGGAAGGTACTATGTTATATAAACATGACAGCGCCCATGGAAACCACACACATGGGAAAAGTCTATATGTAGAAAAGGCATGGGGCTTGGAAGACTGACCATGAGGCATTGGCTACTGTAGGAATCATAACAGAAAGACTTTATTTTTTATTTATTTACTTATTTTTGAGACAGAGTCTCACTTTGTTGCCCGGGCTAGAGTGGCATGGCATCAGCCTAGCTCACAGCAACCTCCAACTCCTGGGCTCAGGCGATCCTCCTGCCTCAGCCTCCCGAGTAGCTGGGACTACAGGCATGCGCCACCATGCCCGGCTAATTTTTTCTATATCTTTTTAGTTGGTCAATTAATTTATTTCTATTTTTAGTAGAGATGGGGTCTTGCTCTTGCTCAGGCTGGTTTCGAACTCCTGACCTTGAGCGATCCTCCCGTCTCGGCCTCCCAGAGTGCTAGGATTGCAGGTGTGAGCCACTGTGCCCAGCCCATAACAGAAAGACTTTAAAGCTAAATTCCAGGTCAAGGGTGGTGGCTCATGCCTATAATCCCAGCACTCTGGGAGGCCGAGGTAGGAGGATCACTTGAAGCCAGAAATTCAAGACCAGCCTGAGCAACAGCAAGACTCCATCTCTACAAAAAATATTGAAAAATTAGCCGGGCATGGTGGCGCGTGCCTGTAGTCCCAGCTACTCGGGAGGCTGAGGCAGGAGGATCGCTTGAGCCCAGGAGTTTGAGGCTGCTGTGAGCGAGGCTGACGGCACGGCACTCACTCTAGCCCGGGCGACAGAGGAAGACTCTGTCTCAAAAATGTCAGGGGAGGTCTACACAGTCCTTTGACGCAGACTGAGCCTGTCTGGAGTTAGGTATCACCACGGCTGGCAGGTCCAAGCAATCCCTCAGTGACAGAATTTGCAGTTTTCACTCAAAAGGGCAGTTTCTACAATGAAGGTGCTTTCCTAGCAACCGTATTCTAGACTCAGGGTTGTAAGTCAAAGTTCTCGAACTCTTAAGACAAAACCTTCTATGTTGCAATAAAGCTCTTTGCCCTTTTCAACAAACAGACTCAGCTGAAAAGCAAGATCCAGAATAATAAGCGTGGGTTTAACCTCAGCCTGGTGGTGACAGATGTGTAAACAATCGCTAGCCTTTCCTCGCCTTTCTAGAACAGAGATGGTTGTGCTCATGCAGCGCAGGACGCGACCAAACGCTCTTTGTCAGCAGCCCGTAACCAAAAACGGATGCTTCTGTTTTGGTGATCATTCCCAGACAGGCTGGCTTCAACACACATGCGGCTTTTTTTTTTTTTTTTGAGACAGAGTCTCACTTTGTTGCCCAGGCTAGAGTGAGTGCCGTGGCGTCAGCCTAGCTCACAGCAACCTCAAACTCCTGGCTCAAGCAATCCTCCTGCCTCAGCCTCCCGAGTAGCTGGGACTACAGGCATTCGCCACCATGCCCAGCTAATTTTTTGTATATATTAGTTGGCCAAAATTACTTTCTTTCTATTTATAGTAGAGACGGGGTCTCGATCTTGCTCAGGCTGGTTTCGAACTCCTGACCTCGAGCAATTCGCCTGCCTCGGCCTCCCAGAGAGCTAGGATTACAGGCGTGAGCCACCGCGCCCGGCCCAAACATGCGGCTTTTTATCATTTTCAGTTTTCTCGTCCATTTCTGTTATAGTTTCCAGCCGAGACCGAGCTAACGAATTTGGAGCTTTCATTTTTCTGCGTCCTCTAGGCCACAGTTCCTCCGCCGCGGCGGCACCGGAGTCTGGTGATGGTTTTGCGTGGCGGGGCTGTCTCGTGCACCGCAGGGTGTGGGACAGCGTCAGGGCCGCCCCCGCTAGACGCAATGGTGTCCCCCCTACTCCCCACCCCGCCAAGTCCTCGCCACCAGAAATATCTCCAGACGTTGCCAAATGTTGCCCGGGGGGGGCAAAGTCACCCCCAGTTCAAACCCGCTGCCCTACGCCATGACAGGAGACTCGTGCTCTGATCCCCACCCCCCCCACCCCCGTGTGCAAAATACTGTCAGCGAACAGAGATGAAAGTCGCCCACCTCCCCTGCCCGCTGCTCCCCACGGTCGCTCTCACTCCTAGCAGTGACGCCCTCGTGGTTTCTTTTGCAGACGCCTCCGCCTTCAGGATGGACGAAAGCAAGAAAGAGGTGAGTGGAGGCTGGTCCCTGCAGCCTGGTCGGGAAACAGATATTTACGAAGCCCAGCGTTGGCAAGTGGTGGTGGAGTGAAGCACAGTGTGTGTATTATATACAACTCTAGAATATCACTACTAGGTGATATCATGATACTGTATAACATTTATATATTGACATATTATATATAACTGTCGTGTATATATAAATATTGATCGATACATATCACTACATATATCATTAGGAATGTCACTACATGTATATCACTCTATGTCTCCCTGTAGATATGTCACTGTATATACAGCTGACTCTTGAACAACATGGGTTTGAACTGTAGGAGTCCACGTATACTCAGATGTTTTTCAACCAAACGTGGTGCAAAAATACAGCATTCAGGCCGGGCGTGGTGGCTCGCGCCTGTCATCCTAGCACTCTGGGAGGCTGAGGCAGGAGGATCGCTCGAGGTCAGGAGTTCAAAACCAGCCTGAGCAAGAGCGAGACCCCGTCTCTACTAAAAATAGAAAGACATTAATTGGCCAACTAAAAATATATACAAAAAAATGAGCCGGGCGTGGTGGCGCGTGCCTGTAGTCCCAGCTACTCGGGAAGCTGAGGCAGGAGGATCGCTTGAGCCCAGGAGTTTGAGGTTGCTGTGAGCGAGGCTGACGCCACGGCACTCACTCTAGCCTGGGCAACAAAGCGAGACTCTGTCTCAAAAATAAAAAAAAATTATTTGTGGAATACTATATTATTGCAGCTATTAAAAGGAATGCAGTAGGGCTAAATGTAGAGCCTGTGATATTTTATCAAGTGAAAAAAATTGTTTGTGCAACAACAGATGTAGGTTGGGAGACTGATGGAACTTACTGTCTAGAACTTTCATGGGTCCAGAAAGCCCCTAGGGGCTTATTAGAGCTTCTGTCCTAAAGAGCACCAGCATGGCTGAGTAGGGGGGTGCCATTGATGATAATAGCTTGCAAACTGGGAGGAGACGGTCTTCAACGTGGACCGAAGGTGCTCTCTCTTCAAGGGGGAAAGGTCCAGATTGGGTCTTTGTGCCTCCCAGAGTCTGTATTCCACAAAAGAGTCACGCATAATAGCAGGCTTGGGGAGACTGCACTCACATTTACGAGGGGAGTTGAGCGCATGCTCAACGAGCAAACACATATGCACCGTGCATCCCGTGGTCAGCTGGGGTTGGGGTTTTAGCACTAAAATGAGGTGGAGTTTAGCTCTTGGTGACAAAAAGGTGAACTACAGGACACAAATAAAGCTTGTGCACAGCCTGTACACGCCAGTTGCAACAGGCTTAAGCGCCACAGTTGCTGATGAGAGAAGGCCCTTTGTGAGCCAGTGCTCTGCCCAACCAGGACTGCAGCGGTCCAGGCTGTGAATCAGGGCTGGTAGCTCCGATGGTCGGGGAGGTTAGCAAAGGTGTGGTTTTCCCTGTAGCATAAGAATTTAGAAATGTGCCATGCCAGCTGGGCCCTGAACCCTACATCCGTAGGGAGCCTTCATTTCCCTTAACCTCGGGGTCTGTTTTAGCTGATACAGGGTCACCTATTTTGATCTCTCAGATCACATTGTGCAGATCTGGATTCAGCACACCTGAGCTGGGGCCCAGATTCTGCATTTCTAACAGGCCCCCAAGGGATGCCAATGCTGCTGGTTCAAGGACCACACTTTGATTACAAGGATGAGGTGGGATTGGCATGAAAATAGGCTTTTTTTTTTTTTTTTTTTTGAGACAGAGTCTCACTCTGTTGCCCAGGATAGAGTGAGTGCCGTGGCATCAGCCTAGCTCACAGCAACCTCAATCTCCTGGGTTCAGGCGATCCTCCTGCCTCAGCCTCCCGAGTAGCTGGGACTACAGGCATGCACCACCATGCCCGGCTCATTTTTTCTATATATTTTTAGTTGACCAATTAATTTCTTTCTATTTTTAGTAGAGAGACAAGGTCTTGCCCTTGCTCAGGCTGGTTTTGAACTCCTGACCTTGATTGATCCTCCTGCCTCGGCCTCCCAGAGTGCTAGGATTACAAGCGTGAGCCACCATGCCTGGCCAACAATAGTCTTTTAAATCACCTCTATTACAACTTTTAAAACTTCTCTTTGGCCCCTCATTCTTCCCCAGCCACTGACCCAACTCTTTGCCAGCCTTCATAGACAAATTTCTTGATTTAAAAAGGCCAATAAGAGTGTGTTCTGGGCTATAACTAACTCTATTTTAGGGTTTCTGAACCCTAAAATCCTTACATGATGTTTACCAGATACAGCTAACTGTTCTAAAAACATCGCATCTCTTAACTCATTTAATCTTCCAGAAAACTCTATGAGATTCTTTTCCTGTCCTGAGGCACAGAGTGGCTGAGTGATTTGCCCAAGGCCACACAGCCAGTAAACAGCGGAGTCAGGACTTGAACCTGGTTCCTCTGGCTCCAGAGCCTGCTTTCTCGCGCTTTCTACCATTCGTTTAGATATGGGACCTATCGGATTACATACTCTTAAATTTTTATGTCTTTAAAGCTGCAACGGATTATTGACCAATTTGAGACATTGCTCACCAATAATACTCTATGGCAAATGGGGAAGAAGCATGAAGTCGCATCCACAGCTACATCTATCCTCCGGGATGTGGAACTAGATGTCCTAAACACCGCTTTGAAAGCCCCAGAGCAAAAAGTCCAGAAAGTCCAAAACAGTACCGTGGGTAAGAAGATGATATCACGTGACACACAGTTGCAGACCAGATACCCGTCGGGGTCTGGGTTAAGCAATTAGAAAAAAAAAAGAAAAAAGAAAAACGCACTGCATGAGTCCATTTATATAAAACCCCAGAAAATGCAAACGTATCTATGGTGACAAGGAAGGGAAGGAGGGAGAGATGACAAAGAGGCATGAGAAATTTGGGGGGGGAAATTATCGGGGGAAATGTTCCCTACCTTGATCGTGGTGTTGGTTTCACTGGTGTATGCACCCAGCAAAACTCACTACGTCGTACACTTTGGTGTGTACACCCCGGTAAAGCTGTTTACTAAAAAGATTGCCAGTGGCTTCTAATCCCAGGTCTGGAATTTTAACTTAAAAGAAGCGTATTTGTTTGTTTTTTTTGAAAATTCAATTCCTAACCTTCTCGGGAAACTGGAACCCGGACACTTTAGTTCAAAATGAAACCATTGTTCAGATTCTGCATCACTCAGCTGTGTTGATTCTGCCAAGTCCTAATTGTTTGATCTGGGACCAGCGCTTTCTCCTCACTGGGCCTCAGTTTCCACATCTGTAAAATGGGAATGATAATAGTGTATGTAATGCAGTTAGAACTAAGGTGGCGATTGCTATATTTATGATTAGTCTATCCCTCTTGTCTGTAGTATTATAAAATATTATTAAAATAGCATCATTCTTGATGTGCTATTTTGTTATTTGCTTTTTCTTAACCCTTCTAACATGCACCAAAAGAGACAGTAAGAACCCTGCTACACCCATCAACCAGTTGGACAATTTCCAGTCTTGTGCCATCTGCTTTTTTTTTTTTTTTTTTTTTTGAGACAGAGTCTCTCTTTGTCACCCAGGCTAGAGTGAGTGCCGTGGCGTCAGCCTAGCTCACAGCAACCTCAATCTCCTGGGCTCAAGCTATCCTCCTGCCTCAGCCTCCCGAGTAGCCGGGACTACAGGCATGCGCCACCATGGCCGGCTAATTTTTTCTCTATATATTAGTTGGCCAATTAATTTCCTTCTATTTATAGTAGAGATGGGGTCTCGTTCTTGCTCAGGCTGGTTTCGAACTCCTGACCTCGAGGGATCCTCCCGCCTCGGCCTCCCAGAGTGCTGGGATGACAGGCGTGAGCCGCCGCGCCCGGCCACCATCTGCTTTTTAAGCTAAATATTTTCACGAGCTTCCTTCTTCTTGTTTTCCAGCTTTGTTGAGAGGAAGCTGGCAAATAAAATCGTATACATTTAGGTGTGCAACGTGACGACTTCATGTGCGTGTGCCGCAGAATGATTGCCTCAATCAAGCCAGCACACCCGTCGCCTCACATGGCTACCTTTGATTCCATGAGCTTGTTTCTTGATCACAATCCTTTCATGACTTCATTTTGATTGGAAGCATGGTTCCTGTTACGGGGCGACGTCATCACTCATTTAACCAGTTGTTCCTTGTCAAAAGTCTCCCATCCAAACACTAACCAGGGCCGGGCGCCGCGGCTCACGCCTGTAATCCTAGCACTCTGGGAGGCCGAGGCGGGCGGATTGCTCGAGGTCAGGAGTTCGAAACCAGCCTGAGCAAGAGCGAGACCCCGTCTCTACTATAAATAGAAAGAAATTAATTTGCCAACTAATACATATAGAAAAAATTAGCCGGGCGTGGTGGCACATGCCTGTAGTCCCAGCTGCTCGGGAGGCTGAGGCAGGAGGATCGCTTGAGCCCAGGAGTCTGAGGTTGCTGTGAGCTAGGCTGACGCCACGGCACTCACTCTAGCCTGGGCAACAGAGTGAGACTCAGTCTCAAAAAATAAAAAAATAAACGACATGTATAAGAGTCTTAGCGTAGTGTCTGGCACATCCTAGACATTCAGTAATGTGAGATGTTCACGTCGCTATTACCACTTTTTGCGGAGACGAGGTCTCACTGTGTTGCCCAGGCTGGACTGGAACTCCTGGGCTCAAGCGATCCTCCTGCCTCAGCCTCCCGAGTAGCTAGGACTGCAGGTGTGCGCCACCATGCCCGGCTACTGTGCACATTTTTAAAACCACTTATAACATCACTAAGCCTGCCCGTTGCTTTTCTTCCCAGCCATCGAAACTCGAGTGGTCACAGACAATTGCCCTGAAGAAAAGAAGACATTCAGCTTGGAGGCCCAGATGAACTCCCTGGACATCCACTGCCATGACATTGTCCAGGGAAGCATGCAAGGTACATGTGACAGTTGCCTTCAGGATCTTTCACACAGAGCAGTATCACTGTGTGAGCCGTGGGGACACATGCCCAGTAGGCTCCTCCCTAACGTGTCTGTCACCCTCAGACTGTGTCCTGTGAGTTTTGTCCTTTTTTTTTTTTTTAAGTCAGGTTTTTCCGTTGTTGTAGTTTTTTTTTTTGTTTTTTTTGTTTGTTTTTGAGATAGAGTCTCGCTCTGTTACCGCGGCATCAGCCTAGCTCACGGCAACCTCAAACTCCTGGGCTCAAGCGATCCTCCTGCCTCAGCCTCCCGAGTAGCTGGGACTACAGGCATTACAGGCATGCGCCACCACGCCTGGCTAATTTTTTCTATATATTTTTAGTTGGCCAATTAATTTATTTTTATTTTTAGTAGAGACAGGGTCTCGCTCTTGCTCAGGCTGGTTTTGGTCTCCTGACCTCAAGCGATCCTCCCGCCTCGGCCTCCCAGAGTGCTAGGATTACAGGCGTGAGCCACCGCACCTGGCCTAGTTTTGTCCTTTAAAAAAAACAAAAGACATCCTCCCAAAGTGGAGAATTTCTGTTCTTCAGCATGGAAGAGACTTCTTTGCGGTTTGTGGGTGTCTCCCTTTGGGTTCACCCGGAAGCAGACGCTGGCACAGGTGTAAGGAATTTATCTGGGAGGTCATCCTAGGAAGCATCGGGGGAATATTCATCCGGGCTCTCTAGGGGCAGTCCCAAACCTTTTTGGCACCAGGGACCATTTTCATAGAAGACAATTTTTTCACAGCCCAGGGAGTCAGGGATGGTTTCAGGATGATCCAAGCACATTACATTTATTGTGCACTTTGTTTCTATTATTATTACATTGTCATAGATAATGAAATAATTTTACAGTTCACCATAGGTTGGGGACCCCGGCTCTAGATACATGAAACCAATAGGGTGGGGGGTGGGGAAGAGAGAGAGATATTTTAAGGAATTGGCTCATGTGATGACGGAGACTGGCAAGTCCAAATCTGCAGGGTAGGCAGGCAGGCTGGACACCCAGCAAAGAGAGTTGATGTCAAAGCTTGAATCCAGAGATAGCCTGGAGTCGGAATCCCCTCTTCCTCAGGCCGGGCGCGGTGGCTCACGCCTGTCATCCCAGCACTCTGGGAGGCCGAGGCGGGAGGATCCCTCGAGGTCAGGAGTTTGAAACCAGCCTGAGCAAGAGCAAGACCCAGTCTCTACTAAAAATGGAAACAAATTAATCGGCCAAGTAAAAATATATACAAAAATTAGCCGGGCATGGTGGCACATGCCTGTGGTCCCGGCTACTCGGGAGGCTGAGGCAGGAGGATCGCTTGAGCCCAGGAGTTTGAGGTTGCTGTGAGCTAGGCTGACGCCACAGCACTCTAGCTCGGGTCAACAGAGTGTGAGACTCTGTCTTAGAAAAAAAAAAAAAAAAAAGAATTCTCTCTTCCTCAAGAAACCACAATCTGTTTTCTCTTTAAGGCCTTCAACAGATTCAATGAGACTTGTCCACCTTATCGAGGGCAACTTGCATTACTCAGAATCTACTGACTAGAATGTTAATCTCATCTAAAAAATACCTCCACAGCAACATCCAGACTGGTGTTTGACCACATATCTGGTGACCACGGCCCAGCCAAGTTGACACATTAGAATGAACCATCACTGGCCGGGTGCAGTGGCTCACACCTGTAATCCCAGCACTCTGGGAGGCTGAGGCAAGAGGATCACTTGAGGTCAGGAGTTTGAGACCAGCCTGAGCAAGAGTGAGAGCCCTGTCTCTAATAAAAGTAGAAAAAAATTATCGTGGTGGTGCATGCCTGTAGTCCCAGCTACTCGGGAGGCTGAGGCAGGAGGATCGCTTGAGCCCAGGAGTTTGAGGTTGCTGTGAGCTAGGCTGACGCCACGGCACTCTAGCCAGGGAGACAGAGCCAGACCCTGTCTCCTAAAAAAAAAGAAAAAAGAAAAAAAAAAAAGAATGCCAGGAACCAACCATGCAGCTCTAATGTCTGGGGAAAGAGTACAGGTTTAAGGTAGCAAGAACAGCCAGTGCAAAGGCCCTGAGGCAGGAACATGCTTGGCATATTCAAGGAACAGCAAAAAGGCCAGTGGGGCTAAAATAAAGTGAAAAAGAGAAAAAGGAGAGATGAGAGCAGGAAAGTGATAATGGCAGGGCTTATGTTCTGAAGTGGTAAAACGACCTATTTAGTTTTGGGTTTTTTTTCTTTTTTTCTTTTGTTTCTTTTTCTCTTGTTTTGTTTCTTTTCTTTTCTTTTCTTTTCTTTTTTTTTTTTTTTTTTGAGACAGGGCCTCGTTGTCCCACCTGGTCTAGAGTGCAGTAGCATCATCATAGCTCTCTGCAGTCTCCAACTCCTAGATTCAAATGATCCTCCTGCCTCAGCCTCATGAGTAGCTGGGACTACGGCATGTGCCACCATGCCTGGCTAACTTTTCTATTTTTTTAGTAGAGACGGGGGTCTCGCTCTTGCTCAGGCTGGTCTCAAACTCCTGAGCTCAAGCGATCCTCCCGCCTCGGCCTCCCAGAGTGCTGGGATCACAGCCGTGAGCCGCCGCGCCCGGCCTAGTTCTATTTTTTGATTGACAGTTGTAGCCATCAGTGGTCAGAAGTGGGGGCTTGGGGCGGGCGGGGGGTGGGGGGGAGAATTGGCCACATCCTCCTACCCCTGAGCCAGACCACAACAAAAGGAAGTCTCCATGCATGGGCCACAGAAGGAGACTCTGTCTGAAAAAGAAGAAAAAAGGAAGTTTCACACCACACTCTCCAAGGTACCGGTAATTTATTAAACAAACATTTATTAGCGAGTAGGCGCAACGCATCGCAATCGTGAAGCGCGTTCTGTAGACGCAGTGAAGTCCCAGCTTCCTGCCCTTCTAAGGACTCTGGCCGTGCCTTGAATCAAGGGTTCCCTCGAGGCAGAGGTAACCTATCCTATTGATATTGTCATTGGCGTCAGGAAACCAGAACCTTTCAAACCAGTGGCTCTGAGAGGGAGGTACCCCAACCAGCAGCAGCATGGTCACCTAGGAGCAGGCTGGAAATTAAAATTCTCGGGCCCCTCTCGGACCGAATGATGCGACATCGTGCGGGTGAAAGATTCTGCACAGCCAAGGAAACAATCCATAGAGTGAATAGACAACCTGCAGAACGGCACAGAATATTTGCATGCCATGCATCCGATAAAGGGCTGATGCCCAGAATCTATAAAGAACTCAAACAAGTCAGCAAGAAAAAAAAGAATCATCCAATGACACTCTACAAAAAAGACACCTGCACTTGAATGTTTACAGCAGCACAATTCATAATCGCAAGGCTGTGGAAACAGCCCAAGTGCCCATCAATCCAAGAATGGATTAATAAAATGTGGTATGTGTACACCATGGAGTACTATTCAGCTCTAAGAAACAACGGTGATATAGCACATCTTATATTTTCCTGGTTAGAGCTGGAACCCATACTATTAAGTGAAGTTTCCCAAGAATGGAAAAACAAGCACCACGTATACTCACCAGCAAATTGGTATTAACTGAACAGCACCTAAGTGGTCACATAGGTACTACAGTAATAGGGTATTGAGCAGGTGGGAGGGGGGAAGGGGGCGGGTATATACATACATAATGAGTGAGATGTGCACCATCTGGGGGATGGTCATGCTGGAGACTCAGACTTGTGGGGGGAGGGGGGGAAATGGGCATTTATTGAAACCTTAAAATCTGTACCCCCATAATATGGTGAAATAATAAATAAATAAATAAATAAATAAATAAAAGAAAAAAGAAAAAGAAAAAAAAAGAATCAACCCCATAAAAAAGTGGACAAAAGACATGAATAGAGTCTTTTCAAAAAGAAGATAGACTAATGGCCAACAAATATATGAAAAAGAGTTTTTGAATTGTTTTTAGAGATGCAGTCTCACTATGTTACCCAGGCTGGCCTTGAACTCCCGGCCTCAAGCGGCTCCCTTGGCTCAGCCTTCCCGGTCGCTGGGACTACAGGTGTGCACTGATGTGCTCGGCTGTGATGGCACTTTTAAAGGCTCCACTTCTCTGTCTCCTCAGGGCCCAGTGCAGTAGCCTTTATTTCCTACTCTTCTCTTGGAAACATCATAAACGCATCGTTTTTCGAGGAGACGGGCGAGAAACGTCGCGTTTACCTGAACTCCCGGGTGGTGAGCGCTGCTATCGGACCCAAGAGGAACACGTCTCTCTCCAAGTTTGTGACCCTGACGTTTCAGCATGTGAAGGTGGGTCACGGCTGTGATTTGAGCTCACGAGGTTTCGTGGCGGCGGACCAAACCGTGTGTGTGTGACATGGTCCCCGTCAGTGGTTCCGGGCCGGCGCGCTGCCGTGGGGCAGCCAGGAGCACCTGTGGCTCTTGGCGTTTGAAATGTGGCCAGTCTGAATCAAGATCTTGAAGACAGGCCAGGGGCGGTGGCTCGCGCCTGTAATCCTAGCACTCTGGGAGGCCGAGGTGGAAGGATAGCTTGAGTTCAGAAGTTCAAGGCCACCCTGAGCAAGAGTGAGACCCCGTCTCTACTAAAAATAGAAAAATAAGTGGCTCACGCCTGTAATCCTAGCACTCTGGGAGGCCAAGGCGGGCGGATTGCTCGAGGTCAGGAGTTCGAAACCAGCCTGAGCAACAGCGAGACTCCGTCTCTACTATAAATAGAAAGAAATTAATTGGCCAACTAATATATATAGAAAAAATTAGCCAGGCATGGTGGCGCATGCCTGTAGTTCCAGCCACTCTGGAGGTTGAGGCAGGAGGATGGCTTGAGCCCAGGAGTTGGAGGTTGCTGTGAGCGAGGCTGACGCCACGGCACTCACTCTAGCCCGGGCAACAAAGTGAGACTCTGTCTCAAAAAAAAGAAAAAATTAGCCGGGCGTCATGGCATGCACCTGTAGTCCCAGCTACTCGGGAGGCTGAGGCAGGAGGATCTGAGGGTGCTGTGAGCGAGGCTGATGCCTCTGCACTCTAGCCCGAGCAACAAAGAGACACTCTGTCTCAACAACAAAAAAAAAAAAAGTTAAAGGGGAAAGGTAGGAAAATGTAGTTTTTTCCATATCTGGTACATAAAATCTAGGTACCCTCTAATGCACTAGGAGGTAGGGAGGAACAGGGCAAGAAGTCTGGAAGTCATCAAAGGGGACAGAGGCCCCAAACCACAGAGCATCCGACCCACCTCTTGGCCCCAAGAAGCCATGCTCTGAAAGCCCGTGAGACACAGAGAAGAGATTAAAGGCTAATTTTGTCCTCTGTTGGAGTGACGTTTCTTTCCTGTACACCACGCCTCTCATCTCGTGAGCAAGTACTGTGTTGTGATAAGGTGTCAGGGAACAGAATTGATGAGAAGGGACCAGGGAAATTCGGTTTAGAGAGAGTTTTAGAGAAAACCTTGCAGGAGCCCCAGACTCCCTTGGTTGGGTTTTTTGTTTTGTTTTCCTTCTGGCTCTCATAATCCAGGGCAAGGTCCTGAACCCAGTGAAATCTCACGAAACTCTGGCTTCCAGAGAGCACTGGCTTTATTTTACAACGTGGACAATCCCAAGGAAGCAGCGGTTGTGGGTCAGGGATCCTGGCAGTCACTAGGAATAGAAACCGCTTGAGTCGCCCCTCACCCCGGTGCCCCGGCACTTGGCGCCCTGGCAGAGGCGACCGACCGACCGACAGCCAAAGTTGTTCCTGCTGAGGAAGTAGAGAGACCGCGAGCTCCAGGAGCTCTGTGAGTTCAGGGATTTTTGTCTGTTTTGTCTTCTGTTGTATCGCCAGCACCAGAGACAGAGTCTGAGGGTGTACGTAGTAGGTGCTCAATAAAAACGTGTTCTATGAGAAGCGAGAGGTAGGGATTCTGACTCATTCTTCTGCATGGAGCTGTCCGCTTTCGCCAGCACCATTTATTGAGGAGAGATTCTTTTCCCCAATGTTTATTTTTGCCTGCTTTATCAAGGATTAGGTTACCATAGGCAGTAACCTAATCTGCATATGGTTTCATCTCTGGAATCTCAGTCCCGTTCCAAAGATCGATGCTTCTGTTCTTGTGCCAGTACCGCACTGATTTAATTATTATTGCTTTATAGTACAGCTCGAAGTCAGGAAGACCGATGCCTCCCAGTGTGTGTTCTTTTCACTTAAGGTTGCTTTGGCTGTACGAGTTTTTTTTTTTCTGATTCCGTACAAAGTGAAGAATTATTTTTTTCTGGATCTGTAAAGAATGATGGCGGTACTTTGATGGGGGTTGCATTTATTCTGTAGATCACTTTGTGGCACAAGATGGGAAGAATGGGCTCCACATGTGCTCACCATCAAACTGGTACTGACTGATTAGCACTGCGGTGCTCAGAGGGTGGTGGTGGTGTTCGCCAGGGCCTCGGGGCTTGGGGAGGGCAGACCCACGTCTCAGGGATGTGGTGAGCAGTGTGGAGGGGAAGGGCATGCCTCTAGCCCCTGCTAGGAAGAGGCAAAGATATAAAATGTTCATACTTTCATATTTTCTTGAAATGAAAAAAAAATGTGTTCTATGAAAAAAAAAAAAAAAAAAGATGATGACGATGGATGATGAGCCTGTTGTGTTTCTAGATGGATCCAGGCAATAAGAAGGCCTTCTGCGTCTACTGGGAGGGCACAGAGCAGGGCGGCCACTGGTCCAGGGACGGCTGTTTCCTGAAACACATGAACGGAAGTCACACCGTGTGCGACTGCGGCCACCTGTCCAGTTTCGCCGTGCTCATGGCCTTCACCGCCCAGGTATGCTGCGAATGTTTCACTCCTCCATCCAGCGAAAGCTCTCTGAGCCCCTACGAGGTGGTGATGAGTGAGTGCTATAAAGAAACTGAAGGCCGGGCGCAGTGGCTCACGCCTGTCATCCCAGCACTCTGGGAGGCCGAGGCGGGAGGATCTCTCAAGGTCAGGAGTTCGAGACCAGCCTGAGTGAGAGCGAGACCCCGTCTCTACTATAAATAGAAAGAAATTAATTGGCCAACTAATATATATAGAAAAAATTAGCCGGGTGTGGTGGCGCATGCCTGTAGTCCCAGCTATTGGGGAGGCTGAGGCAGGAGGATCGCCTGAGCCCAGGAGTTGGAGGTTGCTGTGAGCTAGGCTGACGCCACGGCACTCACTCTAGCCTGGGCAACAAAGCGAGACTCTGTCTCAACAAAGAAAAAAAAAAAACTTGTAGCAAAATACACATAACATAAAATTTACCGACATTGCCGTTTTTAAGTGTTAAGTTCAGCAGCGTTAAAGACATTCACGTTGTCACGCGACCAACCTCCAGAACTCTTTCCATCTTGCAAAACCGAAACTCTCTACCCCTTGAACAACAATTCCCTGTTCCTTCTCTCCCCTCTCCCGTGTCCCCGCTGACTGCCATTCTACTTTCTTGGGGGGTAACCTGTTCCGCTACCTGACCTATAGTGGTGTCCAAATTCATCGAAATGTGTACATTAGGCTGGGTGCAGTGGCTCACGTCTGTAATCCCGGCACTTTGGAAGCCCAAGGCAGGAGGATCTCTTGAGGCCAGGAGTTCCAGACCAGGATGGGCAATGGCAAGACCCCACCCCTACAAAAACTTAGCCAGGCACGGTGGCGTGCACCTGTAGTCCTGGCTCCTTGGGAGACTGAGTGGAGGATCGCTTGAGCTCAGGAGTTTGAAGTTGCAGTGAGCCAGGCTGACGCCACCGCGCTCTTGCCCAGGCAACAGAGTGACATCCTGTCTCAAAAAAAAAAAAAAATGTATCCACTAAATATGTGCAATTTTTTGTATATTAAACATGCATCAGGCCGGGCGCAGTGGCTCACGCCTGTAATCCTAGCACTCTGGGAGGCCGAGGCGGGTGGATTGCTCAAGGTCGGGGGTTCGAAACCAGCCTGAGCGAGACCCCGTCTCTACTAAAAAAATAGAAAGAAATTAATTGGCCAACTAATATATATAGAAAAAATTAGCTGGGCATGGTGGTGCATGCCTGTAGTCCCAGCTACTCGGGAGGCTGAGGCAGGAGGATCGCTTGAGCCCAGGAGATTGAGGTTGCTGTGAGCGAGGCTGACGCCACGGCACTCACTCTAGCCTGGGCAACAAATTGAGACTGTCTCAAAAAAAACAAACAAACATGCGTCAATAAAGCTGAAAACAGACAAACCGAAAGGACAGCCCGGCAGACGCTTCCCACACTATTCCGGGGCTCGGCGCCTGTGTGTAGGTGCCCCAGGCCAAGGAGGAGAACCACGGTGTGAGGGCAGGAGGGTATGACCGTGACCTCTGCTTTCCTGGGTGGCAGGAGGAGGACCCCGTGCTGGCCGTGATCACCTACGTGGGGCTGGGCCTCTCGCTGCTGTGCCTCCTGCTGGCGGCCCTCACCTTCCTGCTGTGCAGAGCCATCCAGAACACCAGCACCTCCCTGCACCTGCAGCTCTCGCTCTGCCTCTTCCTGGCCCACCTCCTCTTCCTCACGGCCATCGACCGGACGGAGCCCCAGGTACTGGCGGTGGTGTTCCCGAGGACTCCCTCCCTTCCCCGGGGATGCCACCTCGTGGGCTGTAGAGGAGGAAGACATAATCTTTCTTCTACCTTTCTGAGTTCCGCGCTGGGACCCCCGAAACAAAGGAGCGATTATCAAGAGAAAGGCAAACATAAGTTTGTTAACACGGGGGGTGCATACTTCCTACGTGCATGGGAGATAGTCAGGAAATGAGCAATTCTCAAAGAGGTAGTTCAGAGCACAGGCGTCTTCCACAAAGAACAATACGTTTTTGGAGAAGTGACAAGACAAAGGAAAAGGGATCTGGGGTCTCTAGAGGTAGCAAACTGTGGGAAGACAAGTGGGAAAGGAATGGGAAAAAAATCATAGACAAAGGCTTGTTAGTAAAGTCTGTTTGTAGATTCCTCTGGTGCAGGCTCCAGACTTTTACGAATCTAAAGTTGTCTTCATCGATCCTTCCTGGTACAGAGGAGAAAAAAAACGCCTTTATAGATTTATGTCCTAGAATACTATTCAACCTTTAAAAAAAAAAAAAGGACAAGGCCAGGTGCGGTAGCTCACGCCTGTAATCCCCGCACTCTGGGAGGCCAAGGGGGGAGGATCATTTGAGGCCAAGAGTTCCAGACCAGCCTGAGCAACGTAGCGAGACCCCGCCTCTACTAAAAATAGAAAAATTAACCAGGTGTGGTGGTGCGCACCTGTAGTCCCAGCTACTCGGGAGGCTGAGGCAGGAGGATCGCCTGAACCCAGGAGTTCAAGGCTGCAGTGAGCTGTGATCCCAGCACTGTGTTCGGCCTGGGTGACCCTGTCTCTAGAAACAATAAATAAGAAAGCAAACAGAAATCAGTGCCATTGCTCTAACGTCCGGTGCTCAGAACCCAATGGCAATGCCAAGGAGAGTTCCCAGGGCCACACTCTGCCCTGACAACCCTTTCTGGTGACCTTGCTCCTCCCAGGCGCTGTGTGCCCTCGTCGCCGGCGCCCTGCACTACCTCTACCTGGCCGCCTTCGCCTGGATGCTGCTGGAGGGCCTGCACCTGTGCCTCGCCGCGCGCAACCTGACCGTCGCCAACTACTCCGGCACGAACAGACTCATGAAGTGGCTCATGTTCCCCGTGGGCTACGGGGTCCCCGCTGTGATCGTGGCCATCTCTGCAGCATCCCACCCTCACCTTTATGGGACCCCTGATCGGTGAGCTGGACTCTCGCCCTGTGCAGTGGACGGTTTCCTAAGAAAGGTTTATTTTGGGAGGGGGGCAGCATTCTTGAAGAGGAGGGGTACACATGCCTAGTGCACTCTGCGTCCCCCTTTACAGCAACTCTCACCTCTCTCCCAGTGAGGATGGATAAGACGGCGGTGAGAGCTCGGAAGATTCTGGAAGGAGGGAGTTTTGGGGGTTAGGTCCCAGCTTCATCCTTCCCGCAATTTGGAACTTCGAATTCTCAAGCCTCAGTCCCCTTATTAGTGAAATGAGAGGAACAGTTGTGCCCATTGTCCTGACCTCACAATCCTGGTGTGCAAACTCAACGGGACTGTGCTCTTAAATTTTTTAACGTACGCCGGGCACGGTGGCTCATGCCTGTAATCCCAGGCATGCCTGGGAGGATCGCTTGAGAGCAGGAGTTCGAGACCAGCCTGGGCCACAGCGAGACCCATCTCTACTAATAATAGAAAAACATTAGCCGGGCACAGCGGTGCACACCTGTAGTCCCAGTTCCTCAGGAGGCTGAGGCAGGAGGATCGCTTGAGCCCAGCAGTTGGAGGTCATAGTGATCCATCATGCCGCCCCAGCACTCTAGCCCAGGTTGGCAGAGCTAGACCCTGTCTCAAAATCAAAATGTTTAACATAACGCTGGCACACGACAGTGAGAAATCAAAGCCGCGTTCGTAGTCAGCTGACTTTCAGGAGGAGTTGGAAGGATTTTCTGACAGTGAAAAAAGCGCCACTTCATGTTCGTGTGCTTCCTCTGACCTCTCCTTGTGTCCCTTTTCCAATTGTTCCCAGCTGCTGGCTCAGCCTGGATCAGGGATTCATCTGGGCTTTCCTCGGCCCGGTCTGTGCCGTTTTCTGTGTGAGTATGAGCCTCCGGCGTCCCTAGCCCAGGAAGAGCCTCGGGAAGTGCCGGGTACAAGATAGGACGGGGCGTGCGTGTCCTGTGTCGCGTGATTTGACGTGTCCACCTGCTGCCAGTCCCACCCCCGTGCAGGGAGGGAGAGCTTTTGCGTGCAACCTAAAGGGGACACTGCACGCCATTGCAACTTGCGCCCCACGCTGCCCGTGTTGTTCCTGCAGGTGAACTTAGCATTTTTCCTCTCGGTCCTTTGGATTTTGAAACGGAAACTTTCCTCCCTCAACAGCGAAGTGTCAACCATCCAGAACACAAGGTAGGGTGTGACAGCTGGTGTTTCCCACGCCCTGTTCTTCTACCCGCCCCTCTCGTCCCCCCCCCCCCCCGCACACACACACACGTGTCTACCCCACAACCACGCTCCAGGGACTAGCAAGGCCAGGGCCATCTTCCATTGTCACAGTTCATGACAACCTGCATTTGCTACAATGCAGGCTGAGCTGCTGTGACAAAAAGGTCCCAAAGAAAGAAGGAGGTAATGGAAGTTTATTTCACTCTCATGCCACCGTCCAGCAGGTGAGCAGTCCGGGGCTAGTGGAGAAGCTCTGCTCCACAAAGTGACCCAGGGACCCAGGTTCTTTCTGTTTCGTTGCTCCGTCATCCCCTAGGAAGGGGGTGACATAGAAGTGGCACATTCCACATTTGCTCATAGCCCATTGGCTGCCCTTGGTCACATGATGGCACCTAGCTGCAAGGGAGGCTGGGAAATGTAGTCTCTGACTGGGTGGCCACATGCCCTGATAAATCTCAAAGGAGAACGAGACTTAACACTAAAAGAAAGAGGATAAGAAAGGCGGGAAACTGTCAGTTTCTGCCATACTAACACAGGATGCATACTTTTTTTTTTTTTTTTTACCAAAAATAACCAGCTCCAGAGGCAGTGTCTCACACCTGTAATCCCAGTGCTTTGGGAGCCTGGGGCAGGAGGATCTCTTGAGGCCAGGAGTTCAAGACCAGCCTGGGCAACACAGTGAGAGCTCTGTCTCTACAAAAAAAAAAAATTAAAATTAGCCAGGCATAGTGGTGTGCACCTGTAGTCCCAGCTACTCAGGAGGCCAAGGCAGGAGGATCACTTGAGTCCAGGAGTTCGAGGCTGCAGGGAGCTGTAATAGTGCCACTGCACTCTAGCCTGGGCAACAGAGTGAGACCCTGTCTCGAAAATAAAAAATCTGTATAGCAACTGCCTGCAATAAGACTGTGATCAAGACGAGGGGACTGAGCTACAAGAACGTAAAGTGATTTACCGCAAGGTCACACGCTTACCTAGTGCTGGCTTGAATTTAAACCTGGGTAGTCGATCTTCAGAATCCTCGCTCTAGCCGCTACACGGACAGGGGTGTCTATATCCATTATTAGCTTTTTGACAGCACCATCTCTGGCTCCTCCCAGGATGCTGACACTTAAAGCGACATTTCAGCTCTTCATCCTGGGCTGCACGTGGTGCCTGGGCGTTCTGCAGGTGGGCCCGGCCGCCCGCGCCATGGCCTACCTCTTCACCATCATCAACAGCCTTCAGGGTTTCTTCATTTTCCTGGTCTACTGCATCCTCAGCCAGCAGGTAAACAATGGCCTCTCTCTTTGTTGTTTTAAGCTTAAGAAAACTCTGGGCCGGGCGCGGTGGCTCACACCTCTCACCCTAGCACTCTGGGAGGCTGAGGCTGGAGGATTGCTTGAGGGCAGGATTTTTGTTTTTTGTTTTTTTTCTTGAGACAGAGTCTGGCTTTGTTGCCCAGGCTAGAGTGAGTGCCGTGGCATCAGCCTCGCTCACAGCAACCTCCAACTCCTGGGCTCAAGCGATCCTCCTGCCTTAGCCTCCCGAGTAGCTGGGACTACAGGCATGCGCCACCATGCCCAGCTAATTATTTCTATATATATATTAGTTGGCCAATTAATTTCTTTCTATTTATAGTAAAGACGGGGTCTCGCTCTTGCTCAGGCCAAGGCGGGCGGATCGCTCGAGGTCAGGAGTTGGAAACCAGCCTGAGCAAGAGCGAGACCCCGTCTCTACTATAAATAGAAACCAATTAACTGAGCAACTAATATATAGAAAAAATGAGCCGGGCATGGTGGCGCACGCCTGTAGTCCCAGCTGCTCGGGAGGCTGAGGCAGGAGGATCGCTTGAGCCCAGGAGTTTGAGGTTGCTGTGAGCTAGGCTGACGCCACAACACTCTAGCCTGGGCAACAGAATGAGACTCTGTCTCAAAAACAAAACAAACAAACAAAAAAATTTCCTTCCTTTTTAAGGACGAATAATATTCCATTGTATGAGATATGCTACATTTTTCAGGAAAAGATCTTTTAGTAACAAGTCGCTGTCTTCTTCCCTTCTCACTGACTGTTCTCCCCTTCCTCTGATGTTGCAGGTCCGGAAACAATACCAAAAGTGGCTCGGAGAGATCGTGAAACCAAAATCTGAGTCGGAGACACTGATGCTTTCCAGCAAGTTCGGCCCTGACTCAAAACCCAGTGAGGTAAGAGACTTAATCTGATGTGCCACACACACACACACACACACACACGCACACGCACACGCGCACCCGTTGACACCCTGAACTTCCTGTCCTTGTCACATACAGCCTCCCCTTCCTGGAGGGTGTGAGCCCTGATTACCCGGCTTGGGTTCCTCGTTCTTGCAATCGGCACCTAGTGTCTCGGTGCCTCTCCCCTGCCCGCGGCGCCCCGGCTGCTTTCTGCGCCCGCGCCTGTGTGCCAGGAGGCAGGGCCAAACCATCTGGCCAGCGCCGCCACAATCTGAGGCCGCGTCCCGCTGGGGGACTTACAAGCACAGGCGTGGCAGGCCGATCGCCCCGCCCGCCGTCCTGCAGGGAGGAGGCCGTTGCCCACCGTGGAAGGGGCTGGGGCTCCCCCCCAGCGGCTCTGCGTACTGCTGAAGGAGGGGTGCGGGAAGCCGTGGGCCTTCCTGGGAGAGAAAACGGTCCTCTTGAGGAACGAAGAGGAGCCCTCTGGAACTGGGCTGCTGGTACTCGTCCGCTCTTCCTTTGAGCTAACTCCACCTCGGTGCACCGAAGAATGAGCTTCCAGCCCCCTGCGAGACTTCTCCCCATGCGTGTCCCTATTCCTCCTTTTGGAGAAACCATAGCATATGCTGCTAAGAAGATATATCCCTGGATCACCACGATGGGCTCCTAAGCTCTAAATCTGTAGAACCTCTTCCTGCGGCTCGGTCCCACACCTCCCACGTGCACCCCCACCACATCCACCCACCAAAGACCCTGAGAATGTGTTGTTTTTTTAAGTTAAACTACATTGAGAATTTTCTGATAAATCACCTTCAACATTCCTTGAGATACTATGTGATTTTCCTCAGCAGCGGAAATATTGAGGTCGCTAAAGAAACACCTGTCTTTAGTTTCAAGTCTGGGCACAGTGGCTCACGCCTGTAATCCCAGTACTTTGGGAGGCTGAGGTGGGAGGATCACTTGAGCCCAGGAGTTCAAGACCAGCCTGGGCAACATAGTGAGATCCTATCTCTTAAAAAAAAAATAGGGAGGAAGGAAGAGAGAGAGGAAAGAAAGAAAAAGAAAGAAAGAAGGAAGGAAGGAAGGAAGGAAGGAAGGAAGGAAGGAAGGAAGGAAGGAAGGAAGGAAGGAAGGAAGAAAGAAAGAAAGAAAGAAAGAAAGAAAGAAAGAAAGAAAGAAAGAAAGAAAGAAAGAAAGAAAGAAAGACGGGGAAGGGAGGGAAGGGAAGGAAGGAAGGAAGGAAGGAAGGAAGGAAGGAAGGAAGGAAGGAAGGAAGGAAGGAAGGAAGGAAGGAAGGAAGGAAGGGAGTGTATCTTTGGGTTTTTTTTCTTTTTTGATTTTTTTTCTTTTTTTTCATTTTATTATTTTCTTCCTTTTTATCTTTTTAAATCTCTTATTATGTTGATTTTTTTTTTTTTTTTTTGAGACAGAGTCTCACTTTGTTGCCCAGGCTAGAGTGAGTGCCGTGGCATCAGCCTGGCTCACAGCAACCTCAATCTCCGGGGCTCAGCGATCCTACTGCCTCAGCCTCCCGAGTAGCTGGGACTACAGGCATACGCCACCATGCCTGGCTAATTTTTTGTATATATATTTTTAGTTGGTCAATTAATTTCTTTCTATTTTTGGTAGAGACGGGGTCTCGCTCAGGCTGGTTTCGAACTCCTGACCTTGAGCAATCCGCCCGCCTCGGCCTCCCAAAGTGCTAGGATTACAGGCGTGAGCCACCACGCCCGGCCTATTATGTTGATTTTTATTTTAACTTTTGTTGTCATTTTTTCCATAATTTTGTGACTCATCCCTTCTTTTTTCTTTTGTATTTATTTTTGTTATATTTTTCTATTTTTTCATACTTTGTATTTTGTAAATATTTTCTTCGTTATTTTATTTTATAACTCTTGAGATGAGTGTGTCTTTGAAAAAGGAAAATATAAAATAAAAACTATGAATATCTCTTTAAGAAATACATTAGGCTGGGTGTGGTGGCTCACACCTATAATTCTAGCACTCCAGAGGCCAAGGCGGGTGGATCGTTTGAGCTCAGTTCGAGACCAGCCTGAGCAAGAGCAAGACTCTGTCTCTACCACAAATAGAAAGAAATTAGCTGGACAATTAAAAATATATATATATTTTTTAAAAATTAGCCGGACATGGTGGTACATGCCTGTAGTCCCAGCTACTTGGGAGGCTGAGGCAGAAGGATCGCTTGAGCCCAGGAGTTTGAGGTTGCTGTGAACTAGGCTGATGCCATGGCACTCTATACTATGGTCTTGGTCTATAGTATATCTGAAAATTTATCAAAAAGAAGAATTCTTCATCCTGCATTTTTGAGAAGTCCTCTTCCTGTAAGCTAAATAAGAGTACACCTGCCCTAGGAGTCTATTAATAAAATGCTAGGAGATCAAGCCATCCTTGCCTGTTGGCTGGAACTGGCTTTAACTCACTCATGTTCTTTGTCTGTGTTGCTGATGTTTGTTTGTTTTATTTTATCCTTACAACTACCTTTAATCTAAACATCTTTTTTTTTGGGGGGGGGGATGTTATTCCAGGACAAGTAAAGAGAAAATATTGAAATGAGAACATTCAGCTTCGTATGAAAAAGTCATTACCCGTGGATCTCATTGGCAGCATGAAGAACGAAGCTGAGGACAAGGGAACTCATTACACGTATCATCCTTAGAGAGGAAATATTTAACCTTTACTTCCTGAAGTGTTTGCTCTGCATAGCAGGCTCTCAGTAAATGTGTGTTGAATCAGATTTCTCTTTGCTATGATGTGTCCAGCCAATGATTGTCCCCGAATACCCAAATCATGGCCATTGCAAATAGTTCCTTGACCTTTTATAAATGGGGAGGCCCCTTTTCTCAAGTTCTTAGTCTCATTTGTCCAAAACTTACTCTTTAAACTCATTCATTCCTTCAAACCACTGGCTTCCTACTGGCTTTACCTTCTTCCTTATGCAGGCTAAGTCTCACGACCAACCATGTGAAATGATTCTGTCTTACACTTTAAACACCAAGCTTTGTAGCTTGGTCCAGTGGCCCACACCTGTAATCCCAGCACTTTGGGAGGCTGAGGTGGGAGGATGGCTTGAGGCCAAGAGTTTGAGACCAGCCTGAGCAACATGGAGAGTCCCCATCGCTACCAAAAAAACAAACAAACAAACAAACAAAACTTTGCAACTTTATTCTGATTGCACTTATGGAAAATCTCAACCCAGAACCCATGCAACAATGGCAGATGCTGTGGATTGTCTACTCACCAGCCATCACCACCACCACCCTTTCCTTATTAATGGAACATTGAAGGCGCGGTGGCTCACACCTATAATCCCAGCACTCTGGGAGGCAGAGGAGGGAGGATCACTTGAGCTCAGGAGTTCGAGACCAGCCTGAGCAAGAGCGAGACCCTGTCTCTACCAAAAATAGAAACAAATTAGCCAGGCATGGTGGCGTATGCCTATAGTCCCAGCTACTTGGGAGACTGAGGCCTGAGGACCGCTTAAGCCCAGGAGTTGCAGGCTGCAGTGAGCTATGATGATGCCACTGCACTCCAGCCTGGGCAACAGAGCAAGACCCCATTGTTAAAAATTAAAAAATAGTGAATTATGCTGCCATAAACATTCACTATTTTTTATTGGGCTGGACACGCTTGAAGCTCTGGCATAGCGGGGTGGGGAGGGAGGGCAGGGGCAAGATATGTAACCCTAACAATATTTGTACCCACAGAATTTGAGATAATAAAAAAATTTTTTTTTAATAAATAAAAAATAAAATAATTTAAAAAAAATTTTTTAAGGATGTGTTATTGAGCAGGCTGCTGTTATAGACACCGGATCTTAATCCCAACAGGAACCCCCATGTAGAACATGGATCTCAGACTCCTCTCTCCCGAGGGGTGAGACAGCTGGAGTACACATGCACCAAGTCCAGGCTTTGGCTGAAGTCTGTTCCAGGAAGTGTTTTTCCCCTGGAATTTCCCACCTGCCATGGGGCAGGCAGATCAGGCGGACTCTGGTGGCAGCTGCTGGCTATTAGAAGTCACTAAAGGCCGGGCGCGGTGGCTCACGCCTGTCATCCCAGCACTCTGGGAGGCCGAGGTGGGCGAATTGCTCGAGGTCAGGAGTTCGAAACCAGCCTGAGCAAGAGCGAGACCCCGTCTCTACTAAAAATAGAAAGAAATTAATTGACCAACTAAAAATATATATACAAAAAATTAGCCAGGCGTGGTAGCACATGCCTGTAGTCCCAGCTACTCGGGAGGCTGAGGCAGGAGGATTGCCTGAGCCCAGGAGTTGGAGGTTGCTGTGAGCTAGGCTGACGCCACGGCACTCACTCTAGCCCGGGCAATAGAGTGAGACTCTGTCTCAAAAAAAAAAAAAGTCACTAAAAATGTAAGATGAGGTGCTCACACCTGTAATCCTAGCACTCTGAGAGGCCGAGGCGGGAAGATCGCTTGAGGCCAGGAGTTCAAGACCAGCCTGAGCAACGTAGCAAGACCCTGTCTCTAAAATAAAATAGAAGAATTAGCCAGGCATGGTGGAGCACTCCTGTAGTCTCAGCTACTCGGGAGCCTGAGGCAGGAGGATCACTTGAGGCCAGGAGTTTGAGGTTGCCGTGAGCTGTGATCATGCCACTGTACTCTACACAGTGAGACTCTGTCTCAAAAAATAAATAGGCAGGGTATGATCTCCCCTGCTACACACAAGGTTCCATTCTCAACTTGCTTCTTTTTTTTTTTTTTTTCTTGAGACAGAGTCTCGCTTTGTTGCCCAGGCTAGAGTGAGTGCCGTGGCGTCAGCCTAGCTCACAGCAACCTCAAACTCCTGGGCTCAGGCGATCCTCCTGCCTCAGCCTCCCGAGTAGCTGGGACTACAGGCATGCGCCACCATGCCCGCCTAATTTTTTCTATATATATTAGTTGGCCAATTAATTTCTTTCTATCTATAGTAGAGACGGGGTCTCGCTCTTGCTCAGGCTGGTTTCGAACTCCTGACCTCGAGCGATCCGCTCGCCTCGGCCTCCCAGAGTGCCGGGATGACAGGTGTGAGCCACCGCGCCCGGCCCTCAACTTGCTTCTTACTTGAGAAGTTCTAAGAACTTTGGCAAAAGTTCACGACCCACCCATATTTCAACGGGTTGTGTTCGTGAGCATGTTTCCTTCCCCATCTCTGCGAACGACACCTCCCTCTTTCCCGCGGCTTAGGCTGAAAACCCTGCGGTCATTGTTTCCTCTTCTCTTTGTCTCCACCCCACATCGAATCCTCCAGCAGGTCCCATCGGCTGCAGCTTCGAAACAGACCCAGGACCCTTCCACCCTTCCCGGCTAGCCACCTGGCGATCGTCGCCGATCACCTGCGCTGTCCTCAAAGCCCCAGGAGAGCCACCGGGATTACGAGCAGCAGACCCAGAACTCGGTCCTGGTCTCTTCTCTCAGCCCAGGGCGCCCGTTCCAACCACACCGCACCCCGGAGTCAGGGACCCCGCCCCATGAGTCAAGCCTGCACCCCTCAGAGGCCAGGTGCTACGCAAAGAGACCAACCACTGGAGGCAAAGCCAGAGCCCGAATCCCAGCTGCGACATGAATCCGCTAAATGACAGCAGACAAGCCACGAGGCCCCTCCGGGCCTCAGTTTCCCCAGCTAATAAAATAGCATTGGAGTAACCCTAGCACTCTGGGAGGCCGAGGCAGGCAGATCGCTCGAGGTCAGGAGTTCGAAACCAGCCTGAGCAAGAGCGAGACCCCGTCTCTACTATAAATACAAAGAAATTAATTGGCCAACTAATATATATATATATAAAATTAGCCGGGCATGGTGGCGCATGCCTGTAGTCCCAGCTACTCGGGAGGCTGAAGCAGAAGGATCGCTTGAGCCCAGGAGTTGGAGGCTGCTGTGAGCGAGGCTGACGCCACGGCACTCACTCTAGCCTGGGCAACAAAGTGAGACTCTGTCTCAAAAAAAAAAAAAAAAATAGCATTGGAAATTACCCCAACCCTCACAGAGTCACGGAGATTAAATGAGAGCCGCTGCGTACATACGTGCATGTCTCTAGCACGTGATACTCGCTAAACCTGCTAAACCGTGACCAGTAATGTGTTTTATCCACCAAGAGCAGCCAGCCTTCGGTCCCAAGACCCGCAGCGGCGAGCGGGCCCTCCCACGTCGGCCTCCGTCTGCGGAGAGGTGCAGGAAGGAGGCGGGCCGGGGTCAGACCCACGGGGCGCCCCCACCCCAGCGCAGCTCTGAGACGTGACCTCAGGCCGCTGCTTCCCCATTTCTCAACACACATATTAGAGGAAACTGAAGTTCCCGCTTCTGAGACCTGAGAACTTCCCCGGACCCCAGAGAAACAGTCGCTTGGGCCAGTAGTCCCCTGGGCAGAGGCTCAGAATATGTCACCCACCCACCCCGCACAGGCTGGGACGGCACAGGCGCCGTGATGATGAGGCCGGGGCAGGTGCAGAGGTGGGAGGAGATGAGAACAGAGAAAACAGGAAGTGAAGTGACCCCAACCCCCCCCATGGCCCTCCTTCGCAGAGCCCCACCCCCGCCCCGCTGTAATCACCTGCTGTCCGTGTCAAAACAGGAAAGATTCTGCTATTAGTCACGGGCACTGGTTGATGAGCACGCTGATGGGTTCGAGAACGTCTACCCCCATTCCTGAATACAATTCGGGGACTGTCATGCTGAGTCGCGCTTAGCTGGGAGCAGTACTACTAGTCTCCTCTAGGTGATGATTTTTTGGTTGTCACAATGATCAGTGGGGCACTTCTGGCATTTTGTGAGTGTCACGGGCTGACCTGGGTCCCCTGAAAACACCTATTTTGAAATCCGAGCTCCCAGAACCTCAGAATGTGACTGTATTTGGAGACACAGTCTTTAAAGAGGTAATGGAGGGCTTTACAGAGATAACTGGGCGGGGCGGCTCATGCCCGTAATCCCAGCACTTTAGGAGGCTCAGGTAGGAGGATCACTGGAGGCCAGGAGTTCGAGACCAGCCTGGCAACATAGCAAGACCCCATCTCTACAGAAAGCAGAAAAATTATCCGGGCATGGTGATGTGCACAGCTGTAGCCCCAGCTACTCGGGAGGCTGAGGCAGGAGGATCGCTTGAGCCCAGGAGGCGTTCAAGGCTGCAGGGAGCTATGATTGCACCACTTCACTCCAGCCTGGGCAACAGAGTTAGACCCTATCTCTAAAAAAAAAAAAAAAAAAAAGATAGAAGAAGAAGGAACTAGAACATGAGGCCACAAACACACACAGGGGAATGAACACGTGGAGACACACAGAAGAGGATCGCCCACGAGCCAAGGAGGGAGGAAGCCCCAGCAGAAAACAACCTTGCCCACACCCTGGTCTGAGACACCCAGCCTCCAGAACTAGGAGAAGATAAATTTCTGCCGTTTAAGCCACGCGGGACTCTGTTGTGGCAGCCCCAGCAAAGTCACCCCCAGTGGGCAAGGGCCACCCAAGGAAGTGGCATTTCGAGAAGCACGAACATGGCGAGAGCCGGTCGCCCAAGAAAGTCCACACAGCAGTAGAGCGAATTACATCGTCAAAGATCGTCACAACCCACGGCCAGCCCACGGGCATGCAATGTGGCAGGCGTCCCCACCATCGTCCTGTGGATCTGACCAAGTCACGGGCTGGCCCGGCCACGCTGTGTGTGTGTGTGGGGGGTCTTGCTTTTCAGCTGGTATACCTTTCCAGAAGTTCCACGGGCCAGGGCTTGGCACCCGGCTTGGGGAAATGTCGCCCAAGATGCCAAGAGGATTGCTTGTCACAAACAGTCCTGCCCCATCTGCTTCCCAGAAGCCAGTCCGCTTGAGACAGGCAGGAAGGGAGCCCTGGGTGGGGGTGAGGGGGGCTCATCACTTCCCAAGAGCCATGATCGGAGCTTGGGGACCCCGAGGTCGTGAGGAGGCAGGGCCTTCCGGGAAAGGGCAGCAGGAGGGTGTCGACTCTAGGAGCGAGGGACACTCGGACACGGACCCCCAGCCTCAGCCTTGGGACTCAGCAGGAGCACTTCCGCTCACAAATCCAGTACGTAGTTTTCTCGCAAGAGAGATCATTCCAGCCACCGCCTCTGTTTATGCTGGCACAGTCCTCTTCGTTCATGTTGTTGGGCTCCTCAGGGTCCCAAAAGCTGTGGGGGGGGGAGATGCGGGCAGGGAGGCAGGACTTTTAGGGTGGTGAAACTCTTCGCACGATGCACGCAATTACGCATCTGTCAAAGCCCATAGGACTAGCCAGGTGCAGCGGTGCACACCTGTAGTCCCAGCTACTCAGGAGGCTGAGGCAGGAGGATCGCTTGAGCCCAGGAGCTCGAGACCAGCCTGGGCAACATAGCAAGACCCCATCCCAAAAATACATATATGTATAATCATAGAACTGTACGGCACAAAGAGTAAACCCTAATGTAAACTAGGGTCTTTAGTTTTAACAATAATGTAGTAATATAGGTTCATCAATTATAGCAAATGCATCACACCAATGCAAGATGCTAATATAGGGGAAACTGTGTGCAAGAGAGGTGGGGTGTGTAAGAAATCTCTGTACTATCTGCTCGATGTTTCTGTGAACCCAAAACTGCTCTAAAAAATAAGCCTATTAATTTAAAAAAAAAAAAAGAATATGAGGCCGGGCACAGTGGCTCACATCTGTAATCCCAGCATTTGGGGAAGCCAGGGTGAGAGGTCACTTGAGGCCAGGAGTTCCAGACCCGCCTGGGCAACATAGCGAGACCCCCATCTCTATGTTTTATTAAAAACAAAAAGTCGACACAGCCGTGCTAGTGAGAATCGGCTCCTGACTGCAACCATGCACCCCGCTGCCTTCTCCCCTCCCCGTGTTCAGGGCCCACAGAGGAAGCAGAGAGACCCCGGGAATTCTGGGCACTTGCCTTAGCGTGACGGGTGACCCGTCCAGCCACCTCCAGTCCCCTTCTTTGTTCCTGTCATGCAGCCCCAGCCAGTACACCCGTGGGAAGCCGTTAGCCTTGGCCACAAAATTCTGCAAGTACAACCTTCAGTCAGCCGTCTATTCCTCTATGTGACCTTCAGAGCAAGGGCCTGACCTTGACACTGTCCGACCACAACCCCTTCCCCGAGCAGGATCCACACGCTTCCCGGGAAGCGTGTGCCGGGAGTGATCGGGCTGCTTTTCCTCCCGCCATCTGTGCACCACTCTGTGCCTCGATTTCCTCGCCTGTAAAATGGGATCGCAGTAGCTACCTCCTTGTAGGGTTTTTGTGAGGATTAAATGGGTCAATACACCTAAAGCGCTCAGAACAGTGGCTGGCACCCGGCAAGCACTGTGACACCTTAACACGTAGCCTTATAACATTTAAGTAACATTTTTAGCAGTAGTAACTGATTTTTTTTTTTTTTTCAGTTTTCCTGGGGCTTTTGCCCGACCCTGCGACCTTAATGTGCATCCAGGCAGCCAGGGAGTTCGTTGCTTCAGGAATACAGCAAAAAGGGGAAGAAAAGTAGGCTTCCTGGCTTTGATAGTTCAAAAGCCCAGGGCTTTGGAAGGAAAAAAAAAAAAAAGAACGTATGTCAAAGACAAGAAGATTGGGAAGAAACTATGGGTTTAAAAGCAACTCCTAGGGCCGGGCGTGGTGGCTCACACCTGTCATCCCAGCACTCTGGGAGGCCGAGGCCAGGAGTTCGAAACCAGCCTGAGCAAGAGCGAGACCCCGTCTCTACTATAAATAGAAAGAAATTAATTGGCCAACTAATATATATAGAAAAAATGAGGGCCGGGCGCGGTGGCTCACGCCTGTAATCCTAGCTCTCTGGGAGGCCGAGGCGGGCGGATTGCTCAAGGTCAGGAGTTCGAAACCAGCCTGAGCAAGAGCGAGACCCCGTCTCTACTATAAATAGAAAGAAATTAATTGGCCAACTAATATATACAAAAAAAAAATTAGCCGGGCATGGTGGCGAATGCCTGTAGTCCCAGCTACTTGGGAGGCTGAGGCAGGAGGATCACTTGAGCCCAGGAGTCTGAGGTTGCTGTGAGCTAGGCTGACGCCACGGCACTCACTCTAGCCTGGGCAACAGAGCGAGACTCTGTCTCAAAAAAAAAAAAAAAGAAAGCAACTCCTCTGCAGGCAAACAAATTTATGGCGAGGAAAGTCAGACGGGTGGCTGCAGGCGGGGAGAGCAGTGAGGAATTGACTAGAAAGGGATATGAGGGGACTTCCTGGGCTGGTGGGAAGATTACACATCTCGGTTGGGTTGATGGTTACATAGGTGTCTACATTTGTCAGAACTCACTGAGCATATGCAAACCAGACATCGCCCGCCGCGCTTCTTACTAGACCCAGATTCCCTAAGATGTGGGGTGGGAGATTGCAACAGGAAGGAAGTCATGAACCCATAAATGGTCCCAGAGGACACTGCGCCTCGGCCCCGTGAGCCCCGGGTGGTGACAAGAGCCCCAGAGGGGTCTGAGGACTCTAAAAAGCAGAAGGAACTTGGGTGGCATTTCCTGGACAAAGCCCCAGGGAGGTGTCAGGAAACCAGAGAGAGGAAAGGGCTGCCTGGCCCATCAGACAGATGGGGCTGCGGCAGCCCCACGGTTTCCTAGACCCCAGAAGGGGGTAGAAGGAGCGGAAACATCCCTTGTGCCCAAGGACACCAGGGAAGGCAGCAGAGAGACCTCCACTCCCAAAAGGCCTTGCTGGCGGGACAGTGGGCCACCTCGGGGGGCCTCCTGGGTGGTCCAATGGCCAAGCGCCAGAAAACCAGAAGAGTAACTAACATTTAGAAAGTCCTGGCCGGGCGCGGTGGCTCACGCCTGTCATCCTAGCACTCTGGGAGACCGAGGCGGGCGGATTGCTCGAGCTCAGGAGTTTGAGACCACCCTGAGCAAGAGTGAGACTCCGTCTCTACTATAAATAGAAAGAAATTAATTGACCAACTAAAAATATATATACAAAAATTTAGCTGGGCATGGTGGTGCATGCCTGTAGTCCCAGCTACTCGGGAGGCTGAGGCAGGAGGATCGCTTGAGCCCAGGAGATTGAGGTTGCTGTGAGCTAGGCTGAGGCCACGGCACTCACTCTAGCCTGGGCAACAAAGTGAGACTCTGTCTCAAAAACAAAAACAAAATAGAAAGTCCTTGCTGTTTCTAGACACCAAAACAAGGGCGGCTTAAGAAGAGGGAGCTCATCTGTCTTGGCCATTGCCGGGTCCCCAATATATAGGCTAGTGTGTGGCACACAGTAGGTCCTCGGGAAATCCCAGTTGAATTAATGAATGGAGAAGTGAGCACAGGTGATCTCATTGGACCCTCATTGTGACCCACTGAAGCAAGTATTATCATTATACCCATTTTTTAGATGAAACATCGAGGCAGAGAAGTTAAATAACTTGTCTAGGATCCTTCAGTCAGCGGATACCCCAGTGGGTATCAGTTTGGGGTGAAGACATGAAGGACCAGATGTGTGTGCTCCCCTCCACTGTGACCCCACACAAGCTTTCCCCATTCAGAAGAAGAATAGGGGACCTACCCCCCCCCCAATTAACTGAGATTAAATGTCCACCATCCTGGTATGATGGGAACTCAAGAGAGAAAATAAAAAAGAGTAATTTAAAGGAAACAAAGCTGTATTTCTTGTGAACCTGAGTTTAGGGAATATGAGGTGTACCTGGCCCATTTTCATTATCTAATGGAATCCCTTCCAAAACACTCTGTTTAGCTACTCATACACATGATACTCTGACACAGGGATAAAAAACAAGGGGGACATACAGGAAAAAAATAACAATAAGATAATAGACCTAAATCCAACCAAATCAACGATTGTATTAAATGCAAATGGTCTAAAAACACCAACTAAAAGCTATAGATTGTCAGATCAGATTTTTAAAAACCCAAGACCCAGCTATATACTGTCTACAAGAAACTCATTTTAAATATAATGTCATAAATTGAATGAAAGTAAGAGAATGGGAAAAGATCAACCACGCAAACACTAATCAAATAGCGCTATAATGTTTATGGTCATGATCGCTGAGCGTGAAGCCAGCTACCTGCACTCAGATCCCAGCTCTGACACTTACTGGTTTTTTGAGTGACCACAGGCAAATTGCTTACGTGTGCTGTGCCTCAGTTTCCCCACCTTTGAAGCACAAATTATATGTACTGTGCACAAATGGTAACACTACCTCATCATAGTAGTACTAAGCCATTGAAACTGCTCACAAATATTCCAGTTCTACTTCTGGATGCACACAGACAGGAATTTATTCTTCTACCGTCTTAAAGGATAGGAGTGTCCACGTGACTTGCTTTGTGGGTGCCAGTAAGTGGAAGCATTGAGGACCGATCGGTGTTCGATTTGCCTCACACACACCCATCATTAGGCCCTGGGGATTGTTACTGCTGCATAACGTACCCTCTTTTGACCGTACACTGATTTATAGGGTTGTTGTGAGGATTACAAATGTTCATGCATGAAAAGTGTAAGGTGTTTGTAATAAAGTCTGAAAAATAGAATGTGCTGGAGCTGCTGTTTAGCCAGGTGGCAGTGGCTCATGCCTGTCATCCCAGCACTCTGGGAGGCTGAGGCGGGAGGATCGCTCGAGGTCAGGAGTTCAAGACCAGCCTGAGCAAGAGCGAGACCCCCATCTCTACTATAAATAGAAAGAAAATTAGCCAAACAACTAAAAATAGAAAAAAATTATCCAAGCACGGTGGCGCATGCCTATAGTTCCAACTACTCGGGAGGCTGAGGCAGGAGGATCGCTTGAGCCCAGGAGTTGGAGGTTGCTGTGAGCGAGGCTGACGCCACGGTACTCACGCTAGCCCAGACAACAGAGTGAGACTCTGCCTCAAAAAAAAAAAAAGAAAGAAAAGAAAAGAAAAAAATAAAGAATGTGCTAGCTACGAGACGCCACTATTATGTTTCCATGTTAGGGATAAAAGTGAGCCTTGCGGAAGTTAAATGAACACAATTGGGATTCGGACTCAAAGCACATCCTTTTAACTTCTGCTTGATACTATCTCAGTAAACTGAGTTTGCTATTAAAGCTTTAGTAGCTCAAAGGTGATTCTAATTTCCCTCCATGCAGAGAAAGGAAGGACGGGTAAATCCTAGGAGGGAGGCAGGCCGGCCCCGCCGGCTCTCGGAGACTTAGCGGAGGCGGCTCACCTGCTCGGCGAAGCTGCTGACGATGACCAGGTGAGAGTAGTTCTCCTGGCAGAACTTGCGTGCTTCCTCCCACGGCTTGGTGTCCGGGGAGAAGTAGTAGCACTTGCCTTCGAAGAGGAGCCAGCCTTCAGGACAGGTGACTCTGCTGCGACAGTCTGGAAACAGGACAGGGCGCTGAGCCAGAGCGTGTACACAGCACGCCACACACACCTGCGCAGGCCCGCGTCTCTGGGCAGCGACGCCACTCACCTAACAAGCCCCGAAGTTCCGCCAGGGACTGGTTGGTGTCGGCTCTGGCGCGGTCAATGTCCTTCTTCAGGCCCGCCAGCCCCGCCATGCCGGTCACTGTCAGGAGGGACGAACGGGCTCGGAGGTTAGAGACTCGGTAAAGTGAGCCGGGCGTGGTGGCACGCACCTGTAGTCCCAGCTACTCGGGAGGCTGAGGCAGGAGGATCAGTGGAGGCCAGGAGTTGGAGGCTGCAGTGAGCTACGACGGCGGCCCTGCACTCCAGAGCAAGAGCGAGGCCCTGCCTCGAAACACACGCGCGCGCGCGGCACAGAGGAGCCCCGGAAAGCACTCACCGTTCGCCCGCCACGCCGCGTGCTGGAAGGCTAGCGTCTTCAGCTCTTCCGCCACCTCCTGGTCTGTGGGGAGGGGCTAGCCTGAGTCCAGGTCCTCGCCCGGCCGGCCCCGGGCTCTGCCCTCGCCCCGTCCTGCTCCCACTCACACTTAATCAGGGTCACGGCGAGCCCGAGGCAGCCCAGGAGCAGGGATGTCACCACCAGCACGCACAGGGGCACCACCAGCCTCACCTCCTGGCAGCACCCGGGACGGGCAGGCCTCGGGCCCGGCCAAGGCTCCGGAGTCGCTGGAGGGCGGGGGTGGGGACAGAGGGGTGGACACCGGTGCTTCGGAGAGCAAGGGGAGAACCCCTCAGCCTCCCTCCTGGTCAGCAAGACAGCGCTGGGGCGAGTGAACGCTCTGCGGAGGCCCAGAGCATTTATGGAGCGTCTGCTGTATGCCAAGCAACGTCCTACACGTTTCTTATCTTATTGGATCCTTGCCCTCATGATGGAGATACAAGAATCATTCTGTTCTAGATGTTATCTGGCTATATAAACTATATGTGGATATTAAATGATTGGCACAGAAACAAAAAACAAAATTTAAAAAAAGAATTATTGTGATTTTTTTTTTTTAGAGATGGGGTCTTGCTACGTTGCCCAGGCTTGTGTTTTGTTTTGTTTTTTTTTTTTTTTTTTTTGAGACAGAGTCTCACTCTGTTGCCCAGGCTAGAGTGAGTGCCGTGGCGTCAGCCTCGCTCACAGCAACCTCAGACTCCTGGGCTCAAGAGATCCTCCTGCCTCAGCCTCCCGAGTAGCTGGGACTACAGGCACGCGCCACCATGCCCGGCTAGTTTTTTTTCTATGTGTTTTTAGTTGGCCAATTAATTTCTTTCTATTTTTAGAATAGAGACGGGGGTCTCGCTCTTGCTCAGGTTGGTTTCAAACTCCTGACCTCGAGCAATCCTCCCGCCTCGGCCTCCCAGAGTGCCAGGATGACAGGTATGAGCCACCGCGCCCAGCAGAGGCTTGTCTTAAACTCCAGGCCTCAAATGATCCTCCTGCCTCAGCCTCCAAAAATGCCAGGACTAGAGGCATGAGCCACCACACCCAGCCAGAATTATTCCCATTTTATAAGTGAGTAGACGGAGTCTCGGTGAGGTTCCGCATGACGTGGACCCGGATCTGTGCTTAGTGTCTATGATGGATCATCTTCTAGTCCCCGGCAGCCCCTCACCACGATGGTCCCCATTCCAGGGCGCCTGTGGACGCTTGCTCCCTGGGCAAAGAACATTTCCCACGTCTCATGCAAACAAGAGGCGGGTCTGAAGATCACCCAGCAGGCACCCTTGGTCCCTGGGGGATCTGACCGTGACTCTGGGAGGAGCAGTTTCCTTTTTCTGTAGTTTTTTTTTTTTTTTTTTTTTTTTTTGGAGAAACAGGATCCTGCTCTGTCACCCAGGCTGGAGTGCAGTGGCATCATCACAACTCACAGCAGCCTCCAACTCCTGGGCTCAAGTGATCCTCCTGCCTCAGCCTCCAGAGTAGCTGGGACTGCAGGCACCCAGCTAATTTTTTTTTTTTTTTTTGCTTTATTTATTGTAGAGATGGGGTCTTGCTATGTTGCCCAGGCTGGTCTTGGACTCCCGGCCTCAAGCGATCCTCCTGTCTCGGCCTCCCACAACACTGGCATTAGAGGCTTGAGCCTCCATGCCCAGCCTTGGGGCAGCTTCTTAAAGAAGTTTCTCTGACTCAGGGTTTTCCTCCCGAGCCGTGGGTCTAAACCAGATACACCAGCTGCTGTCAGAGGGGAGGCAGGCGAAACCGGAGGGGGACGAGGACTTACCAGCTAGAGACGGCTGAGGTGGAAGAGGCTCCAGGTGGACCCCTGGGAGAAAGGGGGAGAGAGTTTCATTCAGGAAGTGCCTAAAAACTATCTTCCAGCTGTAATCTTAGCTCTCTGGGAGGCCGAGGCGGGCGGATCATTTGAGGTCAGGAGTTCAAAACCAACCTGAGCAAGAGCGAGGCCCAGTCTCTACTATAAATAGAAAGAAATTAATTGGCCAACTAATATATATATAGAAAAAATTAGCCTGGCATGGTGGCGCATGCCTGTAGTCCCAGCTACTCAGGAGGCTGAGGCAGGAGGATCACTTGAGCCCAGGAGATTGAGGTTGCTGTGAGCGAGGCTGACGCCACGGCACTCACTCTGGCCTGGGCAACAGAGCGAGACTCTGTCTCAAAAAAAACCAAAAAACAAAAAAGACCTGTCTTCCAGGATCAACAGCCTCTGCCTTTATTCTCTGCTCAGAATTAGGCAGCTGGCAGGAAACCTCCAAATGTCCCCTCCTGGCTTGTTGAAGTGTCTCCCCACTGCTCACCTGGCTGAGGAGACGCACGGGTGACGGGGGGCAGGTCCGGGCCTGGAAGGGACCAGAAAGGCATCGGTCATTCGGGGAAGGGCCCGGCCAGGTGGGCAGGAGGTCCCAGCTGCGGCTCTCACCTGCTGTCCTCGGGGCCTTGCAGGGCAGTCGGGGCTTCTCCGCTTGCTTTTCTGGAGGGGGTGGGAGGGGCGCTCAGGCCAGAGCAGGGCAAAGCCGGCGCGGGGTCTCCTGCACCCCCAGCCCCAACTCACCTGTTCTCGGGGGCCTCGGCGGGGCAAGCCAGCCTGGAGGGGGGAAGCACGGGGTTACGGCGGGGCTGAACACGGGAATGAGCTCGAAGGAAGTGAGGGAGGCAGAGTTAGCCTTGCAGCAAAGGGCTGGAGATGGAGTTGGAGAGGAGGTTGGGCCAGGCACGGTGGCTCATGCCTGTGATCCTAGCTCTTTGGGAGGCCAAGGTGGGAGGATCACTTGAGGCCAGGAGGTTCAGACCAGCCTGGACAACATAGTGAGACCCTATCTATCTATCTATCTATCTATCTATCTATCTATCTATCTATTTATCTATCTATCTATATAAATTAGCCAGGCATGGTGGCGCATGCCTGTAGTCCCAGCTACTCGGGAGGCTGAGGCAGGAGGATCGCTGCAGCCCAGGAGTTCGAGGCTGCAGTGAGCTGCGATGGCACCACTGTGCTCCAGGGTGAAGAATGCAGTGGTTGCTGGGTTGGGGAACGGGAGAGACGCCAAGGTGGGGGTGTGGCCGGGGGATGAAGTGGTGATGAGGTTGGATTTGGAAACAGACTCGAGCTGCGTGTGGAGGTGGGGAGGGGGCGAGTGGGGAAGGGCTGGCCCTGAAGGTGACAGTGGACCTGCTCTTGGAGCTGGGTTTGCGGCTCACGTGAGGGCCGTGCTGGGGTTGGAGATGGGGCAGGCAAACGGCACAGCCCAGGTCACCTCCTGCTTCATGCAGAGCTGCACGTGTCCCTGGACACCCCCCCCCCACGAAGGCTGGCTTCGCTCTGGACTCAGAGTGGAGATGGAGAAGGCAGTCCTCGTGGAATGGCCCTGCCGACGGCGACCCTGCCCCTCTGTCCCCCCGGGGGCACTCAGCCGGCCTCCAGGAAGTGCCCTTACCTGGCTTGGGAGGAAGGTCCTTGTAGGGTGGTGTCGAGTTCTCATAATCTTCACGGTCATCTTCCTCCACGTACCCTTCCAGGGGACAGGCAAGGCCGGTGAGAGCCCAGTCCCCTCCTCCCTCTGTCCCGCAGCCCTGGGGGGCCCTGGCCCAGCCGCCCCGAGGGGAGGATGCCGCAGCCGGGTCCTGGCCATCGCGGCCCCAGCCCGAGCCCTGCCGGGCCTTACCTGGTGGCTCCGGGCAGCGGGGGGAGGGGTACATGGTGTGCGCACCTGCCAGCCTGGGCCCTGAGCTTCTCTCGTGGCCTCAAGGTCCCCGACGGGAGTTAACATGCCTCGGGGACTGTGCACCTAGCACCTGTCTCCTGGGCTTGTCTTCCTAACAAACGCCTTCTTGTCCCTCAAGTCCGGCTCCGAAGTCACCTCCTCTTACCCCCACTGCCCCCCATCCTGCAGGCAGAGCTGGCGGTTCTCCTTGGAATTTCCCCAATCTCTGGCTCCCTGTCCTGCTCGCCCCTCCGCCCTCAGACTGCCAGAGCCTCTCCCGCAGGCCTGGGTTCCCGCAGGCACCTGGCACCCGCTGCCGTGGGCCGGGTGCACAGGAGGCTGACTGCGCCATCGCCCCCTGGAGGCCCCACTCCCCCTCTGTGCCCCCAGGGGCACTCAGCCGGCCTCCAGGAAGTCCCCTTACCTGGCTTGGGAGGAAGGTCCTTGTAGGGTGGTGTCGCATTCTCATAATCGTCACCGTCATCTTCCTCTAGGTACCCTTCCAGGGGACAGGCAAGGCCGGTGAGAGCCCAGTCCCCTCCTCCCTCTGTCCCGCAGCCCTGGGGGGCCCTGGCCCAGCCGCCCCGAGGGGAGGATGCCGCAGCCGGGTCCTGGCCATCGCGGCCCGAGCCCGGCCGGGACTTACCTGTTGAGTCCGGGCAGCCGGGAAAGGGGTACATGGTGTGCGCACCTGCCAGCCTGGGCCCAGCAGCTTCTACCTCTTCTCCTTCCCACCCAGATGGCCTGGCTTCTCTCAGTTCCCTCTTCCTTTAAAAGTCAAGTACATGCAAATCTGCCTGGAGGGGAAGCCCCCAGACCCAGCCCCGACACACACACGCTCACTCGCCTTTCTCCCAAGCATAGAGGTGACCGGGACCACAGCCCCTGCAGCTGGGAGAGCCCCAAGCTTCAGCTGAAAGCGGTGGATGTCGCCCTCCTTCAAGGAGAGGCAATAGGCCGGGCGCGGCGGCTCACGCCTGTAATCCCAGCACTCTGGGAGGCCGAGGCGGGAGGATCACTCAAGGTCAGGAGTTCGAAACCAGCCTGAGCAAGAGCGAGACCCCCGTCTCTACTAAAAATAGAAAGAAATTAATTGGCCAACTAAACATATATGCAAAAAATGAGCCGGGCATGGTGGCGCATGCCTGTAGTCCCAGCTACTCGGGAGGCTGAGGCAGGAGGATCGCTCGAGCCCAGGAGATTAAGGTTGCTGTGAGCGAGGCTGACGCCACGGCACTCACTCTAGCCCTGACAACAGAGCGAGACTGTCTCAAAAAAAAAAATAAAATACATTAGTGAGAAAGCAAGTTTCAAAAACATTACTCCAGAGGGTTCCATTATATTTGTTTACATGATATATATCAACATTTATAGCTTCATTGAACGTTGAGTCAAATTACCCAAAAAGAGAATTTATTGTTTATGTTCTCGTCTTGTACTTACACATTAATACGTGCAGGACGGGTGTTTGTGGCATATCAAGGTGGTTCTCAACGAGGAGCAGCTTCGTTCCCTCTGGGGGACAGCCAGCAACGTGGCATGTTCGATTGTCACAGTGGGGGTGGGGGTGCTTCCGCTAGAGCCTGCTGAGGGGGGACGGCCCAACCTGCACCTCGGTTTTAGCCCTGGCGAAAGTGATTTTTGGTCTCCTGACCTCCAAAAACGGCAAAAGACTCAGTTTCCATCGTTTTAAGCCAGTGGTGGTTTGTTAGAGTCACCCTAGGAAACTAATACGTACCCCAAAAGGGAAGACCCCAGTTCCTTTTCGGGGGGGGGGGGCTTCCCACTGAAAGTAAGAGGAAGTGCAACTCAAATTGGTTCAAACGATTTGGAAAAAAAAAAAATCCATCAGCCCCATGTACAAGTTAGAAGGGTAGGCTGGGTTTCCGCAACAGAGATTCAGAGCTAGAGTAGCTTACACGGAACAGAATGTATGCCTCGCCTGACAGTCTCAAATTAAGCAAGCCAGCGTCCCCACAAGGGAAAAATCTCTCCCAGCACGTGGGCGAGAGGCGCGGGCCCAGCCCTGGCGGAGGTAGAAGAACAGCAGCGGAGATCAGCCTCGACTTCCCTTAAGTCCCAGGGACTGCGATTCCGCCTGTCAGGCTGCCCTGACTCGTAGAAACTTCCAGACCTGCTTGTGGGCAGGTGTGACCACGTTATCCGTTTTAGAGGCGGGGAAATGTCGATCTGTCCGAGAAGGAAAAAAAGAGCCGGTCTGCAAAGGACACGAGCAGACATTTCTCAAAAGAAGACCTGCAAATGGCCAACGCGCGTATGCCAAAACAAGAAACGCTCAGCGTCGCCAACCGTCAGAGAAATGCAAATCAAAACCACAAGGAGGTATTGTCTCACACCAGTTAAAATGGCTGTTACTAAAAAGTCAAGGCCGGGCGCGGTGGCTCACGCCTGTAATCCTAGCACTTTGGGAGGCCGAGGCGGGCGGATTGCTCAAGGTCAGGAGTTCGAAACCAGCCTGAGCGAGACCTCGTCTCTACCAAAAATAGAAATAAATTAATTGACCAACTAAAAATATATATACAAAAAATTAGCCGGGCATGGTGGCACGTGCCTGTAGTCCCAGCTACTCGGGAGGCTGAGGCAGGAGGATCGCTTGAGCCCAGGAGTCTGAGGTTGCTGTGAGCGAGGCTGACGCCACGGCACTCACTCTAGCCTGGGCAACAAGTGAGACTCTGTCTCAAAAAAAAGAAAAAAAAAAAGTCATAAACAACATGCGTTGGCAAGGATGCAGAGAAAAGGGAACGCTTACACGTTGATGGCGGGAATGTTGACTTAGTACGACCTCTATGGAAAACTCAATGAACTAAAAATAGAACGACCATTTGGTCCAGAAATTCCACTACTGGGTGTCTGCCTGAAGGGAAAGCCATCACTGTGTCCCAAGGATGCCTGCACTTGTATGTCGATCACAGCACCATTCACAATAGCAAAGATATGGAACCAGCCTGGCGTCCATCGGTGGACGACCGGATGAAGAGAATGTGGTGCACATACACAACCGAGTGCTATTCGACCACAGGAAAGATGGAGTCATGTCTTTTGCAACCACATGGGTGGAACTGGAGGCCATCATCTTAAACAAGCCACACACAGAGAGACAAATACTGCGTGTTCTCACTTATAATAGGAGCTACGTAACGTGGACACAGGAATACAGAGCCTGGAATGACAGTGCAGACTTGGAAAGGTGGGGGGCGGGGAGGGATGAGAAATTCATTAATGGGTGCAATGTACATTATGCGAGTGATTGATACTCTAAAAGCCATGACTTCACCACTACACAATAAATCCATGTAGCCGGGCGCGGTGGCTCACGCCTGTAATCCTAGCTCTCTGGGAGGCTGAGACGGGCAGATTGCTCAAGGTCAGGAGTTCGAAACCAGCCTGAGCAAGAGCGAGACCCCGTCTCTACTATAAATAGAAAGAAATTAATTGGCCAACTAATATATATATAGAAAAAATTAGCCGGGGATGGTGGCGCATGCCTGTAGTCCCAGCTACTCGGGAGGCTGAGGCAGGAGGATCGCTTGAGCCCAGGAGTTTGAGGTTGCTGTGAGCTAGGCTGATGCCACGGCACTCACTCTAGCCTGGGCAACAAGTGAGACTCTGTCTCCAAAAAAATAAATAAATAAATAAATCCATGCAACAAAATTACACTTGCCCCATTAATTTACACGAAGAGCAAACGCCCGCTCAGCAAACACCTACTGAGCACGCACAGGGCTTATCAGCACATGGATTGGGGTGAGAAGAAGGGAATATGTCAGTCGGGGAGAGGTGGTATATGGGACCGGCAGCTTCTCTGCCTATCAACAGCTCTCTTTGGCCGGGCGGGGTGGCTCACGCCTGTAACCCTAGCACTCTGGGAGGCCGAGGTGGGAGGACTGGTGAGGTCAGGAGTTTGAAACCAGCATGAGCAAGAGCAAGACCCCGTCTCTACTTTTAAAAATAGAAAAATTAGCCGGATGTGTGTGTGGACACACGTCTGTAGTCCCAGCTACTCGGGAGGCTGAGGCAAGAGGATTATGTGAGCTCAGGAGTTTGAAATGTAGTGCACTATGATTGCACCTGTGAATAGCCACTGCACTCCAGCCTGGGCAGCACAGCAAGACCCATCTCAAAGAAAAGAAGAAGAAGGAGGAGGAGGAGGAAGGAGGAGGAGGAGGAAGGAGGAGGAGGAGGAGGAGAAGAAGAAGAAGAAGAAAAAGAAAGCAGGAGAGGAAAATCATATATACCTGGGAAATTTGGAGGATTAAAATAAAGAGGAGAATCACAGACTAGGAATCATGCAAATTATATTCTAAGACCATAATCAAATTCATTAGAAATAAATAACAGAATGATATCCAGAAAATCCCCCAAAATTTAGAAATTTGACCCATGGGTCAACGAGGAAGTCAAAGTGGAAATCGAAAATATTTTCCATTGAATGAAAGTGAAAGCATAGTGTCTCAAAATATGTGGCATGCAGCTAAAGTGGCCCCAACAGGGAAACACATACCATTGCTGTCGTTTGAACACATGTGTCCATCCAAAATTCATATGTTGGAAACTTAATCCCCATTGGTGATATTAAGAAGTGTGGCCTTTAGGAAAGTAATTAAATTGTGAGGGTTCTGCTCACGTGAATGAGATTAATGCCTTTATAAAAGAGGCTTCAGGCTGGGCACAGTGGCTCATGCTTATAATCCCAGCACTTTGGGAGGCCAAGGTGGGAGGATCACTTGAGCTCAGGAGTTTGAGACCAGCCTGAGCAACATAGCAAGACCCCATCTCTACAAAAAATAGAAAAATTAGCTGGGTGTGGTGGTGTGAACCTGTAGTCCCAGCTACTCAGGAGGCTGAGGCAGGAGGATCGCTTGAGCCCAGGAATTTGAGGTTGCTGTGAGCTATGGTGATGCCATAGCACTCTAGTCTGGGCAACAGAGCAAGACCTTATCTCAAAAGAGAAAAATAAAAATAAAAAAATAAAATAACCATATTTAGGCCGGGCGCGGTGGCTCACGCCTGTAATCCTAGCACTTTGGGAGGCCGAGGCGGGCGGATTGCTCAAGGTCAGGAGTTCGAAACCAGCCTGAGCGAGACCCCGTCTCTACCAAAAATAGAAATAAATTAATTGACCAACTAAAAATATATATACAAAAAAATTAGCCGGGCATGGTGGCGCATGCCTGTAGTCCCAGCTACTTGGGAGGCTGAGGCAGTAGGATCACTGAGCCCCGGAGATTGAGGTTGCTGTGAGCCAGGCTGATGCCACGGCACTCACTCTAGCCTGGGCAACAAAGTGAGACTCTGTCTCAAAAAAAAAATAAAAAAAAAATAACCATATTTAAAATTTCAAGCCAACCTTTTTCATATGCTCTATTGGCTACTTTTCTTGTCCTTGCATGTGTCTCAATTCTTTTTTTTTTTTTTTTTTTTTTTTTTTTTTGAGACAGAGTCTCACTCTGTTGCCCGGGCAAGAGTGAGTGCCGTGGCATCTGCCTAGCTCACAGCAACCTCAAACTCCTGGGCTCAAGCGATCCTCCTGCCTCAGCCTCCCGAGTAGCTGGGACTACAGGCATGCGCCACCATGCCCGGCTCATTTTTCTATATATATATATATATGTTTAGTCGGCCAATTATTTTTTTCCTATTTATAGTAGAGACGGGGGTCTGGCTCTTGCTCAGGCTGGTTTCGAACTCCTGACCTCGAGCGATCCTCCCAGCTCGGCCTCTCAGAGTGCTGGGATGACAGGCGTGAGCCACCGCGCCCGGCCAGAGTGGCTTTATTTTCAGATGTCAATATGCCCCGACTAACCTTGAGTCTGGAACTGCCCCCGAAATGTCTAGCTGCTACATTCCTCTTTGTATAGAAACACCCACTCTTTGTTAGTTTCACCTTTCCTCCAGAGCAGCCGTCTGTGTCGCTGCATGTGTAAGAGGCTGTGACATGGCCACCTACATATGTTCTTCCCAGAGCACGCGTGTGCTTCTTCCCCGCGGTGCTTCCCCGGGCTGGGTCTAGGGGGTTGCGGTTGAGCTCTGCCTGCCTCGTAGCCACCCGAGGCTACGCTGTGTCGGTGAGTTCCCCTAAACCAGTCATCCTATACCTCCAAGCTGGATCTGTCTGCCTCGCTCTTTGGTCCCTCAGTTCCCGGAGCACTTGGGGCTTGCTTTGCATGTATGACCCTCTCACGGAGCGCCCAGGCAGGGGCACCGGCCCGCTCAGGGGACCGCACATGTTACAGACACACGCACAAAACTGCACTGAAGAACACAGGTTGGCCGGGCGCGGTGGCTCACGCCTGTCATCCTAGCACTCTGGGAGGCCGAGGCGGGTGGATCGCTCAAGGTCAGGAGTTCGAAACCAGCCTGAGCAAGAGCGAGACCCCGTCTCTACTATAAATAGAAATAAATTAATTGACCAACTAATATATACAGAAAAAATTAGCTGAGCATGAAGGTGTAGTCCCAGCTACTCGGGAGGCTGAGGCAGGAGGATCGCTTGACCCCAGGAGATTGAGGTTGCTGTGAGCTAGGCTGACGCCACGGCACTCACTCTAGCCTGGGCAACAAAGCGAGACTCTGTCTCAAAAAAAAAAAAAGAAAAAAGAAAACAAAAAGAACACAAGACACCACGGTCACTTGGGATCCCATGATCGGAGCTGGCATCAAACCGGAATTCTAAATGTGGCAAGGTTGCTCTCGGCAGTAACGCCGCCCAGGCCCCCGGGAGTGTCTCCTGCTTCTCTGGCCAATGTTCTGGATCCTGTGACTTCTGGTTGTGTCACTGCCAAGGACAGAAACAGTGAGGACTGTTTGTGCACCACGCAAGCTTAAGTAGGAGAAAAGGGGAATTGCATCACATGTTAGCTTCCTAGGGCTCCCATAAACAAAGGGCCACAAACCGGTGGCTCTTTTTTATTTAGAGACAGGGTCTTGCTCTGTCACCCAGGCTGGAGCAGAGTGGTACAATCACAGCTCACTGTAACCTCGAACTCCTAGACTCAAACGATCCTCCCGCCTCAGCCTCTGGAGTAGCTGGGCCTACAGGTGTGCGCCACCATCCTCGGCTAAGTTTTTCTCATTTTTTTGTAGACATGGGGTCTCACTATGTTGCCCAGTCTGATCTGGAAGGCCTGGCCTCAAGTGATCCTCCCACCTCAGCCTCCGAAAGCACCGGGATTACAGGTGTGAGCCACCACACCCACCCTAAGTGCTTTATAAACAAAAATTTATAATTTCACAGTTCCGGAGGCTGGAACTCCAAAATAAGGTGTTGGCAGAGCAATGTTCCTTCTGAAGGGTCTTGGGGGGATTCCTTCCTGGCCCCTTTCTACCTTCTGGTGGTTGCTTGTGACCCTTGGCATTCCTTGGCTTGCAAATTATAGACGCATCGCTCCAATCTCTGCCTCTCTTGTGACATGACGTTCTCCCTGTGGGTGTATCTCTGTGTCCTAATTCTCCTCTTCTTATAAGGACACCAGTCACTGGATTAATACTCATCTAATCCAGTGTGACCACATCTTAATTTGATTCCATGAGCCAAGACCCTACTTTCAAATAAGGGCATATTCCCAGGTTCTTGGTATTGGGACTTCAACACATTTTTGGAGATGCAATTCAGCCCACGACAGCATGTGAAATGGAATTTATTCTTTCGTAAGGGAGCAGGATTTCCCAATATTGCCAAGCACCCGCTCAATGGCTTCTCTTTGTGTTCCACTTTAGGATTCCAGAGAGAGTAACAAATTAGCAGAGCAATTGTTACAGCTCCACATTAGAAGCCAAGGAGCTCAGTGTTTGGTGACACTAAACAATGTATCACACTCTTAAATTTGCATACAGGCAAGCCCTAGTGTAACAGATGTGGGCATGAATAGACATTTCTCAAAAGAAGACATGCAAACAGCCAACATGTATAACTGGAAAAGGCTTAACGTCACTACTCATCATGGAAATGCAAATCAGGATCATGATGAGATACCATCTCACTCCAGTGAGAATGGCTATCGTCAAAAAGACAAAATAATAACAAACACCGGCAAGGATTCAGAGAAAAGGGAACTCTTTTTTTTTTTTTTTTTTTTTGAGACAGAGTCTCACTCTGTTGCCCAGGCTAGAGTGAGTGCTGTGGCATCAGCCTCGCTCACAGCAACCTCAAACTCCTGGGCTCAAGCGATCCTCCTGCCTCAGCCTCCCGAGTAGCTGGGACTACAGGCATGCGCCACCATGCCCGGCTAATTTTTTTCTATGTATATTAGCTGGCCAATTAATTTCTTTTTATTTATAGTAGAGAACGGGGTCTCGCTCTTGCTCAGGCTGGTTTCGAACTCCTGACCTCGAGCGATCCTCCCGCCTCGGCCTCCCAGAGAACTGGAATTACAGGCGTGAGCCACCGCGCCCTGGCCACCAACAGGATTTAAATGTTCACCTTTAAATAATGTTATTTATAAACAACTTCAATGTATTTATTTAAATTAAATTCAACCAACCAAAAGATTTACTTTAAATGACTTCGTTAATAATTATGATGTTCAGTATAGAATTGGTTTCATTGAGAGAAATTCAAATGTTTTCAAAGAAAAACGTTTTGAAAAATACTTTCCGTTTGTGCCCTGTCCTCAGGCTACCGGGAGCGCCCAGGTAGGGCTGAGGGAGCCCGCAGGCCCGGCTCGCTCCCCTCCGTCCAGCCCAGATGGATGTCCAGATTCAGGGACGTTCCCTCTGCGGTCCGACTGTCCCGCGAGGGGGCGCCGCCCCTGTCGTGCCTCCTCCTGCCCGCCAGGTGGCGCACGGCGGACCAGAGCGACCCTCTGGCGTCTCCACTATCCCCACAGCGTCCTGAGCGACCCGGAAGCCGTGGCTGGAGGAGGGGGCAGTGCTTCCGGGTGGGCGCGGGGTGACCCTCGGCGGCCGCGGGAGCCTGCGGCGGCGGCGGCCATGGGGGCGCACCTGGTTCGCCGCTACCTGGGCGATCCCTCGGTGGAGCCCGACCCCCAGCGGATGCCCACCTTCCCGGCCGACTACGGCTTCCCCGAGCGCAAGCCGCGCGGTGAGGCGCAGGCGCGGCCGGCGGGCGCGGGCGCGGGACCCGGGACCCCAGGGCCGGGCCGGGCTCGCGGCCGGGAGGAGCGCGGGGGGCGCCCGCGGCCCTGCCTGAGTGTGCGGGCGTCCCCGGCCCGGCCCGGCCGCGCGAGCCCGGGGGCCGAGGGCGGCGGGGAGCGGGGCCCTGTCCGGGCGGTGGGAGCCGCGCAGGGTTCCGCACAGGAGGGCCCCGTCCGTCGTGCCCCGTCCACATGCCGCTGCAGGTTTTAGGTGTGCGCGGGAAAACCGCGGCTTGCGCCGCGCAGACTGTCCTGCGTGATGCTTTTCTTAATTTTTATTTTTAACGCAGCAGATGTCACAGGCATATCGAGCGCCCGGTCCCGGTTTTGGCGCCGCGCTTGCAGCAGGGAACTGGGGGGATGCAAGCACTGTCTTCAGGGAACTGTCAGCCCAGTGGGGAAGATGGTGGAAGCGAGGCAGATTTCGGGGGCAGCACCTAAGGGGGTAACTAGGCAGGCTTCCAGGGGGCGGTGGCTGGAAGCAAAGACCCGAAGGAGGATGAGTAGGAGTTAACCAGACGGAGAGGGCTCCCAGGAGAGGGGAGGGCCGGTGCATGGAAGCAGAAGAGAGAGAGACGCGATCAGGTTTGCTTTGTCAGAAGTTCTCGCTATCTCCTAGGGGGGCGACAACTTTCAGACAGGGAGACCACTAAGCGGTGGGGGTGCAGACCGGTTGGATTTGAGAGAATGTTGGGAGGCGGTATAACCACTCCGGTGCTCCGCCTCCAGGTAGCCCTTCAGCCCCAGCTGAGCCTGCAGTCCATTGGCCCACCCACCTCCTTACCACTGCCCCTGCACCCTGCTTTGCAAACACCGGCAACCTCCTCTCCTCTCTCTGTTACCCACCTCTTCCCCCTCCTTGGCACCTGTCTCTGTGCAACTTCCCCCAGCTCTGTCACTGAACGCCATTGTCAGTCCTCAGCTCTTCCCTAACCTAGAGAAGCGAGAAGCACAGTGGATCAAGTACAGCTGATGCCCCCATCTCTGGAAGCCCCTCCTCCCTCCTCACCTGGCTCCCAGGACCCACCTGACTGGGGCTTCACTGGTAATTCCTCACCTCCCCTTTGCAGTGCCGAAGGCTCAGGCCTTCTCTCTTCTGTCCACCACTCCCTGAGGGTGGTCTCTGCTAATCCCCTGGCTTCAAGTACCGTCTGGGACCAGTGCTCACAGTTTTTATCTCCAGCTGGGCCTTGACCCTGAACTGCAGACTCACGGACCCCACTGCCTGCTTGGCATCACCACGCAGTGTTAACGGGCACCTCACACTCAATGGGTCCAAAACACAGCTCCTGACACCCGGAAAGCCTGCCCCTCCCTCTGTGCTCCCTGTCCCAGTAACTGGCGACTCCATCCCTCCTGTGCTCAGGCCAAAACCCTTGGGGCATCCTACCTAACCTCCCACCCTAGGCCTCTGCACTTGTTCTGCTGCCTGGAGCACCCTTCCCCCAGCTATCTCTGCAACTCACTTCCTTGCTTTCTCCCAACACTCTCTCTCTTGCATTGTTTTTCTCCCTCATTCTTAACCCTTGCCAGACATTCTTCCAGACTTTACATTCTATTTGCTCTGCAATTCCCTCTCCCCCCAAGGGCAGGGATGCCAGTGTGTCGTGTTTACTGCTGTATCCCCACCACTTAGCACACCTAGGCCCTCCAGAGGTCCTTGCTGCTGGCTGATTATAAGTTGTATGACCGTGAGATACAAGAGGGAGGCGTCTAGCGTTGCTGACTGGAGCGCCAAGGGGCAGGTGGCATCCGTTGACATGGGAACCGACAGGGGGCTGCAGGTGGATGCCCAGGCCTCAGGCTCAGATGAGGTGTGGGGTGGAGGGACCACGATGGGCTCTGTGTACGGGGAGGCGATAGGGCACAGGGCTCTGGGAAGACGGGAGACCCGGGGAAGGTGTGCGCAGGAGGGCTGTGGGGAGAGAAAGCAAGTGAGGGGCTGAGGAAGCCTCATGAGGGCGCTGGGGAGTCTGGCAGTGGCGGGTGGGGTAGCAGCCAGAAGAGAGTGGGATACGGGCCGGAGGAGGAGCCGGGCCTGCGTGAGATGAGGGGGTCGCGGTTGAGGGGTGCCCACAACTTTCTCCCTTGCGCAGACAGAAGGGAGCTACTGTAGGACCAAGAATGGTGTCCCGGTAAGGATTGGGGAAGGCGGGGTCCTAGGTGGCCCCTGCTGGGCCGAGAGAGGGGCAGGGAGCTGAGGAAGGCGGCCGGGAAGGAGCGCAGGGCTGCTGGGCATGGCAGGCACAGGCTGGGGTACGTGCTGTGATTCCTAACTGCCCCGCTTGGCCTCCTGAGTTGATTTTGACCCGGGTCAGGTTTTGCTACATGGGTAGGCTCGGGGACCCACAGCTAGTCTGGCTGTCTGTGGACGCGTGTGCCTGAGTACTTCACAGGGGTCACTAGCTGGGCTCGTGCTCAGGTAACTCGCGTTACCCGGCAGTGCATTCTGTGGGGCAGGAGCCGAGCCCGCAGAGCCCGCGTCAGAGAGCGTGGTTCCTGAGCCGGGCTCTGAGAGCGGCGACGGAGGGAGGAGGGTACCCGGGGCGGCCATCGAGAGATACCGCGGGACGGTGAGAGCCACCCCTCTCCTTCTGGGCCTCAGTGTCTGGGTTGCCTTCGTGCAAATTAGAAAAGGGCCCCTTCAAGACACTGCATCTGTCAGAGGATGGCCCTAGTCCACTGCCATCTGCCACCCAGTCGTCCAGGGGGATGCCCCTGTGATGTGGCTCCCCGAAGTCCGTGCATCAGCCCAACGGGGAGCCTCTGGCAGTTAGGGCCCAGGCAGGCAGGCCCTCCTGGCTCAGCCCGCGCGCTCCCTGCCCCCCGCAGAGATGGTGGCCACGCAGCAGGAGATGATCGACGCCCAGCTGAAGCTCCAGCAGCGGGACTACTGCGCCCACTACCTCATCCGGCTACTCAAGTGCAAGCGCGACAGCTTCCCCAACTTCCTGGCCTGCAAGCACGAGCGGCACGACTGGGAGTACTGCGAGCACCTCGAGTAAGCCCAGGCCCCCCACGCCCCCGCCACACCCCTGGCCCCCAGCAGGATGCGTCTCCAGAGGCCAAGAACAGTGGAGTAGCTGAGGTTTCTCGCCAGGCCCCACCTCAGTCCAAAAGACACTCCCCAGGGCCCTGCTGGGTGGGCACACAGGAAAAATCTAGGTGGGGCAGGGGGCTGAAGCTACCTAGAGAAGTGACCCGGCCTGGGTTCCAGTGGGAGGCCCCTGCCTGTCCCTGGGGCTCGCTGGTGGCCACCAAGGAGGCAAAGGGTGGAGCAGCCAACACCTGCTTGGGCACCCGACAGGAACCACGGGCACACAGGTGCTCTGGGACACTGCTCCAGTCCCATCCACCTCCCAGGGCTGTGGGAGAGCCCTGTCCTGGCCAGAGCGCCTGGTGACCCTTCTCGCGCTCTGCCCGCAGCTACGTGATGCGCATGAAGGAGTATGAGCGGGAGCGGCGGCTGCTCTTGCGGAAGAAGCGGCGTGAGAAGAAGGAGGCAGAGGCGGCCAGAGGCCAGGGGCAGGGAGAGGTGGCCCCGGAGGTGGCTCTATAGGGGACTTGCCCCCAACCCTGTGGACCAGCCAAAGAAATAAAAGCCTTGAGGCTCCTTAGCTGGGCCCACCTCTTGCTGCGCTGTGGGGGGGTGCCGCATGGTGGTCCCCAACCCATAGAAGAAACACAGGGACACAGTCCAACAGGGACAGGCAGGTTTTATTCCAGGTGCTGGAGAGCTGTGGCCCCCTCCTCCAGAACGACACTGGGGTGGGGGCCACAGCCGGGCTTGGCTGAGTGGCTCAGAGCAGGAAGGGGATGATGGGCATGCGCAGGGGAGGGTAGTCACGGAACTCCTTCAGGTAGCTGCGGTGCTTGCCCTTGGCCCAGATGGTCATCTGGGTGAAGCCAACCAGGGAGAAAAGGGCCACTGTGGGGAAAGACGGGGGTGTCAGGGAGGGGGTGCCCAGCCCACACGGGTAGGGCCTGCTGAGGGAGGGGCGGCAGGCTCACCTGGGAGACACTGTGTCATGATGGCAAAGCCGATCCAGGACCCCACCTGTGGGCAGGCGGTGGGAGTGAGGGCGGGCCGGGCCGGGCAAGGCCAGTTCTTCTATCTGGCCCCACCCACCCTGTGCCTGTGCATGCCCAGGACTCAGCAGCCACCTCCCCCGACCCCTGCTCTCTGAGTGGGGCTGTGGGAACCCGACTCAGTGCTGGGGGGACCTCAAGTAAAGGCGACACCTCCCAGGCCCCAGAGCCAGAGAGGTCGCCGACTCTCCCCCTCCAAATGTTCCAAGTGCAGACTGCAAAAGCAGCTGCCAAGCCAGGCGCCCCCTCCTGGGGCCTGGCCCCTGCACATGGGACCCCAAGTCCTCTCAGGGAGAAAGGCAGGGCCACCCCTCACCTCGTAGGTGTAGTTGGGGCAGGACACCAGCAGGAAGAGCCACGTGAAGGGGTTCTTGGTGGGATATGGGATCTTCCGGGTCTTGGACCCTAGCAGGCAGGACAGGAGGGGTGAGTCGGACCCCCCAGTCCCCTCCGAGCCCGTCCCCACCCCCGCCGCAGCAGGCCACTCACCAGCCGGCCGCAGATCCCTCAGGGCCATGTGGATGGAGAAGTTGCCCAGCTGGCAGATCTGTCAGAGGAGCAGGGTCAGCCCAGAGCCCACCAGCACCCCCTACCCTGTCACCACCCCCAGCCTCCTTACCACAAAGATAGCCAGTGCCAGTTTAACCTGCTGGGCTCCGTAGGCTGAAGAGGAAGCAGGGGGAGGGGATGAGACGGATAAGGGGAGGGCCTGGGGACGGGTGTGCAGGGGGGGAGCGCGGTCTGAGGCCACTTACAGGGGGGCGTGTAGAGTGGGTGGTTGATGTAATAGGCCATCCACGCGGCGAAGCCCCAGTAGTAGGTGCAGTTCTGAAAGGGAGCGGGGCAGGGATGGGGCGGGGCCGGCGGGGCGGGGCCGAGTGGGTGGTGGGCGGGGCCCTGCGGGAGAGGCGGGGCGGGGCGGGGACGCGCCCTCACCTTGAAGATGTTGCGCAGGGGCATGGTGCCGTGCGAGAAGCGGTGCACGAAGAGCGTCTCCAGCAGGCGCTTTACGTAGTGGAACGAGTGGCAGATGCAGGCGAGGCTGGTGGGGAGCAGCGGGCTCAGCCGGGCCGGGCCGGCGGGGCTCCCACCCTCCACCGGCCGCCCCCCCTGGGCCTGGCCCCACTCACTGCACCACCGTGTGCCGACTGGACGTGAAGTCGTATTTGTGGCCGTAGATGAAGGGCACCCGGAAGTAGAAGAGCAGGTAGATGAAAAGGGGCCCCGCGTACTCTGTCAGGAAGACCTGAGGGTACAGGGGGGCAAGGTGAGTCACCGCTGTGGCTGCTGGGAAAGGGGGCTGCGGTGGCGTCAGGACTCACCGTGACCCAGCTGATCTGGGCCCCCAGGTCCCGGAAGTAGAATGTGGCCGTGGTGCCCACGGGCAGCTTCTGCAGAACATCCTCGTCCTTCAGGGACTTGCCCTCTGCAGAGAGGCGGGCCAGGACTCAGGGGCTGCCTGGGCCTTCTCCCACTGCCACCCGGGCGCCCAGGGGTGGGCGGGGCGGACAGCTGTACTCACTGGGGTCCAGGCGGAGGGACTGGCGGGCAGGGTACCACTGCGGATCTGCGGGGACAACAGGGCGGTCACAGCTGCACAGCCTGCCCACTGCCCACCCACTGTGCCAGGGTTCCTGGGGCTCTGGGGCCCCGCAGCCCCTCCCACGCCCTGGCAAGGCCTCTGAGGCCTGCGTGCTTGCAGGACACGGGCCGGAAGAGCCCGGGCCGACGCAGGATCTTGTCCTTCCGAAAGCCCAGCAAGGGCGTTACTGCTGAGGGCCACGCGGGGGCGCCTGCCCTTGCCAAGGCCAGAAAAGCCTGGGCCACGCTGGGGGGCATCTGCAGACCCCCGGGGGCAGAAGCATGCAGGATGGGGTCCCTCCCAGCGGCTCCTGGCCAGAGGGTCCCAGCGGGCAGTGTGGCGGGCCGTGGACTCACGGGACTTGGTGAAGAGGTTCTTGATCTCAGCAATGGTGGCCTGGGGCTCCACCTGCAGAAACAGGCCAGAGGGACCTCAGCCCTGGTCAGCCCTGGGGGAGCCGGGACCCGGGATGGGGGTGTGGGTGGGAGAGGACAGACTGGGGGCCAAGACTGCTACTGTGGGAAGGGGGAGGCTTGGGGTCCAGGCTCCCACCCACGCGCCCAGTGCAGGAGCAGCAAGGGCCTGCCAGTGCAGGGGCAGCTGTGGGCGGGGCTCCAGCTCTACCAGGCGTGGGCGGCTGGGCCTGCTGCCCTGTGCTCCTCTTCACCCCCCATGCCCCACCCCCGCCTACAACCCCTCCCCCCCTCCCAGTGAAGGCCCTCTGTCCTCCCCAAGAATGGTCCCAACGCCTTCCCCCAGGCCTGGCCTCGGCGGGGGCAGGCCCCAGTCCACCTCCCCAGGCCCTGGAGCCCTGCAGGGTGCAGTGAGGCTGCCCTGCCTCCTTCCCAGCTGGGAAGCCAGCTCCCGGCCACACCCAGGGGCCACAGCTACCCCCCATATGCCCTCTGAAGGGCAGGGGGTGGGGCACAAGGACCCGGCTGGACAGCTCCTGGGCTGGGAGGAGCGGGGTCTCGGCCCAGTGCAGCCAACGCCACGGTCCTACCTTGTCTAGGAAACACAGCTTCTCCCTCGTCTTTGCGTCCAGAATCTCCACCTCGAAGAAGAGAACAGCCTTTTTGGGTTTCTTGGCCGCCTTGGGGGGCATGGGCCGGGGGAGCCCGTTGAGACCAAAGCCAGGCCCAAAGCCAGGACTGAGGCTGGGCCCAGGGCCGGGGCCGGGGCTGGTCTCCCGGGCCACCAAGCTCAAGTTCAGGTCCATGCCGCCTGCCACTGGCCCTGCGGCTCCACTCTGCCCACGGTAGCCAGCAGCCCCAGCTGCCGCCGTCAGCCCACCGCCAGCCTCCCCACGCGGAGCAGCTCTGGGCCAGGCGGGCGTGATCAAATTCTGCCGCGGTGCTGGAGAGGCGCCTGAGCCTGCCCTGGCACTGCCGGCTTCTGTGCCAGATGTAACCCGAGTGGCACCAGAGCCACTGCCCAGCTAAATATAAAACCGCCCCAGTCTGAGCACCCCCAGGAGCCTTGCCACAGATTTCCCCTGGAGGGGCTTTTGGGGGGCCCCGGAAGCCGGGTTGACCTGAAAGAGGCTTTTGAGCGGACACAGCCCTCAAAAGCACCAGGGCCAGAGAGAGTCCCCAGGGATAGGCATGGCAGTGCCTCCCAGACACCCCCTGCCAGAGCCAGAGGCCAGCAACAGCCCAGGCCCCGGCACCCAGCTCAGGCCCAGGAGATCACTGGGCTTGGAGAAATCCCAGCTATTTTGAGAATCTGCCAGACAGATCATCCATTTCCCCTTCTGAGCTGCAAGACACTCTCGGGATTACTTCCCTTGTGCATTTGTGTTCCCGGGGAGGTGACAGATTCCGGAGTGATTGGTGCAGAGAGCCTCCCTCTAAGTGTGGAAAGATCAAGGAACAGGGAGGTTTGGGGCAAGCACCCCGACCCCCCTCTCCACCCATTTCTCACCTTGTGGCCACATGTGGCGCACCCTCATCCAGGCCCTGAGCCCCCCAACGCCCAGAGCACACAGCCTGGCCACAGAAAGAGCCTGGCTCAGCTCTCCAGAGCCCCGGGGAGTGGTGGACAGTCGGTCAATGACTGACAGGGCAGAGAGGAGGCAGGGCGCCCCAGGGCATCTGACCCACCACCGAGCAGGGCAGGAGTGCTGGGGTGAGGCCCGGCGGTGCCGCAGGAGCCGCAGCAAACAGGGTGGGTCTGATCCGGGTCTGCACTGGCCAGCAACTGCAGTGGACCCTTCCCACCCACAGAGCCCCCGGCAGGCCCTGGGCCAGAGGCGGCCTGAGGAAGAGGAGCGGGCACCTGCTCAGAGACAAAGCCCAGGGCAGGCCCCAGGCAAGGGCCATCGAGGGCATGTCCACCCACCCAGAGCCCGGGGAGACTGGTCACTGCAGCCAGAGCCCACCCTGAAGGAGAGGGCTTCACAGTCATGCCAGAGAAGCCGGGCGCCCCTTTCCCAGTGACAGTGAGACAGGCCGGGTGCAGGGTAGGCACTGGGGACCCTGGGCACGTCACCTCTCTCTGGGCCTCAGCTCAGGAGCAGGCAGGAAGGCGTCGACCTCCTGGGAGATGCCCCAGAACTGCAGGCCCGAGACGGGGAGGGCGCTGCCTGCTTGCCCACCCATGTATGACACGCTCTCCCGCGTCCTGCACGCGAGGGTGGGAGACGGCCGCTCCCGGGAGGTCCAGGCAGATGGCGCCTGCTGTCAACCCTGGGCTCTGCCGAGGCAGAGGGGCAGGACTGAGCCCCTCTGTGCCACCAGGTAACAAGACCAGATAGAGCTGGCACATGGAGGGGCTGGGAAAAAGAGCCTGGTCACACCGCTCGGATCATCAGGCCCCACCAAGAGGACTTATGGGTGAGGGACGAGGGACGTACGGAATGCACCAGAAAGGGTTAGAGGAGCAGGGCCTGGGCAGGCACGGGGCCCGTCCTGTGGCTGCAGGTATATTAATAGTTCCTGGGCCCGGGGCGGGCAGTGGCCACATGCCTTCGAGCCCGTGTGGCCCGCAGGAAGGCAGCCCAGCGCCCGCTGGGAGAGGAGGCCTCCGAGTTCCTGCTGAACCACTCAGCAGCTTAAAATACAGCCAGCCCCTCTCCCTGCCCCGCCAGCTGCTGGGGGAGGGCTGAAATCCTACCTTCCCCCAGCCCAGGCAGCGGACCAGGGCCCAGGAGGGAGAGCAGCGGCCGTCGGGCGACTGGCTGCTGGGAAGGGCGCCGGGCAGCGGCAGGAGGGGGCGGCCAGGAGAGGGGCCGCTCACAGCAGCCCAGGCCAGCGGAGAGGAGCCCGGCCCCAGGGCAGCACCCAGGGCTCGCCAGGGCAGGAACGCCCGAGGCCCGAGGCCACGGGAGCGGCACTTCTCCCACTTCCCGCCCCAAACCCCACACCCAGCGGCCATCTTCTCCCAGAGGGACTAAAAGGCCGTGGGGCCGGGGACCCGTCTGCACTGTTCTTGCAACGCCCTGTGCCGCAGCAATGATTTCAGAGGAGAAAGGTAAGTGAAAGTTACGCCAGGTGACAGAAGCCAGACGCAAAGGACCTCGTGATTAGACGTGAGGTCCAGAGTGGAGAGAAAGCAGACTGGGGGTGCTGCGGGATCAGGGAGGGGGACGGGAGTGACTGCCGATGGGTGCCTGGTCCCCTCTGGGGGTGACGCCAATGTTCTGGAACTGTGCAGAGGCGGTGGCTGCACGACACCGCGTGCGCTGAATGCCATATCTGTGCACTTTTAAATGGTTACTTTTATGTTACATGAATTTCACCTCAATAAATTATTTTTTAAAGGGGGATAACAAACAAGCCCAAATCACCCTCAAAAGAAAAGGTCCCAGGGCAGGGGAGCAGGAGAAGGTCCCCACCCCCACCCCTGTGGACGGAGGGCCTAACTGGGGGAAATTGTCACACACCTCCCTGTCCTTGTCCCTGGGCCTCCTGAGCCCACTGCATCCCCTCCCACCCCACCCCTGCTCTGTGATAGACAGACAAAATACACACACACACAGAAACACACACACACACACACACACACGCCTGGCCAGGCCTCAGGCCAGCAGGGGGTTGGGGGACCCAGGGGACGCCCAGGACTGCGGCCAGTGGGCACAGGCAGCTGCTAAGAAAGCCCCAGGCAGGGGGTCCTGAGCACAGAAGGGGGCAGCAGGCCCGCGCTGTCCCTGGGAGACGGTAGCCACAGGGCAGGGAGGCGTGGAGGGCCGGGCTGGGACAGGGAGGCGCTCCGGATGAATGGAGGGAGGCCCGTGCAGGGGTCCCAGCCTGAGCGAGGCCCCAGCGCTGGCTGCGGGCAGAGGGTGTGGCCCTGCTGCCCAGACACAATGCACTGGCAGAGGACAAGGACGAAGGCTGGGGCAAAGGCCAGTGGCTCTGGAATGACAGTTCCACTAGCCTGGAATTCTCTCCTGGGCCACCAACAGCAACTCGTGGTAGCACAAGGTCAGGGCAGGGCCAAGGGCCAGGACAACAGGTGTGCCTGACGCCCACCCCACAGCAGGGGCCCAGGGGCCAGGCTTCCCGCCCCAGCCCGGAGGGAGCCACCACCCGACGGCAGGGCCCCGTCTCCACCGTCTTTGTGGTGAGGGAGATCTTGCTGACGGAGGCAGGAGGAGCAGAAAGAGGGCTCCCGCTTTGAGCACTTGCACTGAGCTAGCGCCAGCGCCCAGAGCCGCTGGGGAGCCGGAGCTCCTGGGACCGTCCCGGTTGGCAGCGGCGCAAACCAGAGCAGCGGCAAAGCGGGACCATCACGAGCCCGCGGGAGAGGCCCACGCCTTTGCGCTGACTGTCCCTCTGCCTGGAACACTCTCCTGACACCACAGGGCTCCACCTCCCCCCACCCCCCCTCCCCCAGGACTTCGGCAAGTCCCTTCTAGGCTTCCACTTAAACAGCGACCCCAGACGGTCACGTCTGCCTCCCGCTGGAGCGTCAGCGGCTGAGGGCAGGGGCTCAAGAGCACCTGGGGAGAAGCTCACACAGGTCAGGCCCCAGAAGCCCCCTCCTCCTCCCTTCCCTACCTGTGCCCTGGCCTCCCTGAGCCAGGGCCACTGCCCACTCCTCCCCGCCACACGCTGGAGCCCCCAGAGCGGAGGGAGGCGGCAGACGCAGGGGCTGCGTGCAGACACCTCACTCCAAGGGGGCTCCTATGAGGCCCCCAGGCACTCCCCGCCCCGCGGTGACCCTGTGGCAGCACTCTGACCACCAGACCCTCCGCCCTGGTTCTGGGCACCCTCACGGAGAGAAAGGGTCGGCCGGCCAGGAAGCGGGGCTGTCCTCCAACTTGCCTGCCGCTCCGCTGGCCTGGGCCCTTGGAAGCCGCACCACAGGCACAGCCGCCCCTCCCCCAGGAAGGCGAGGCCTCGGGCCCAGTGGTGCACCCGCCTCCTGGGCTGTGCTCACGCTTCCCAGTGCACTGGCGCACCTGTTTCCGGGCTGTGTGGCCCTAGACAAGTTACCCAACCTCTCTGAACCTCCGGCTGCAAGTGGCTGTCCCCACCTGCTAGCCCAGAGTTACTTGTAAGAATTACAGGGATGGTAACAAAAAGAAAAGTACACAACCATCCCCAGTCTGGAAGAAACACTAATGGTAAAGCGGCAGAATAGCTGTGCCGGACGCCGGGCCTTGCCCTTCTCCTGAAAGCCTGGCCATGGCCTTGAAGGGGCCCATCCGCAGGACACCAGGGCCAGAGAGCTGGAGCGATGACACCCCATACAGCTGGTGACAGCAAACCCAAACCCTAACGATAGCAAGACATACAAGGGTGGCCAAGGCAGGGTCACCAGCAGGACGACTGGCTGCAACCAGCAGAGGCCGCACGCTCTCCACCGCCCCCTTGTGGTCGTGGCCTCTGCTCCCGCTGGCTGGACAGGCACCTGCGGCAAGCGACTCAGGCATGGTCCCAAAGCCCTCTGTCGGGGCCAGCTCCAGTGAGGAATGGGACCTTAACCCTGGCTCTGCCACCAGCCAAGAGACCTAAGGGAGCTACTGTCCTGCATTCATTCATTCATTCATTCATTCATTCCTGCCTCCCTTGCTCCCACACCTCAGGCACTGTTCCAGGCCCTGGCACACGGCAGTGAGCAAAACCAAACCCATGCCTTCAAGGCACCTGCATTCTACTACGAGTGCCAGGGAAGCCAGGAGCAGTGGGGCGGGGGTGACAACAATGGCATGCTTTGTCACCAAGACTTGTGGAATGAAACAAAACGGAAGGGGGAGTGGGGAGGACAGGTCTGATGTCTTAGAGTGCTCAGGGAAGGCCTCCTTGAGAAGGGGGCATCCACGCAAAGGCCGGTGGGAAGTGAGGGAACCAGCCAAACCGTATCTGGGGAAGAACGGTCCAGGAAGAGGGAACAGCAGGTGCAAAGGTCCTGAGGCTGAACCGTGCTTAGCGTTTTTGAGGAGCAGGAAGGAAGCCAGTGTGGCCAGAGCACAGTGAGGGAGGGAGAGGGTGGGAGGGGTGAGGGCAAGGAGGAGACAGGGCAGTCTGCACAGGGCCTTGCGGGCCACAGGGAGAACTTTGGCTTTTTCTCTGAGTGGCGTGGGAGCCATGGAGGATTCTTGAGCAGACGAGGGATGTGACTTGACCCAGGTGTTCACAGGCGCCCACTGGCCACTGCTGCCGGGGGAACAGGCCGCAGGGGTGAGGGCAGGAGCTGGGAGGCCAGGCAAGGGAGCAGGAGGGAGCCGTGGCGGGGTGAAAGTGGTCGCGTCCTGGAGAGGCTGTGAAGGTGGAGCGAGCAGACCCGGCGATGGCCGATGGTCGGATGTGGGGGCGAGACGTGCGGGGAGCCGGGCTGAGCCCCGGGGGGAAGCAGGCAACGCCCGAGCCCAGGCAGGGGGCGCTGAGTTTGCAACTCCTGCTCACCACTCGAGGCGCACCCGGGCAGGCCTGGCACACGCGCCGGGCGCCGGTGCCCAGAAGGACTCTCAGGCTTCAGCCGCCCGTGTTTACAAACGAGGGGGCCTGATGTCCCCCGGCCCCTCCCCCCTGTAAACAGGACTCAGTGGCCTCGCTGGCGACAGAGGCCACATCACAAGACCTGGCTTGGCACCTCCAGCAATGCTCTTGCACCTCTGTGCGTGCTCAGACGGGACCTGCCCGGTGGCTGTGGATGGGAACGGCGGCCGCCGTTACTCCCGGCTCCCGTCCAGGCTGGAACCGATGCCTCTCCCTTCCCCGACGGTGGCCCGAGGGAGCGGGAGCCATTAGCTCTGCTCCGTAGACGATGAAGCTGAGACCCCAGGGTAAGGAGCACACCCGGCCACCCAGCAGGACACGCCAGAGCCCGGACACCCATGCGTGCACGTTCAAGGCCAGGCCACTCCCCTGCAGGCCTCTGGGGCCCCCACGCAGAGCTGGGCGGTGCGGCACACCCGGCCTCGGAGCACACAGCTCCCGCAGGCTCTCTCGGACCGCAGAGGACCGCACTCCTGGTGGGAAGCAACCTCCCCCAAGGCTGGGGACAGGAGGCGTGACTGGGGACACAGGCCCTGCCTGGCGCACCCGGGGGCCTCAGCAAAGACAAAGGGCCCCACAGCCCCTTCGCTGGCGGGCCTGGGCACCCACGGTCTCCCCAGGCACAAGGGCTGCCGCGCCCACAGCCGGGGCTCTCTGTGGAGACACTGCCGAGCCCGCAGGACGGGGGCCTGGCCCCGCCGCGTCTGCCCTGAGCAGCACGGCACCAGCCGGCTCCCCTCGTCGCAAGCGCAGACACTTGTGCACGTTCACCGGGACTTGGGCTCTACGGCTCAGCACCTCGGCACTTTCAGCTCCCTTTCCCTTCCACTTTCCAGAAATATTGAGTCACACTGCTAATGCCGGGATGGCTGAGAAGACCTGGCGCTCAGCTGCCAGGGAGTCAGCACAGGCTGCACCTGCTCGGCCAGAAATACCTCCTTCCCTGGTGGCCTCGGCCTGTGACCTCATTTCTCTGTGGCGTCGAGGAGGCAGCTGTGCCAGCCTCCCCAGGGTGCCACAGCGGGGACAGAAAATTACCCAGCGTAGGAAGGGCCGAGAGATGCCGGCCACCACCCACAGGCCCTGGACCACTCTGCTCCTCTCCTGTCCCTGCTGGCAAGACAAGAGGCTCCAGGGCCTGAGCACCAATGTCCCTAGGCTCTCAGATCCAGGGCCAGGTGCAGACGCAGTGGCAGCCGGGACCAGGACAACCTGGGCTTGCTGTTCCCACCCGGCAGAGCCCCTCCAGTGGGCAGCAACGCAGCCTCTGGGGACGCTCATCAGATGCCCGGGCGCTCCGCGCCGGCCAGCGCCACCCGGGAGTCAGAAGGTGGAGACACCCGCCCACCACGGTGGGGAACCAGAGGGCGGGGCCTGGCCCAGCCTGCCCTGTACTCTTTAGACTGGCAGCTCCCTGCCACCACGGCGCCTCTCCGCCTCTCAGGGTGCCTGCAGGCTGCGCCCTCCGGCTCCCAGCGGGGCCGGCCCACCCAGAGCAGTGCTGCAGGACGCTGCGGGAGCCGCCACGAGCAATGTCTGTCGAGCAATGTCTGTCGGATGCTTCTCTGGTCTGTGGGACGGTGCTGAGGCCCCAGGCCCCACCCAGGCCCTGTAAACTGAGGACTGTGACACCTGGTGGGTGGCTTGCACCGGAGGAAGCCCTCGCCCAGGACAGGCAGCCGGGAGTGCCAAAGTGAGTGCCCAGGGCTCCCGCGACGAGTGCGCCTGCGCCCTGGAGAGCTGGGCTGACAGAAAGGGAAACCGAGGCGGAAGCACAGCCCTGGATGCGATTATCCGGAAGGCTCGGCCGCCCCTGCTCGCGCTCGGGGTGAGTGCACCCGGGGAGCCCTGCCCGCCGGCCACTCGCAGGCAGTGCCAAGGCACAAGGCTGTCAGCTCCCGAAACCAGAGGCGCCCTTCGGGGTCAGCAGCTGGGGTGACGCTTCCTGCATCTCTTCCTGTCACAAGATGAAGCCACCCCCAGGCCTGGAAAATCGGGGATGGGCGGTGTCCCCAACGCTGGCCAAGGAACAGTGTCACACCAACCTTGCCTGTCTGAGCCTCACCTTCTCCATCTGGCAAACGGCCATGCTCGAAAGAGGACCTCACACACGGGGCTGCTTGGGAGCCAGAAGGAATTCCCGCGGGCCTGTGGCAGCGGGCCTGCCTGCCAGACCCACCTGGAGAGCCCTGACCTACACTCGACGGCATCCAACTCCGACGGCAGGGCCAGCACCCGCAGCTTCGAAAGCTCCTGGGTGACAGAGGCCTGGGCTGATCTTCCCGAACAGGCCCCTGCCCTGCGAGGCAGCCTGAAACCCCGGCTCCAGCGGGGCCTCGGCCGAGCTCCACGGCCGCCTCCTCCCTCTCCCCTCCCAGGCACCGCCAGGCAGTGTGTGAGCGAGGACTCGGCCCCCACCGGCTCACGCAGACACCACTAGATGGGCATGGTGACCCATTTTACAGGCGAGGAGACCAGGGCTCGAGTATAAGTAACCAGCTTAAGGACACCTGGGAGACAAGCTCCAGGGGGCGGGACCCCATCTGTGTTTGGTCCGGGGCCAGCCCTAGGGGAGCTCTAGTCTGGGGACTGCTCTTCCTTCCTCCAGGCCTGTCCCGGACGCTCCCTTTCAACCCCCAGGCCCAGACCCCTGGGGATGGCCCAGATCTGCACCCCTGTCCTCACCAGCTGGGTGGGTCTCAGTGACCACAGCTGGGTCTCTCCGCCTCTGGGCAGGAAGCGGGACGAGGGGCAGACTCCGAGCCCTGCGGACACGGCTGACCGAGAGCGGAGCAGCTCACCCAGGCGACCCCCACTGCAGGTCCCGCGGCCGGGTGGGTCCCCCCGAGAGCCCAGCTCGTCCAACAGCCGGGTCTGGTGCCCGTGGCCAGCCTCACACTCACACACACACACACACAGTCACACACACTCACACACACTCACACACACTCGCACACATTCACACACACTCACACACAGAGTCACACACACACACATTCACACACACACACTCATACACTCATACACTCATACACACACTCACACACACACTCATACTCACACTCACACACATTCACACACACTCACACACTCATACACACACTCACACACATTCATACACACACTCATACTCACACTCACACTCATACTCACACTCACACTCATACTCACACACCCACATTCACACTCATACACTCACACACATTCATACACACACCCACACTCACACTCATGCACATTCACACACACACATGCACACACACTCACACATATACACACGCACACACACTCACACATACACTCACACACACATTCATACACACACTCATACACTCACGCACACATTCACACATACACACATGCACACACACTCACACATACACACACACACACCACACAACATGCTGGGCCCTGAGGCATGTTCCCGACATGAATTCCCTCCTTTCCCATTAATCCCCCTTTGCAGATGAGGAAACTGAGGCTCGTTTGTTCACTGACATATGCCAGGCACTGGTCAGGGATCCGGGCATGCAGCCACGGGAGGAGAGGAAAAAGTCCTTGTCTACGTGGAGCTAACATTTGAGCAGGGGGTAAAAGAGACAAAATAGTTACACATTAATATATTTAAAGGTGACATGTGAGAGAAAAACAAGAAAAACAGACAGGGAGTGACAGATGAAGGGAGACAGGCGCGCAGTTTTACATAAAGTGAGCCGAAGGGGTGGAGGACAGAGCAGTTCAGGTATCGGTGGAGAGAACCCCGGCAGAGGATGGCCTGTGCAAAGGCCCTGAGGTGCGGGGGCTCGGGCAACAGCACGGAGGCCTGTGTAGCTGGGGGGAGCGAGCAAGGGGAAGGTAGGGGAGGTGAGGGCGGGCAGGTGATGGGCCATGCAGGGGGTCATTGGCCAAATGAGGGCTTTGGCTTCTACTCTGAGTAAAGTGCGGACCATTGAGAGTTCTGAGCTGAGCAATGACCTGATCTTAAAGGACCCCTCCAGGTGGCAGGGGGATACGGGTGGAAGCAGGGAAGCCGATGGGAGGCTGTGGAAATAATTCTGCCAAGATAATGATGGCTCAGGGGAGGGGTTTGGCAAACTACAGCCCGCAGGCCAACTCGGGTCCGCTGCCTGGTTTTGAGCAAGCTAAAAATGGCTTTCACATTTTCAAGTGGTTCAAAGAAACCTATATCATGACACTTGAAAATTAAATGAAATTCAAATTTCAGCACCCATAAGTAACGTTCTATTGGAACAGGCCACGCTCACTGGCTGTCGTCTACGGCTGCCACTGTGCCACAACAGCAGAGTCGAGAAGCTGCCACCGAGGCCGCGTGGCCTGCAGAGCCCCAGACCTCTACGCCCGGCCCTTTGCGGATAGAACGTGCCAGCCCCGCTCAGGCCTGGCCGCGCAGTGAGGCTGGAGAGAAGGGGCTATATTCCAGACGCATGGCGAAGGCAGGACTAAGGGACGTGCCGATTTGGGGACATGAAGCCTGAGAGAAAGAACAGAGTGAGGTGGGCGCGGGGGCGCACGCCTGTAACCCTAGCACTCTGGGAGGCCGAGGCGGGAGGGTCGCTGGAGGTCGGGCGGTCCAGAGCAGCCTGAGCGCCACTCCGTGCAGGGCCATCTGCACCCCCAGTAGCCCTTCCCGCTGCCCGGGCAGTTCTCATTCTCCACTCGCCGCAGAACGCTCGCGGAGCCCCGGACGTGCAGGCCTGCGCTGGGGCTGGCTCCGGATGGCGGGGCTCGGTCCCCAGCGAGGCCGGTCTGCAACAGGAGCGTGCAGGCCGTGTCCCAGACCCCGGGACACAACAGTGAGCACAGCAAGCGTGGCCATGCCCCCGCCTCCGGGGCCTGCTCACGCTTAAGGGGACGGCAGACAAAGCGCCGTTGCGTAACGGGAGGCCAGGCTGTGCCAAGCACCTCAGAGAGGCAGAGCAGAGGGCCCAGAGGGCCACAGGGGTGGTCAGGAAGGGCCTCTCTCAGGAAGCGTAACGTGAGCCAAGGGCCAGTGTGAGCCTCCCCGGGGGCGGGGTTGGGGGTGGTGGTGCAAAGGCCCTGAGGCAGCACGGTGCTTGGCAGCGCTCTGGAACCTCCAGCGGCTGGAGCAGAGTGGATCTAGGGAGAGCAGCCAAGGCTGAGGAAGAGGCTGGAGCAGAGGCCAAGACAGCGCTTTGGGGTTTTAGCCATAAGCAGTGGGAACTGGCTGGAGAGCCACAGGCTGGTTTGGTTTCTAGAAGGATCCTCATGGCTAGGGGCAGAGGGACAGCGGAGTAGCTAACATGACAGCACAGACAGCGGTGAAGGCTCAGTGCACCCCCCAGGCCAGAGGCCCCCAGGTTGGGCCGGGGCGGGCATGGGGAGGGAAAGGGTGAAAAAGGCACCCTCGTTCCTGGATCCCGAGGCACCACTGATTCCAAACAAGCCATCGATTTTCAGGAAAAATCACCACGCATCAATGACACATGCATATGTCTGTCGTAAGATGCACCCCGACTTAGGATGGTACAGCCGGAGGGAAAAGCCGTGGGTGCTGCAACGACCGGAGCGCTAGCAACAAGGGAAAGGGCTTCGGCGCGGGCGGGCAGGGTTTCCGGAAAGCCCCGCAGGCTAAGTCTCGTCTACGAAAGGAAAGGGAAACCAAGCAGAGACGGTGGCTCCAGCTGCTGAGAGAGGGGCCGGGGGAGATGCCCGTGGCGGCCGTCCCCCCGCAGCTGGCATCTGCGGGCAGCTCTGAAGGCCAAGGCCCTGCGAGCCTCAGAGTCGCGCAGCTCCGCCCCCACGAGGAAAGGAGGGCAGAGGACGACAGGGCCGAGAGAGACGGGAACGCAGAGGTCCCGAGCAGACGTCCTCCGCACTCTCTCCTGGACAGTGCGTGACCCCAGGCCCGGCCAGGCAGACCAGGAATGGCCTCGGCCCAACGCTCCACCCACAGAGGCCCCGGGTGAGCCGGGACATGCAGCTCCCTGCTCAGTCCTCAGACGGCACCTGGAGGGCCTGCAAGGACTGCTATCGGGGTTTGTAGACTGTGGCCTGGGCGCCCCACGGGATCCCGTCTTAGCTTTACATGGAAACTCAGGAGTTCAGAAAACTTTGGGTCAAAAAGAGGGAAAGAGAAAAAAAAAAATGAGAAGAATGGCCAAACTCCAAAGTGTCAAAAGACGAGCAGAAGCCAGATTCGGGGACGAGAGGGGCGCACAGGAGCGCAGCTACAGGCTCAGGGCCGCACCCACAGCCGGCGTGCCAGTCCCAGAGAACGGCCACGCACCCAGCGCGCAGGGTCCCTCCTTCCCGTCAGCTGCGGGGGCCGAAGGCCTGAGCCTGCCCCGTGCTGTGCTCCGTACCACGGTGGCCTGAGCAGACATTCACATAGCCACTCGTTCCACAGGAACCCACTGACACCGCCCTGGGGCCGGGGTCACAGGGCCGAGCCAGGGGCTCACACGAACACACGTGTTACCAGAGGTGCCGAGTGCTGTGCAGGAAGGAACTCAGACATGAGAAGTGACAGGGGATGACTACGGCCTGGGTGGGCCGGGGGAAGCCGCTCAGAGGCACTTGGTCACATTCGAGCTGAGACCCAGAGCCGCCTCTCGCAAAGCCATCCCGGCACCAGGGTCCAAGCACAAGGATGACCCGTCCAACACCGGCCCTGTCCCCTGCGGATCTCCCAAGCCCAGCGGGAGATTTTGTTAAACCATTCTCTGGGCTGAGCAGTATTCAAACAATATACTGTTTAGGACTATACACATCTCCCCTCGAATTCTACCATTCTGCTGGTATCCGCACCCCACCCCTGCGATCCTCTAGCCCTGCCCAGCTCCTGAGAACGCCGATTCGGCAGCTCCACCCATCTCGTTCTGTGTCAGACCCTTGCAGTGACCCAGGAAAGTGTCTCCTGGAGGCCCAGCTCCGTGACCCCCTCAAGCTTCAGCCGGCTTCTCCATGGTTCTCGATGGTTTCCAGTGGTTCCTGAAGCCCCAGTGCTGGGCTAACTTCCCACCCCACCCCCGACTTGGCAGCCCCAGCCTGACTTGCATGCCCGGGCCAGAGCTCCCTGTTCGTTTCAGATGGAGAAAACAAGAACTCAGAAGGACCCAGGAGGCGACACAAAGCCCCGCAGTCTCCCAGGCAGTCTGTGAATGGCCAGTGGGCTCTGCTTACATAAGAGCCTGGTTCGAGCAGGGACAGGACCATGCCAGCCTGCCAATCTGGCACAGCTACGGAGCTACTGAGAGGCCCTTTATCCCTCACAGGCCTGGGAAACACTAGTGGCCCATCTCCAGAGAACCACGGCACGGGGTGGGTGAGCCCCTCTCCTCCCGGGAAGCCCCAAACACCACCCGCAGCCCAGTGCTCAGAACAAGGAACAACTGCCCTGTGCATTACAGGACAAACACCATAACACGAGGGGCCCACAAGGACTTAAAGCGCCTTCTGATAGTTAAACTTTTTTTTTTTTTTTTTGAGACAGAGTCTCGCTTGTTGCCCAGGCTAGAGTGAGTGCCGTGGCGTCAGCCTCGCTCACAGCAACCTCAAACTCCTGGGCTCAAGCAATCCTTCTGCCTCAGCCTCCCGAGTAGCTGGGACTACAGGCATGCGCCACCATGCCCGGCTAATTTTTTCTATATATATTAGTTGGCCAATTAATTTCTTTGTATTTATAGCAGAGACGGGGTCTCGCTCAGGCTGGTTTCAAACGCCTGACCTCAAGCAATCCGCCCGCCTCGGCCTCCCAGAGTGCTAGGATTACAGGCTTGAGCCACCGCGCCTGGCCATGATAGTTAAACTTTTAGATAAAATCAACAGCAAAGAGACTGTTGTCGGCTTCAGGATGCAGTTTCTTTGGTCGCTCTGGGTGGCTACAAAGCCTGCCCCATCGACCCCATCTCTCGACATCAGACACCCAAGAAGCCTGACCCCCAGGCCCCTGCACTCGACACACGGTTCGCTCTGCCTAGGACACGGTTCCCCTCCCCTCCCCCACAAGATCTCAGGGGCAGAGGCTGTGGTTCCATCACCCCACTACTCCTGGTATGTGGTAAGCACAGAGGGAAAATCGTGTTGGGACGAATGAGCTGATGCATAAGCGATGAGCTAGCAGACAGACGGGCGGAGCCCTGGTTCAGGACGCCTGGGCCAGCAGAACCTGTCCCCAGCTGCGCGGCGGGGCGGCCGGTGCAGCTTTGGCAGCTCGCATCTCGCAGAGGCCCCGGCACGAGGAAGGTGACATGCCGAACAGGCGGGGAGGACCCAAAGGGCCCTAAGAAGCCAGCTCCCTATGTCAGGACCACCCAGGACTGGCCACGGGGCTGCCTCACCCCCACGTGAGACTCAGCACTCACCCAGGTCCCCGGAGCAGGCACCACACTTGCCCTTCTGCTACCCGAGGGGCTGACCCGCAGAGAGAAGATGCGTTCATTCACGGAATCATTCATTCTACACAGAAGCACCGGGCCAGACCCTGGGGCAGCCACGGGACAAAACACCGAGTCCCTGCCTCCCCAGAACCCAGTCGGACGGGGCGGGAAGCCTGTCCAGCACCCGCGTGAAAGCACAGCCCTCGCCGGGGACGCGACGGATGGAGACGGGGTGCTGGGGTGCTGGGGAGATGGGCGGGGGTCAGACTCTGCACGGGATGCTCAAGGAAGGCCTCTCCGGGCCTTCGACAACGAAGCGGAGCTCTCAGTAACAAGACGGGGCAGGCATGAGAAAACCAGGAAGAGCAAGCCAGGCCAAGGAACGGCGTGCGCTCAGGGCAGGACAGTGGCCATGGGCATGTGCAGAGATGAAAGCCAGCAGGGAAGACGAGGGAGGACAGCAGGGCACGGAAGATGACAAGAAGCCTTCTGGGGGAGGCTGAGCCATGGCATGCGAAGACCCTCCCACCTACATGAGAAAAGAGCCCCTGCCTGCGGCCAGGTGGGGGACAGACGGCAGGGGGGGCAAGAACAGAGGCAGCCTGCTTCTGCATGAGGCGGCACCCAGGGCCAGGCCGACGTTCACTCAGCACCCGCTTTCCGGGACGGTTCTTTGTCACAACTGGTTAAACGGCGGGTTCTGAGCCTGCTTCATTTCACCGAGGGTCTTCCCACGGGGTAGGAAAGAGCTGATCATCCCAAAATGTGACTTGCGAGTCGTGTGACATTAGATGGAAACTGACCGACCGATGTTTGGGCTCCTTCCTCCGTCTTCTGGGCGCATTACTGAGCACGAGTCCGTCTCTCGACGCCTGATCGGCCTCGTTCAGTGGCAAGTGTTGATTTCGAGGCCTTCAAGGGAGGCCACACGCAGAGAGCATTTCAGTGCCCCGCAGATGCAGGTCTGTCCTCATCCGCCTAACCAGGTCTGCTCGACTGCAGGCCAAGCAGTGTGCTGGGCACTGCACGCCCCCAGCGGCCCTCCAACACAGATGTCCTTATCTTGGCTGCACGGCTGAGAAAACTGAAGCTAAGACAGGTCAGAGGACTGTCCCGGGTACAGAGCAGGTGGCCCCCAAAGGCCAAGCCCTTCACCACCACACGCTTCATTCTCCCTCAGCCCAAGACCACCTGGGCCCAACCACAGGGAAGCCCACGGTGGGTCTAATAGAATCCTGGCTCTGCTGATCACTAGCTACAGGCATGTCACTCCACTTTTCTGTGACTCAGTTTCCCCATCAGTCAAGTAGGGACAAGAATACTACCCACTTTGTATGTTCATCATGAGGATGAGATGTGTCAACAGACAAAAAGCACCCAGCATAAGCACTGTGTTCATAGAATAAGCACTATGATCACCGTGCTCTCGCTGCTGGGGAAGTGTCCCCAGGTATACAAACATTCTCAGTTGCCCCTGTCAATATCAGCGAGAGTGTGTTAAGACCCAGCCTGAACTTGACCAACTAGCTCAAGGTCTCTGGCCTTTCTCACCCAGCCAGGCCTGGGTGAGAAAGTGAAAGTGCAGGATTCGCAACCAAAACCAACCAAACCAAACTGCCTTGTCAGAGCTGCAAGCTCCTCCCCATGCAAGACCCCCACTCGAGTCTCAACTCTCCTCCTCTCTCTCCTCAGGAACCAGTTAGTCAAGAGGCTCCACTGGAACCAGGAGGACTCTAAGTCCCCCACTCCTGACGACTGAAATGGCTGCCCCACCTGGCGCACCCTGAAACCCACCACTCACCTCCCACTTTTTGCCTCTGTCTCGCCCCGCCTCCTCTGCCTCGGGACCTGCCATCTCCACAGATGCCCCGCGGCGTCCAGGGGTGAGTAGGATCACAGTGCTTGCTAAGTGTTAGCTGCTGTGCAGCGCCTGGCACTGAGCTGACACCGCCCAGGCATCTACTGGCTTATCTAAAGCTCACCAGACAAGAACCCCTTGAAACGACCCCATGAGGCAGGGACAACTGTCCCCAGTGGTGCTGGTCCTCATGCAACAGGCTGGAGAGAGGGAGGGGCCTGATCTGCTCTGTGGCATTTGCCACTTTCCATGGTGTAAACACCCTGCCCTGGCCCACGCTCAGCGACATAACCTGAAGTCCCTGAGCACAAGGCTGGAAACATGCACACAACTGGAGCCAACGCGAGCCAGCTCTGGCACATCCCGGGTGTCATTTTATGGGTGACAAAACTGGCTTGAGAGGCTACAGAATTTGCCCATGGGCTCCACACCTTGTCAGCGCCAGTTAAGGATCTGAGCCCGGATCTGCAGGCTCTGCTGTCTTCCCAGGAAGAGTATCAATCCCAAATATTGCTCAACCGAAAGAGGGTCTGGCGTGTGGCCCTGTGAAAGGCTCTCCTCTCTGGGTCTCGGGACTGTCATCTGTAGAGTGCAGAGGTCAAACCAGAAGAGTTCTAGAGCTCACTCAGGCCCAGGGTTCTGAGGCTCTGAGTGCCCACAAGGGAGGGGCTGAAGTCCAGAGCTACAGAGCACGAGGGACTCTATCCCAGGAGACTGTGCCAAGCGAATGCCCATCTGCTCAGAGCAAGAGGCCTGTGGGGTGCTGGCAAGCCTAAGACCTCACCGCCACCCCGCCCCAGGATCTTGGCGTGAAGCATGCTAACACGGGGAAGGGCTTTAAAGCTCAACACCACATTTCGTGAACCGCCAGTTCCAATCCTGCCCTCACTCCAAGGGACAGCCCACCCAATTTTAGAGCAAAGGGAGAAAGACCCGTGCCAGCAGTCCGCACAGACCCACAGCACCACACCCTCCCTGTGGGTTTGCTCTGTCTTCAGATCGGAGCAGGACAGCCAGGCGCTGCCTAGGGCAGCATCGGTAGGGAAGTCACTGGCCCGGACAAAACTGGAGTTGGACAAAGCCCAGCCATGGCTCGGCTCCACTGCTGCTGGGCTCCTTGACCTTGAGCGGTGGATGGGGTGCTCGTTCACAGGACCCCTAAGTGATCCACTGCCGGGGAAGCAGACAGAGGTCCATATCCTGTCTCCACTCCAATGTGACCTTGGGCAAGTTCCCTCACCTCTCTGAGCCTCAGGTTCCCTGTCCACAAAACAGGGATACAAAAAGCACCTACCTCTCAGGGCTTTTGGAAGGACACAATAAATATGAACCGTGCCGGCTATTATTCTTAGCCAGCAACAAAAAGCTAGCACAGGAAGGGGGTCACACAGCCAGGGTTCCATCCTGTCCGCAAGTGCAAAATCAATCCCAAAGCATTTTCTGAAGGTCTCTTCCATGAGGGTGCAGAAGGGGATGGATGAGGGAAGAGTTCAAGCGGTCCCTTATCTCAAAACACAGTGCCTGCCTGCAAACAGGCGCCAGATGCAACGCGCAAAAGTCAAAGAGAACCAAAAACGGGTTCACTGGCCAGAAAAAAAACCCACCCTAGTTATCCCTTACCTTCTCTTTCAAAAAGACACAAAAATTCAGGAGGAAAAAAAAAGAACAGAAAACAGATGCAAACACCTAGGATCATGCCTCCCAAGTTTAACATAAATTCATATTTTACTCTATTTACTTCAGATTCCTTTTTTAAAAGACAAAAAAACAAAACAGACATACCTCGTCATCCCCTCTTATCTCCCCCACCCCAAGCAACAGTTCCCCTAACTACAGTATAATCCTCATATGTTTCTGACCTTTTATTATGTATGCATCCTTAAACAATACATAGAAGTCACCTTTGATACATATTTAAAACTGATCAAATCTTTTGCAACTTGCTTTTTTCCACTCGACATTGTTTGGAGATTTATGAAAGAACTGGGTAAAGCAAACCAGAATTTCCTCCTGTCATGGAACTGTGCACAACAGTTAAAATGAATGAACCAGAGCTCCACGTAGCAATTCCCCTTTTCTGCATAACCTTGGATATTGTATTTCTAGCAACTCTGTAACTTTCTTTAATACTAGCCCTTGCTTTCATCATCAAACGGGTTTTGCTCCAAGGAGCAGCAGCAGAAAGGTTCAGAGAGGGTAACTAAGCTGCCCTGAGGTGGTGGCAGTGTGAGGGTTCAACCCCAGGCCTGCCCAAGGGCCACACACCTATGACACTATGACACACAAGTCTACTTTCTCCTTAATTTCTGCCTTATCTAGTTTTGTATCCAAACAATTGCCTCCTGGCTAGAACTCTACTTCAGAAGTGTCCTGTTTATTCCTGTGAAAGAAACTGAAGTAGAACTTGTCTGAGACAAGATACTATGTTGGTCTAGGATTATTTGCAAGGCGGACACCAGAAGAGCTACCCTTTTGAGGGTACAGACATCCTAAATGAGAGTGGTGGGGACCCCAAGAGGATGAGGCTTCCTCGCCTCTGGCTACTTGGCTGCAGGACATGGGCAGTGAGCTGGGCTCCTGGAGGCTGAAGAGGGATTGGTTTTCCCTGGAATTAACAGGCTGATTTACAAGATACAGTAGCTGTTCTGCCGGCTGCTACTGGGCTCATAACTTTGAGTCTCATCTGTACTGGCAAAAACAGCAATTAAAAAAAAAAAACCCTCCAGTAGCCTAGTGTAAGTAGGATAAACAGTTCTCTTATCGACCTAGCTCTGACCCCAACACAATCCCAAGGCCTGTCTTGGCATTCCAAGGAGGCAGCTTCAGCCAAGGCCTAGGGGTGACCTGTTCTAGTTGCTTCACCTCAATTAGGCCACAGATGGGATAATTTTTCCTCTCAGAACAGTTGAGATTGGCAGTGATATGAAACCATTATCTAAACAGCAGGTTTAGAAGGTCCCCTCCAGCTGGAATCTTGACTGCCATCCTATCAGTCCTCAGCCTATCAGTCCTTGCTATGTGACAGTGAGCAAGTCCTGGCTCTTCTGAGCATTACTTCTGTCACTTGTGAATTGCACTTCATAATCTCCAAGGTTTCTCCAGGGGCTAAGCATGTCTTTTGAGTGGAGCTAACCTCTCAGTGGACTGGAGGTTGCTTGAGGGTGGGAGGATGGACCTAATCCCAAACAGAAATACAAGCTTTGATGTAGATAATTGAAACCTTTTCTCAAACTGTTTGTTGAATGTGAGTGAAAGCACGTCTTCTGTTTTTATTGGCCTGCAACAAACACTTGCAATAAAACGAACCAGCTTGCTAGGCCAACTGGGCTGGAAGACAACTACTCCTCCCATTCAGAAACTCTGTAGCTATCACCCCAGAGTGATACTTGGCAAACGTTAGCAGAGAATGGTAACAAAGAACGCAGCAAGATAACTATTTTTTTCCTCCAAGGTCACTTTAAACAGTGAGTTCGAATCTCCCTTTTCCTTCTGGGAAAGAAATGATTTAAGTAAGATAGAGCACGTTCTGTACAAGGCTTCACCACGTGATACCCAGCTTCCCAGAACAAAAGTACTCACTCCCAGGGTCCTACTTTATCTGAATGCCAACCAGCAAAACTAAACTAACTGCATTTTGCAGAATGCCATGTGGATATTCCCACACTGCATCTTTCAAATTGAACATGGCCTTTTCTCCAGGGTTAGAGAGTTCAAGAGGGAAAACCATATTAGAACTTTATTCTACAATGATAAAGTTGAACAACACATTAGAGATGATAGAATCCTACTTCCTCATTCTTGGTACCATGTCAAAAATGACAGAATTTCTGGGTTAAAGTCTTCAAAACATTCAGGGTAGATTTGCAAAAATAATAATAATAATAAAGGGGGCAGGCAGAGGCAGTAGTATCAACATGTGAATAAAAACAAAAAAAATCTTTCCTTCTATTCGTATAAGGTATCCAGAGTAGTCAAATCCATAGGGACAGAAAGTAGAATGGTGGTTGCCAGAGACTGGGGAGTTAGGATTTAATGGGGTTTCAGTTTGGGAAGATGATATTCCAGAGATGGATGGTGGTGATGGTTGCAGGACAATGTGTATATACTTAATGCCACTAAACTGTACACTTAAAAATGGTTAAGATGGCAACTTTTATGTGTATTTTACCATAATTTTTAAAATCTGGGAGGGGAGAACAAGAAATCTCTTGACCTGCTAGCTTTCATTTAAAGAGCGGGATAGCACAGTGGCTAGGAGGTAAGACTTTGGAATCCTCAGTTCCTCTTTCTGTTCTACATTTACTAGCTACGAGCCTTTGAGCAAGTCACTTGACCTCTCTGAGACTTTATTCATCCACAAAAAATGGGAATATTAATAGTCTCCTACCTCCTAGGGCTGTGAGAATAACAGAATAAGGTAACAGAATCTCACTAATGCAAGAGTAAGCACTTGCTAAATTATTCTTATTCTGAATTTTAATAATAGTTAATTATTTAATAAGAGTTATTTAAGGCCGGCCTCAATGGATCTTGCCTGTAATCCTAGCACTCCGGGAGGCTGAGGTGGATCACTTGAGCTGAGGAGTTTGAGACCAGCCTGAGCAAGAGAGAGACCCCTGTCTCTACCAAAAAAAAAAAAATTAAAATTAGCTGGGTGGGGCGGCCCACGCCTGTAGTCCCAGCTACTCGGAGGGCTGAGGCAGGAGGATGGCTTGAACCCGGGAATTTGAGGTAGCAGTAAGCTATGATGAGGCTACTGCACTCTAGCCAGGGCGACAGCGAGACTCTGTCTCCACATAAAATGAAAAGGAAAGAAAATAATAACAGTTACTTAAAAGATAGCAATAATTAAATGATAAATATTAGTATTATATTATCAGCTGGGGCGATAAGCGCGTCAAGCCTTTGTCTCAAGGGAAAAAGAGACCCCAGTCAGGAGTCAGAAGACTTGACTTCAAGTCTTCAAGAGTGATGTGGGCGGTGTAAGATTTCTTCTCGGTGACACAACAGGGTCTGACAGAGATGACCTCTTAGATAACCAGAAAGCAAGAGCAGCTTCGCTGTCCGGTGGAAGCCAGCCTTGGCGTTGCATCTGCCTCACTGCCCAAGTTTCTCGGGGAGGTCCGGGGCCGAGGGAAGGGGTCCAAAGGTCGTGTGAAACAGGGTGATTGCAGAGCCCCTTCCAACGCCAGAGGCGGCGGCATGGTGCAAGGTTTGTGCAAGACTCCCGCGGATCCCGAGCAAGGATCACACACCCTCGCTGCTTCCATGACAAAGTCTTCCCCTGGGGGAAAGCTGCAAGGAACCTGCAGGCTTCCCAGGCCCTGCAGAGACCCCCAAGAAAAGGCACCCCTAAAACAGCCTGAGTTGCAAATTTATAAATACCTCCCCGGCACATGCGCACTAGGACTTACGAGCGGCCCGGGGGGCCTAACGCGCTCCCATTGCGCCTGCGCCGTCCGGCTCCCACAGTACCAGAAAGCGGGGTCCCAAGGTCCCGCGAAGAAGGAAAAAGAATGGGGTCTGCGGCGTCCGCCCGGTCCCCGCTTGTCGTTTCTTACCTCATACTGCTTCATGGCTTCCTCACAGGCGGGATACTGCTCCTGCCGCTACTGCTGCTGCCTACCTGCGCGCGACACAGCACGGGTCGCCTAACGCGCTCGCGACCGCTGCGCCAGACTAACCGCGGCTCCGCGTCCGCCCCGCCCCTCCCTGTCGCGCGCGCCCCGCCGGCCAATCAGCGCGCGGGGCGCCCACCTTGGTCGCCGCCCCGAGGGGCTGGTCTGAGAGAGGACTAGCCGCTCGCACCACGGGATTGACCAATCAGCTTGCGGGACCCACCGAGGGTGGGCGAGGCGGAGCGCGGGTGGGAGCGGCCAAAAGAAGGGGCTTGGCCACCCACCAATCAAAAGGGGGCCTCGGCGCCGCGCGGCCCCTTACCCCGCCCCCTGGTGGCGTCGCTGTGGAAACCGAGGTAAGCGGCGGTTACGGGAAGGCGGGGGGCGGGAGCAACAAGTTGAGTGACAGGGAGGGCAGCGTCCACATGGCGGGCGGCGCGACTGGCTGAATTCCGAGGTGGGCGGCCCAGGGGTACCCCGGGAGCAGCAGGAGGGGACCAGGGGCTGGGGGTGCGGGCTGGGGAGCCTGGATGGCGAGGCGCTAGGGCAAGGGAACTCCGTTGTCGCGAGTGGGAGGGAAGGAAAGGGGAAATGGAGTGGCGAAAAGCTCTTTGGGACCCCCCCCAACCTGCAACCTGAGCCCAGCCCCATTCTGGGGGTGTCTTCTCTGCCCCATTCAGCGGGGGTCTTTTTAATGACAGCCCCGCCCCACCTTGCTCGGCTCAGTGGGCAGGGGGCCCACATTTATCTCTGCTTGCCGTTGTCCAGTGTGGTCACTGCTGGTGACATGTGGCGTGTGAACCCTTGAAATGTGGCTGGTCCAAATTCAAGTGTGCTGTTAAGTATAAACCACACCAATTTCAAAGAATTATTAGTGACTTTTATGTCGATCACACGTTGAAATGATAGTATTTTGGATATATTGGATTAAAATACATTATCGAAATTAAGTTCCATCTTCCTTTTTACTTTTTTTGTTTGTTTGTTTTGTTTGAGACAGGATTTTGCTTTGTTGCCCAGGCTTTTGTAACTCGCTGCAACCTCCAACTCCTGGGCTCAAGAGATTCGCTAGCCTTGGCCTCCAAAGTAACTGGGACTACAGGCATGCCACTATGCACGATTATTTTATTTTATTTTATTTTTTTGGTAGTGACAGGATCTAGCTCTTGCTCAGGCTGATCTCCAATTCCTGGCCTCAAGCAATCCACCTGCCTCAGTCTCCCAGAGTGCTGGGATCACAGGCCTGAGTCACAGAGACAGGCCTCTTTTTTACTTTTTTAACGTGCTTGTTAAGACATTTAATATCACAGGCAAAAAAAAAAAAATATATCACAGGCAAGGGGCTGCATTTGTGGCTGGCAGTTGTCCCTCCCACTCTAATTCTATAGGACTGTGCTGGTCTGGGTCATGGCATATTTAGATTCCCCTGATTATTCTGTCATAAGCTGGCAGGGGAGACCGTTGACACGTGCACACACACAGATGGACTCATGCACACAAACACTCAAGGCTTTGGACAGGACTTGACACACCTCTTCACCTCCTGTCCTTTCTCTTGTTTCCAGATCCTTCCCCTGACACTTCAACTGTTAAACCCTCCGGAATTCAGAAGTCTGGCATCAGGAACACCATGAGAAGTCCTTAAAGGTAGATGGCTGATTCACAGGGGAACAGGTTGAGGCAAGGGTGAGTGAGTCAGTGCTCAGAACTTAGTCATCTACCTTCAGTTCTGGAAACTTCTGTACCCTTTGGAGATCCCTGTCTCTGAGTAAAGGAAGCCAAGGCTGTGGTCTTGAGAAACTCATTATCTTTGTCACTGGGACTGTCTGGGGGGAAATAGGTGAAAACATTGAGGTGTTTTATAACTGTGCTTTCAAAAGCAAAGATCTTTTCTCTGTCTGCTGTTTCGAGGCCCTTTTGTCCTGTCATACCTGCCCTTCTTGTGGATAGGGGAGAGTATTTCTTCAGAGGCCACCAATTAAAATCCTGCCAAGCTGAAATAGGGTCAAGGTCTAATTGTGAGGAGCCTAGGGGGCAGAGTTGAACCCTTAAAATCCAGCCACGTTTTGCCACTTTGCCACTTCTGTTGATTTCTAACTTTTCTGATGTGATCTGAGTAGGTGAGTCTCCTGTTCACTGGGTTCCAGCCAGATAGGGCATTATGGCGTCCCAATAGTCGTCATTTTGAAGAGATTCCACACATATTCCCACAACCTCAGAACATTCTGGAAATTCCCTTTTGAGACTGCTTTTATGAGCCCCACACTCACTCAGCAGGCACCAAATCATCGTTGCGCTACTACTATGCCATGTGCCAACTGGGGCATACAAATAATTTCCACCCTCTCCTTACCCACAAGAAGCTCATAGAAAGGCAAGGCCCAACCTCACTCCAGAGTGGAATTCTCCTTTGTTTCCGATGGGTGCTGCAGGCGCGAGGAACCCCTGGTTTGCCTCATCAGGCCTCCAGTAACCAGGCTGTCAGCAGAAATCAAAGCCACCCTCAGAATGAAGACTGGCCTCTTTGTTTAAACTACTGACAACACTGTACGTGGCCCCCTGACGGTGCCTGTCTGTAGGGACAGCTAGATCCTGCTTGTGTCCTTATATCCCCAGCACAGTGGCTGATTCACAATGGCAACTGGTGGATCTATTTGGTGTTTGCTGAGCCGATATTAACGAGCTCCTTTAGCTCCTTTAGCAGTTTCCAAGGGGCAAGCCACAAGAGAGGTCTTGAGCAATGGCAGCTTCAAGGGATGATCCGGGCCTCCCGGGACCTCGGGTTTGGGGGAACCTGAGGTCACTCGGATGGCAAAGATCTGATGTGTTTGGTAGTGTCTTGTCTCACAACCTCCTTTTGTATTTCCCATGTGCGGATAAGGTAGGATCTTAGTTTTTCCTAGAACCTGGCTTGGCTGGTTTTTGGGTGTGTGATTGAGCTGGTTCAGAGCGGCGTGAGGGGAGGGGAATCCGAGACTAGACACGCAGAGGCTGGTTGGCAACTTTCTGCTAAGTCAGGAGTTCTGGAGAGAGGTTTCCCAACCTCTGGCCTGTCTTGCATGGGTTGTCCGGGTTGTTTTCTTTCTTTGCATTTTTAATGGAGGTATCATTTGCATATCACCCATTTTCGTTTGCAGTTGGAACACATACACTCACATAACTACCACTGCAGTCAGGATACAGAACATTTCCATCATCTCCCCAAATTCTCCTATACCCCATTTACAGCGGATCCCAGCCAGGCCCTGGCAACCAATGAGCTGCTTTTTGTCCCGATACTTTTGCCTTTTCCAGAAGGTCATGTAAAATGGAATCACACAGTCTCTCTGGCTTCTTTTGCTAACATAATGCATTTGAGGTTCATGTGCATTGTTTCTTATATCCATGGCTCATTCCTTTTATGGCTGAATAGTATTCCATCGTGTGTTTTCAGAACCAAATGGGATCACGTTTGTTTCTACATTCATCTATTGAAGGACGTTTCAGTTTGGCCGTTGGTAATTATTAATAAAGCCTCAGTAAATATTCGCTCTTGGATTTTTACATATAAACAAGTTTTTATTTCACATGGGTGTTCCACCAAGAGTGGGATTGCTGGGTCATAAGGCTGTTGTGCTTTTCAAGGTCTTTTCGAAGAGCTGAAGAGAGTGGTAATGCAATTTTTTTGGAAATTAAGGTTTTATGATCATCTGAGTCACTAGCACTCAGTGTGCTAAACACTTCAGCAGTTTACTCGCTGGGTGACCTTGGGAAGGTCACATGACCTCTCAGAGCTTCAGTTTCCCCACCTGTAAAACGGGGATAATGATAGTCTAACTTCATAGGGTTGTCGTGACAATTATAGGAGTTAATATTCATCGAGCACTTGGAACAGGCTTGGCCCTGTCCCTGTGAGATGTTATTATAATGTCATATGTCATTTCCTGGCCCCTTCTCAATTGCATCCACACAGCAACACAAGGAGGTAAAATCTACTCTTCTCCCCATTTCATGGAGGACAGACCTATCGCTCAGAGAGATCACACAGGCAGAAAAAGTGTAAATAGTGGGTCCAGGATTTGAACTAAAGCAACGGACCCCAGACTCACGTGCTTGGTTCCTGTGTCAGCCAGGGTTTTACTAAAGAAACAGAACAAGTAGGGTGTGCGCGTGTGTGTGTTAAGAGATTTAATTTGAGGAATTGACTTACATGGTTGTAGGGTTGTAGGGGTGGACTACTGTAACCCTGGGCAGGGAATGATGCTTCTTCTGCAGGCAAACCTCAGGGTTTGCTTTTAAGGCCTCTGGACTGACTGGATGAGGCTCACTCACATTATTGAGGGTCACGTCCTGTACTTAAAGTCAAGTAATTATATGTCGATGTTAACCTAACCACATCCACAAACTGCCTTCACGGCTACACCTAGGTTAGTGTTTAATTGAATAAGTAGTTTCTAGAGCTTAGCCAAGCTGACGCAAAAGACTAACCATCACAGCTTCTCCAAGTTGAATGTCAGCGTGATCTGCTGAGGTTTCTCTAGAGGCTACTTTTCTAGTAATATTCTGAAGTGCCCAGTGACAGTCCAGGTCCAAGTACCATATCCATAAGGAGAGTTATGGGGTTACTTTGTTTTGTTGTTTAAATAATTAAAACTTCTTGGCCGGGCGCTGTGGCTCACGCCTGTAATCCTAGCTCTTGGGAGGCCGAGGCGGGCGGATTGCTCAAGGTCAGGAGTTCAAAACCAGCCTGAGCAAGAGCGAGACCCCGTCTCTACTATAAATAGAAAGAAATTAATTGGCCAACTGATATATATATAAAAAAAATTAGCCAGGCATGGTGGCGCATGCCTGTAGTCCCAGCTACTTGGGAGGCTGAGGCAGAAGGATCACTCGAGCCCAGGAGTTTGAGGTTGCTGTGAGCTAGGCTGACGCCACGGCACTCACTCTAGCCTGGGCAATAAGCGAGACTCTGTCTCAAAAAAAAAAATAAAATAAAATAAAATAAAAAAATAAAACTTCTTGAACGTGAGTAGGACATGGTGGCTCGTGCACCTGTACTCAGGAGGCTAAGGCACGAAGATTGCTTCAGCCCAGAAATTTGAGACCAGCCTAGCCAACATACTGACATCCCCATCTCAAAAAAAAAAAAGAGATTCCTGAACATGACCCAGGCTCACTCAGGGACAGGGAAGTTCCCAGCCATAGGGTTGCCCCCAAACACAAGGACATCCCTTGCCTAGTGTTTTTGGCAAGATGTTGTCCACCAGTGTGATGAGAAACATTACTACAGCCAGAAAGGCCCACCCAGAGCCATGTTAAGGTGTTTGGAGGCTGCCATATCTATAATTCTAAATTAAATTTATATTATAGAATACTATGGTGTAAGTGTGAGGAAGTCCACAAGCTCTGGGGTTTTCCCCATAATGATGACGCTCTCCCGCTAGTTATTTATGTAAGTTTTTAACTGGCACGTTCTCTCCCCCATGATTGGTTGCTGTGCTGTGCCAGTGGGCAGCCGACCCCAGACTGATCCAGTGTGTGTCCTAGTCCGGGGTCCTTGCTGGTTGCTTCCGGGTCAGCCAGTGGGCAGGGGGAGCCAGGGGAAGGCCATGGTCTTTTTTCTCAGGAGTCCCCACCTGCCCAAGGGCAGGAGCCACTGGCAACTTTTACCTGTGATGCTGCCAGGAAGGGAGGCGGTGGCTGAGCAGCCCACCACTAAACAAAACTCTTAGTCACCCCCTTTTGACAACGCTTCCCTTGTGTCAGGCCCGTCCTGGGCACCTCACAGATGTTGACTCATGCAAACTTCATGAGTAAACTCCAAACCCCTTAGGATGCAGGTGCAACTGCCAGCTCCATTGTACAGATAAGGAAGCTGAGGCCTCAGGATGGTTAAGTAACCAACACAAGGTCAAGCAGCCCAAGACATGCTGGAACCAGGAATGAAACCCAGCTGTCTGACGTCCCAGGCGGTTCCTCCAGGAACCTCCCTCCCGTCCCTAGGCCCTTCCCAAGTGGAACCCCTTTCTGGGACTCCTTTTCCCATCAGCTGTGTCTTTGACCACAGGCACTCCAGGCTTTCAGAGCCAAATGGGATCATGTCACCCACAGATGAGGAAACAGAGGTCCTGAGAGGTGCGTGACACACCCACGTCCCCCCCATAAAGGTAGTTGGGAGAGAAGGAGAAGCCCCAGCGAGCAGGGGGTGTTTATGAAGCGTCCACTGCGACAGCGTGCAGACATGGTTCCAGGCACTGGAGACCCAGCGCACACAGGGCGACACGGGCCCTGCTGAGGTGGCGACCCCAGACTGGGAGGGAGGTGACATTTAGCGTGAAAGCCAAGGAACAAGATAATTCCAGATTTGGTGGCTGGTGCTCTTGAGAAGGCCATGAAGTGAAAGGCCGAGGGCTGGGTCCGGGAAGACCTCCCGCGGGCGTGAGCTTGGCAGTGCATGGCATTCTCCCCACTGCCGGGGGAAGAGGGCAGGTCCATTTCCATATTCTAGAAGGGGGCACCGGGGACAGACAGAGGTTAGCGGCTTGCCGGCAGTCACCCGGCTAGACCACCACCACCAGACCCTGACAATGTGACTGGCAGGTTTGTTGTCACCTGGGGAAGGGGCGGAGCCGTCCCAAGCCCCGCCCCCTGCCCGGAGCGGCGCGTTCCGGGCAGGGGGCGGAGCGCGCGGCAGGCCGGGTCATCGGAGGTAGTGAGAGGATGGCGCGATTGGCTCGCTCCGGAGGGTGGGTGGGGCCTCCTCAGGCCAGTACGCGCGCCGAGAGGAGGCGTTGCCGAGGGCAGGGCGGGAAGGGGCGTGGCCCCGCGCGGGCGGCCGTTGGCCGCGCGGCCCCGCCCCGGATGTCGCACGTCGCGGACTGGGCGGCGGGGATTGGCCGGCCCGGCGCCGGGGGCGGGGCGGAAGCTTCTGGAGGGGGCTGGCGGGCTCTGGAAGCTTCCGCCGGACGGCTATATAGAGTCCGGGACGGGGCGGCGGCGGAGCCGGAGGTCGGCGACAGCTGCGCGGCGGGCCGCAGGCGGGGGCCATGGGCAAAGACTACTACCAGATCCTGGGCCTGGCCCGCGGCGCGTCGGACGAGGAGATCAAGCGGGCCTACCGCCGCCAGGCGCTGCGCTACCACCCGGACAAGAACAAGGAGCCCGGCGCCGAGGAGAAGTTCAAGGAGATCGCCGAGGCCTACGACGTGCTCAGCGACCCGCGCAAGCGCGAGATCTTCGACCGCTACGGAGAGGAGGGTGCGTGCGCGCGCGCGCGGGGCCGGGGGCGCGCCCCGCCGTTTGACAGGCGGGGAAACCGAGGCACGCCGGCGGCGCGACGCCGGCCCCACCCGGGCGGCCTTCCCGGGCCTGGGGGTCGAGCGGCCCCGGGCTCCGCCGCGCCGGCCTCCGCGCTCGGATTGGCGGCAGCGCGATGAGGGGAGGAGCCCGGGCCGCGCAGCTCGCCCAGAAGCTTCTAGCACGTCTGGGGCTGCCCCTCCCAGGCGCCTCCTCCCACGTCCGGGAGCGGCCCGGGTGCGGTGCGGGCGGAGGGGCGCGGGGCCGGCCGGGCCGAGCGCCGACGGCCGCGGGCTCACCTGGGCTCGGCCGCCGGGGGCTGCAGGGCGCGGCTCGGGCCCCGCCTGCGGGAGTGCGGGAGGCTGCGGCGGGGCCGGGCCTCGCGCGCGCCCTGGAGGCTGCGGCGAGCTAACCCCCGGGCGGCGGCGGCCTGGCCCCGGGCCGGGCGCGCAGGAGGCCCCGGCCGCCGCCTTCCAGGTGCAGGGGCGGCGCGCCCGCCCACCCCGCCCCGCCAGGGCGGCCCTCCCCGAGGAAAGGACGCGAGGCTCTCTTGTCCAGTTGCCCGTTGGTGACTCAGACTGGCTTCTGGGCCTGATCTTAAGAAACGAGCTGACTTTTGGTGTAAGGATGGTGACAGTGAATGCTAGGGTGTGAGGAGTTGGAAATTCTCCATCTGGTTGTTTTCTACCTTCGTTTATTTCTGCTGTCCTCACACGTCACGTCACTCGCCCTAGAGTATTTAGAGTAAACGCGTACGGAAAGCTGACCCTGGATTGCACCTTTCTTAGCCAACTCTCTTAGTGTGCCTTTCTCAAGCCTGGTACTATTAGGAGGAGGGTAGATCAGTTGAGGAGTGGCAGGGCCTGGGTAGCACCTAGAGGTGGCCGCCTCAGAGCTTGAGCCCTTTGCCACTGTCGTGCCAGGCTGAAGTGCCCACGGGGCTCTGCGGCTGCAGTGGGAGGTTAAGCTCGGGGTTCTTTGCTCTTTCCTGACAGGCTAAAGAAAGTTCCTTCCCCGTGGTTTCCAAGTTGTATTCCCTTAAAGGAAGCTGTTAGAGATAGAAGCTCCTGGCTAACTACCTGACAGCTTCCAATTTTGCTTTTCAGGCCTGAAGGGTGGTGGCCCCAGTGGCGGTAGCAGCGGTGGTACTAATGGTACCTCTTTCAGCTACACGTTCCATGGAGACCCTCATGCCATGTTTGCTGAGCTCTTCGGTGGCAGAAATCCCTTTGACACCTTTTTTGGGCAGCGGAATGGAGAGGAAGGCATGGACATTGATGACCCGTTCTCTGGCTTCCCCATGGGTATGGGTGGCTTCCCCAGCATGAACTTTGGACGCTCCCGCCCTGCCCAAGAACCCGCCAGAAGGAAGCAAGATCCCCCCGTCACCCACGACCTTAGGGTCTCCCTTGAAGAGATCTACAACGGCTGTACCAAGAAAATGAAAATCTCCCATAAGCGGCTGAACCCCGATGGAAAGAGCATTCGAAACGAAGACAAAATCTTGACCATCGAAGTGAAGAAGGGGTGGAAAGAAGGGACCAAGATCACCTTCCCCAAGGAAGGAGACCAGACCTCCAACAACATTCCAGCTGACATCGTCTTTGTTCTAAAGGACAAGCCACACAACATCTTCAAGAGAGATGGTTCTGATGTCATCTATCCTGCCAGAGTCAGCCTGCGGGAGGTAAGGGCTGGGGGTGTGGCGTCTGGGGGGGACAGCTGCTGCTCGCCGCAGCCCAGTGTTTGCTCAAATGCTCTGAGCACGTAGCGCACCCTAGATCTGGGCATCGCAGCAAATGGCACTGACCAGGGCGCTCCTTCCAGAGCTTCCATGCTGGCGACGTGAGCAGAGTTGGGGGCAGGGTCTTAGTTTCAGAGGCCTAATGGATCTTACCCCTACACCCACAGTCCGGGCGAGAGTTGAGCTTCCTAAGCTGTCTTTCACCCAATGCTGCTCTCCGTCTAATGCTGTCCCTTTGCTTTCCAAGGCTCTGTGTGGCTGCACAGTGAACGTCCCTACTCTGGAGGGCAAGACCATACCCGTCGTATTCAAAGATGTCATCAGGCCCGGCATGCGGCGAAAAGTTCCTGGAGAAGGCCTCCCCCTCCCCAAAACTCCTGAGAAACGTGGGGACCTCATCATTGAGTTTGAAGTGATCTTCCCGGAAAGGATTCCCCAGACATCAAGAACCGTACTTGAGCAGGTCCTCCCGATATAGCTGCCTGCATTGCCTAAAGACTGACCAGGGACCTTTCCAGCGCTCAAGGATTTCCGGACCGTTCTACCAGTTGCGAACCATGAGAGGGCGGGAGGGCCCAGGGAGGGCTTTCGTACTGCTGAATGTTTTCCAGAGAATATATTACAATCTTTCAAAGTCGTGCACTAGACTTAAGTGGTTTTTCGAGCAATAGGGCGGCAGACAGTGGGACCAGTCGGAAAAGGCATTCCAGTCTGCCCCACTGGGTCCTACAGCCCTTCTTCTCCAGTCCCCACCCAGGGGCGAGAGGCAGACCAGCAGCTGGACTGGGTCCCTCCCTGTGTAGTGGCGTCGACCTGCTGTCTTGGTTGCCAGACCCTTGTACACACTTGGTTTCTGTTGTGTGATCAGTTTGTGTTTTGTTCTGTATTTGACTCCCACGTCTTGCTCTTCCCTTGAAGAATCCTCTTCTCTTTGGCCATCTCAAATTGAGAACCTAAACTTCCTTCTGCAGAACGGCCTGGCCGGCGCCCGCAAGCAATACCTCTTGTTCCAGCAGGACCAAGGGAGCCGTCTCCAGGTCTCCAGCGCGCCCGCAGCCCCCTCTCCCTCGGGGGCCCGGGAGCTTGGCTAAAGCGGGGGACCTCCTGCCCTCCGGCTCCGGTGCAACCGAATGTGCTCACTTATGTGTCGCACTCTTTCCTTTTCTGTAAGGCAATCTTTTGGCACGCCTGTGGCTTATGGTGGCCCGGGTAAATTTTTTGTCTCATGGACTCTGGACTTCTTCAAAGGGATCTGATCCTTTTGAATTTTGCACAGCCCTAGATATAATCCCTTTTGATAAAAGGGTCTTTGCTTCTGATTACAGGAGCACTGTGGAACGTCTGTAAATATGTTTTTATAATTCCGTGTAAAATTAGTGTGCACTCAGATGAAACCAGTCCACGCAGCCGCTGCTCTGTGTATTAGGGCCATGGTGGAATTCAGAAGAAACCTTGGGGGGCAGAGTTGGAACAAATGTCTGTTCCCTGGAGGCTAGTCTGGTGCTCAGACCTTTAGATTCATTGTAAGTTGCCACTGCCAATGAGACCAAAGTGTGTGACTTGTCAATATGCAGTGTGACAGCATTAAAGACTGATGCTAAACCTCAGGGGAGCGGTCCTGCGACTCTGTTTGAGGGCTCTGCTGTTCCTGGGGAAGGGGCGGGGCCCTGGGAACCCTCCAGAGGTGGTCACGGTGGGAGGGAGGGCTGGAAGGGGAAGACGAGTCTCCCTGGCCCTGTGTGGGTTAGAAAACCCAGCGTTGGTGCGGTGGATTCAGAGCTCTTTTTTGGTGAAGGTTGGGGCTAGAGTTGGACGGGGGCAGGAGCTGGCTTGTGCTTCCCCTTCCTGTCTTGCAGGGTTCCCAACTGCCTCAGGGGAGCTGGGCACTGGGACCCAGGGGAGGGGCAGGGTCTGCCTTCATCATTCCAGGTCAGTGCTTTGCTGCTAGAATATGCTGGGGGGCCGGGGGGCCTGGCCAAACCAGAACTAGAACTGCAGCTGCCTAGAAGCCAGTCCAGGGCCGGCTCCACCCTGAACAAGACCCATTTCCTCGTGTTACTCACAGGCCACCGAAGCTGCTTTTATTTTCTACCTTTTTTTAAGGAACTGGTTTCATTATAAGGTAAGTAATTACACAGGCTTCAAACGATGTAACGATTTACTGCTACTTTACTACAGAATGTTTCAAAGTGAGCAGTTAACACCACACAAAGTCAGCCTAAGAGTTGCTTTCTTTTCCCACTGTGAAACAATTTAACCACTGGAAACAGTCTAGGGGGAGCCCTGTCCAAAGGAACTTTCCACAATAACCAGAATGTTCTTTTATATCTTTCTTTAAAATGTAAACTCATAAAAAAAATTCAATAAAATAAAAACATCAGTTCTTCAACACTCCCACTGCATTTCTGCAGCCACACATGCGTGTGGCTAGTGGCACCTTTTGGACAGCGCAGTCTGGAGGGCTTTTCGCCAAGTATAAACTATGGGTCACTTGGAAGAGCAGCCACAGGAAGCCAGGAGGTGCCATGCTAGTGAAGAGGTGGCCCCCGGAACATGGGGGCCAAAAGGGATCGTACCGAAAGATGACATTTCCTGGCCCTGACCGCAGCTGGGGTCACGGGTCCCCAGGGCAGCCATGGCCACCCCCAGGTCTCCATTATGGAGCAGCTTCCTGGGAACTTCATCCTCAAGTCCCACAAACAGAAGGGCACGGAGCCTCGGCGTACATACGGTTCTGGAAACTTCCACAAACGACATGGCCAAGCAACCTTCCCTCAGGTGTACTTGCTTCTCTGTGTGGCTGTGCGCGCTCGGGGCCGCCACCTGGCCCCGTTCTGGACGTCCACAAACCTCGCCTCCCTGCTCCTTGGGCTTTCCTTCCATGGGTTTCTTTTACTTTCCCGCGTTGCCTGAGTGTCTCGGAGCGCCTTCCGCGTCAGTACGTGAGTCGCCGTATTCTCTGACTCCCCTGCATCCTAACCCGCCACGCCAGCAGCGTGCCTCATTTTTATATTATTTAAACAGGACAACATGCAAATGTCCTTTTTTTTTTTGAGACAGAGTCTCACTTTGTTGCCCAGGCTAGAGTGAGTGCCGTGGCGTCAGCCTCGCTCACAGCAACCTCAAACTCCTGGGCCCAAGCGATCCTCCTGCCTCAGCCTCCCAAGTAGCTGGGACTACAGGCATGCACCACCATGCCCGGCTCATTTTTTCTATATGTATTAGTTGGCCAATGAATTTCTTTCTATTTATAGTAGAGACGGGGTCTCGCTCTTGCTCAGGCTGGTTTCGAACTCCTGCCCTCGAGCAATCCACCCACCTCAGCCTCCCAGAGTGCTAGGATTACAGGCGTGAGCCACTGCACCCAGCCTTTTTTTTTTTTTTTAGAGACAGGATCTTGCCTTGTTGCCCAAGCTGGAGTGCAGTGGCGTCATCATAGCTCACTGCAGCCTCCAACTCCTGGGCTCAAGCCATCCTCCCACCTCAGCATCCCCTGTCGTTGGGACTACAGGTGCCCACCAGCACACCCAGCTAATTTTTAAATTTTTTTGTACAGGTGGGGTCTCACTGTGTTGTCCAGGCTGGTCTTGAATTCCTGGCCTCAAGTGATCCTCCAGCTTTGGCCTCCCAGAGTGCTGGGATGTACATTCGGCCTGTGGCCCCCATCCTTTCTTCCCCTTGGCCTGAAGTTCCCCTTCCCACTACGCCAGGATAGGCAAGCGGTGACATCATACACTTTTTCTCCTTTTTTTTTTTTAACATTTTTTGTGCTTCCTCCAAGAGAGTGAGTCTGTGCTTATATAACCATAAGCATAATTTCAAAATTTTCAGTTTTATTTTTTGACTGTGTACTCACAATACAAAACTGGAAAGGGTACACAGAGTGGAGATCCTCCCTCCCACCCTGCCATCCACTTCCACGCCCCCGAACTGTGCCTCTCCTGAGACGCTGCGCGGGACACATTCTTCTCTTTTTCACACAAATGGCGCAGGCCATACACTCTGCTTATTTTTTTTCTCTCACATACCATGAAAATAGGGAGCTTCCTCATTCCCATCAACCCACCCCTTTAGTTCCCGCAGGCCTGCCCAGGTGGGTGTGCAGATCGGTTCTTTGTTTGGTGGCCCCTGGCTCCCCTCATTTCCTGCTTTCAGGTTTGAGTCCCAGTTCAACCACACCTTCTAGCTGTGTGACCTTGAGCAAGTGACCCAACCTCTCTGTGCCTCAGTCTTTTTAAACATGAAAGGGGCATAAGAATAGTACCTCTCTCCTAGGTTTGCAGGGTGTTCGGGGCACGTGTGCACCCATACTCGCACACAACAGAGAGGTACTGGCGTAGAACAAGCACTGTGTGCCAGTTTTTGTGATCGTCACTGCACCCTTGTGTGACGACGTCTTAGCCCACAGCTTGTAATCCCAAAGACTGAGATGAGTCTGGGGTCTTTGGGGTCACTGCTGTTTGCTGAGCTCCAGGTGAGCCGCTGAGAACCTCAGCCCAAGCCCTGGCCCTGGCCCCGCGGAGGAAGCCATAGCTGGAGCAGGTGCACTCCCATCCCTCCGCTCGATCACCTGCTCTTGCAACAGAAGCAGAACAGCATCAGGCTCCAGAACAGGGAGCCCTGGGTTCGAATCCCAGCTTCATTCTGCTCCTGTGTGTCGTTGGGCAAGTGACTTCACCTCTCTGAGTCTTAGTGGCCTCGTTTGAAGTGAAAGCGCATCTTGGACAAGTCTCAGGAAAAAAAATTTTTTATGAAATGAAAGTGTAGATTTCATAGAGGTGTTGGTGAGATAATGCATCCAGGAAACAAAAGAACACAGGGGTTAAGAACCCAGCTCCTTGGCCGGGCACAGTGGCTCGCGTCTATAATCCCAGCACTATGGGAGGCCAAGGCGGGAGGATCGCTTGAGGCCAGTTGTTCATGACCAGCCTGGGCAACATAGTGAGACCCCATCTCTACAAAAGATCAGCCAGGGGTGGTGGTGTGCAATATGTAGTCCCAGGCCCTTGGGAGGCTGAGAGGAGGATCACTTGAGCCCTGGAGTTTGAGATTACCGTGAGCTATGATCACACCATTGCACTCCAGCCTAGGCGACAGAACAAGACCCAGTCTCTAAAAATAATAAAAAAAAAAACCAAAAACCCACCTAGCACTCTGGGAGGCCGAGGTGGGTGGATTGCTCGAGGTCAGGAGTTCGAAACCAGCCTGGGCAAGAGCGAAACCCCGTCTCTACTATAAATAGAAAGAAATTAATTGGCCAACTAAAAATATATATACAAAAAATTAGCCGGGCATGGTGGCGCATGCCTGTGGTCCCAGCTACAGAGGAGGCTGAGGCAGGAGGATCGCTTGAGCCCAGGAGTTTGAGGTTGCTGTGAGCTAGGCTGATGCCACGGCACTCACTCTAGCCTGGGCAACAAAGTGAGACTCTGTCTCAAAAAAAGAAAAAAAACACTCAGTTTCTGGTGGCAAGTCCAAGTTCTGCTCACTGCATTCCTCAAACAAATGACAGAACCTTTCAGAGCCTCAGTTTCCTTCCATACGTAACAGAGCCGATCACACATAACAGCCTGTCCCTGCTCACCCACCAAGAGCCAGAACTCAGACAGCCGATCCCTGAGAGGCACTTCCTGCAGCCCTGAACCCAGCGAGCTGCAGCGCACAGTAGCAAACAGCTCGAGAGCGCTCAGCAGACCTGCCCAGGTCTCCCTACATATTGCCCATTCTCATTATTTCTTGCAAGAACACGGTGCCCACCACGTAATTAGCACTGGTCGGTTCAGTGACCCTTTACCAGGTGCCTACTGTGTGCTAGCCTTGTTGTGCTGCTGGGAAGACAGCGGCGAACACAGCTGGCAAAGAAGTCGTGTCCCTGTGGAGCTGATGGTTAAGTGGGAGGAGAAAGAAAATAAGAATAAATAAACAAAATATCTAATAAGCTTGAGAGGACAAGCGTTCAGTTGGCCCTCTTCATCCACACGGTCTGCGTCCTCCCATTCGACCAATCGTGGATCAAAAATAATTCTAAAAGAAATAACAATGCAACCAAAAAAAATACAAAATTTAAAATACAGTGTAACGACTGCACAGCATTTACATTGTGTTAAGCATCGTAAGTAATGGAGGGAGGAGTTGAAGTGCATGGGAAGACGTGAGTAGGTTACGTGCAAATATGGCTTATAGAAGGGACCCTGCGTCCACAGATTTGGGTATCTGCAGGGTCCTGGGACCAGTTCCCCACAGATACCGAGGGACGGCTGGAATGGAGAAATACAAACCTTGTGTGTAGAGAGTGTCGGGTACAATTTGAATGCCTTGCTGAGAATGGCGACATTTAAGCAAAGACTATAAGGAAGCTGTGTGAATACCAAGGGGAAGAGTGATCCAGGCAGAGGGAACAGCCTGTGCAAAGGCCCTGAGGCAGGAGCATGCCTGAGTTGTTTAAAGAACACACAGCTTGGCTCACGCCTGTAATCCTAACACTCTGGGAGGCCGAGGCAGGCGGATTGCTCGAGGTCAGGAGTTCGAAACCAGCCTCAGCAAAAGGGAGACCCCGTCTCTACTATAAATAGAAAGAAATCAATTGGCCAACTAATATATATAGAAAAAATGAGCCGGGCATGGTGGCGCATGCCTGTAGTCCCAGCTACTTGGGAGGCTGAGGCAGGAGGATCACTTGAGCCCAGGAGTTTGAGGTTGCTGTGAGCTAGTCTGACACCACGGCACTCTAGAACACACAGCAGCCCAGAGAGCAGGAGCAGAGTGAGGAGAACGACAGGAGACAAGGTCTGGGAGGTGACAATACAAATGGTACAGGGCCAGCCAGGCACAGTCGCTCACACCTGTAATTCTAGCACTTTGGGAGGCTGAGGCGGGAGGATGGCTTGAGGCCAGGAGTTCAAGACCAGACTGGGCAACATAGCAAGATCCCATCTCTAAAAAAAATAAGAAATATTAGCCGGGCATGGCGGCACGTGCCTGTAGTCCCAGCTACTCAAGAGGCCCCGGCAGGAGGATCACTTGAGCCCAGAAGTTAGAGGCTGCAATGAGCTATGATGATGCCACTGCACTCCAGTCTGAGTGACAGAGTGAAACCCTGTCTCAAAAAAATAAAAATAAAAATGAAGAAGTTCGGGGCCTGTGGGCTGCAGAGAAAACTTTGGCCTTTCCTTTGAGTCATGTGGGAGCTTGCAAGCATTTTGGGTTTTGTTTTGTTTTGTTTTAGTTTTCCTGTGCTTGTGGTGGGGGCAAGGGGGTGTTTGTGTCATTTTATCGTATGATAACTTCAAGTCCCTGAGATATGTCATCAGTCTCTTGAAATCTCGATGCACTGAACTTCCATCTCAAAGTAGCACAACACACACAAGAAGCTTCTATATTTTCTGTTAAAATCCAAGCCTTGGCCGGGCACCGTGGCTCACGCCTGTTATCCTAGCTCTCTGGGAGGCTGAGGTGGGCGGATTGCTCGAGGTCAGGAGTTCAAAACCAGCCTGAGCAAGAGCGAGACCCCGTCTCTACTATAAATAGAAAGAGATTAATTGGCCAACTAACATATATAGAAAAAATTAGCCGGGCATGGTGGTGCATGCCTGTAGCCCCAGCTACTCGGGAGGCTGAGGCAGGAGGATCGCTTGAGCCCAGGAGTCTGAGGTTGCTGTGAGCGAGGCTGACGCCACGGCACTCACTCTAGCCTGGGCAACAAAGTGAGACTCTGTCTAAAAAAAAAAAAAAAAAAAAAAAAAATCCAAGCCTTAAAGAACATGTACTCGTCTTTTCTCCCATAGACCCAGAAACACGTTCACAGTCAGCTGGCTCATCTCTGGCCCAAGAGGAAGTGGTGTCTGATTTATTCTGAGTTCTCAAATCTGTGATTATTCTGGTGGACACCTTCCCTCTTGTCACGGGGTCAGGAGCGACAACCTCATGGGAGCATTCCCAACCGTCCCCCTCCACAGCAACGCTGACTTTCCTTGGGGTCCCCACCGACCATGTCTTTATGTCTTGCATCACCGGAGCTCCGGGTGACGCTCATCCCAGAACTGAGCCTCTGAGCATTTGTTAAGTGAGTGATTAGGTGAGAAAGTGACTCAGACAAGAGGACCTGCAACGTTTGTCCTTTGACCGTTCGTGTCAGGGAGTGTGCAGAGGAAAGACCACCTAGCCAGCCCTGGGGTGTCCTGGAGGCCCCCCCCCAGGTCAGGGACCCCCTGCTTCCATTCCTCCAGTCCCCGCCAGAGAGAAATGGATATTTGCTCTGGGTCCGAGAGAACAGGCTGCTTCCTGTCCTATTTCACAATGCATGGATTAGTCACTGGGTACAGTTCCCGAGTGACAGCCCGGTGCCAGGCCCAGGAGATCCACCGAGCAGCAAACGTGGCCACCAGGGGTGGGGGGGCCTGGTGACACTCATAGTTTCCTAGGAAACACAGACCTGGGGGTTCGGTTTCCTAGGGCTGCCATAATAAATGACCACAAACCGAATGGCCTAAAACAGCAAGAGTTTATTCCCTCACAGTTCTGGCGGCCGGAAGTCTGAAACCAAGGTGCCGGGCAGGGTCAGTTCCTTCTGGAACCTTTGTGGGAGAACCCATGCATGGGTCTCTCCTGGCCTCGGTGGCTCCGGCTGTCCTTAGCGTCCACCACGGTCGTACCCTCCGCCTCCGCCTGTCTCTGCCTCTTCTCCTGCTCTGTCCCTTATAAGGACACAGGACACATGTCGTTGGATTTGAGGGCCACTCTAATCCAGGATGATCTCTCCCCAAGAGCCTTCAGCTAATTCCATCTGCAAAGACACTCATTCCAAGTTAAGGTCACGGCCACAGGCTCTGCGATGTGGATACATTGTTTGGGTTTGGGGGGAAATGCCGCCCACCACACTGACCAACGCACTTCGCATAAGCAAAGAGCTTCCATGGGCAGAGGTCTGGCAGGCCTTGGGCACCCAGGCCAAGGGACAGGAGTTCATCGGGGCTCAGGGATGGGCCACCGGAGCTGAGGGCGTGGACCCAGCTGTGCGCCTCTCCCCGCCCTCCCCAAGGCTGGGTGTGGCTGGAACAGAGACAGCAGGAGAGGCCAGGCGAGGTATGTCCAGAGATGAGCCAGGCCAGGCCCTGCATGCCTGAAGCGGAACAGAAGCTGCCAGTTGGGAGAGGTTGAGTCAGGAGGGACACGCCGGATTTGCTTTTTCCTGCAAGTCAGAGCCGGGACCCGGGCGATTTGCCTAATGGGGCCCCAACTATCTCCGGGAATATTATGCTGGACACCGCTGTGGCCAGGCCAGACTCCAGAGGAAATGCTGCAACTCACAGGGACAGGTTCTTGGAAGACAGGAGGCTTCCTGGTCGCAGGGGGGTCGTGGGGATTCCTCTGCAGAGAAGGAACTGACCTGACTCGGGTGCTCACTGGCGCCCTCTGGCTGCTGTGGCGGGGAAGAGCAGAGCCAGAGGACCAGGGAGACAGCGCTGGTCCAGGCCCGACGTGATGGGGTCGGAGCAGGTGGGGGCAGAGGAAGTGATGGAGAAGGACTCAAGATGCTTGCTTTTTTTTCTGTATTTATTTATTCATTCGTTCATTCATTTGAGACAGGGTCTCGCTGTGTCGCTCAGGCTGGAGTGCAGTGGCATCATCATAGCTCACTGCAGCCTCAAACTCCTGGGCTCCAGTGATCCTCCTGCTTCAGCCTCCCAAAATGCTAGGAGGACAGGTGTGAGCCATTGTGCCCGGCATGGAGAGGTGTTTTCGAAAGTGGCACTGATACGATGTGCTGATACATCCGAGCTGGGCTGTGAGAGGAAGGCAGGAATCAGGGCTGACTCCAAGGTTTGGGGCTGAAGCAACTGAAAGACAGCATGGCCATCACCTAGCTGGAGAAGACAGGGTGAAGGGCAGGTTTGGGGGTGTCATTTAGGTTTGAGATGCCCCGAGACATCCTCACAGAGAAATCGAGTGGGAGGCATGACTCAGGAGTTCACGGAGAAGGGCTGATGCATGCTGGGGCTCAGCACCCATCCGCCTTTGTTGTCACTGCTGCTGCCATTTCTTTCTCTCTGCTGCTGCAAAGGGCCCTCCAGGAAATAGTGCGGCTTACACTGCTGCCGGGTTTCACTGCGACCTCCTAAAAGCCAGCAGTCAAAGGCAGCTGCTAGAGCTGGGGCTGTAACCTGAGGCCCCAAGACTCAGCCCAGTTAGGGCCACCCCTCCGGCACCAGGATCACCACGGCCAGGGCTACCTCCCGCCTTGGTCCACCGTGTCCCCCACATCTCAGGGTCAGGTGCCAAGTTGAAAAAAGTAGAACTCATCCCCCAGAGGGATGCCTCCTGTGCTGGGTTTTAAGGCTCCAAATTCATGAGTCCTGCTGTGCATCCTTGAGCCAGTGGCTAGCTCTTTGAGGCTGTGTGAATATCCACTTCCCCACTGATGAGCCTTGCCTCCAATCAATTATTCCATCGGTGGCTGCAAAATAGCAACCTTTCTTTCTTTCTCTCTCTCTCTCTCTTTCTTTCTTTCTTTCTTTCTTTCTTTCTTTCTTTCTTTCTTTCTTTCTTTCTTTCTTTCTTTCGATGGAGTCTTGCTCTGTTGCCTTGGCTAGAGTGCTAGAGTGCAGTAGCGTCATCTTAGCTCACTGCAGCCTCAAACTCCTGGGATCCTCCTGCCTCAGTCTCTCGAGTAGCCAGGACTACAGGCATGCACCATGATGCCCAGCTAATAAAATGGTGATTTTTCCAACTCGACCTTTCCTTCTGCGTGTACTAGCTGGCATTCCAGAATGAGAACTTTTTTTCCCCCCAAAGGAGCAGAGGAGCAGAGCTCAAGTCTGAGCTCCTCGCCCGCCGGGCCTCCTGACCTCAGTTTTCAGGCAAGCCTCTTGAGCTACAAATCAGGTAGGAGGTGCCCAGCGCGCTCTGTGCCCTTGGGCAATCCCGTCACCCCCTCTCCGGGCACTTCCTCATCAGTTAACAAGAGGCAGGTGAATTCTGGCTTAGGGCTCTGCAGCTCACGTCATGGCATCTCCAAGGCCCGGCAGCCGGCCCTCTCCGGGTGTGCGGGGGCAGCTCAGATGCCAGGCGCGAGCAGGGCAGTGGGCACCACACAGGGCACTGGCCCAGCCAAGGCAACTGGTCACTCAGTGCGGGTGGCAGGGGTCAGCAGAACAGGAAGGCAGGGACAATAGCCGTGCCTGTTGCCTGGCCCGCCAGAGCAATCTCGGTGTTTGCCAGCAGGGTGGGGTCAGCCAGGCAGCGCTCAGCGGGTAAGCTCAAAGCCCAATCTTCCCTGTCGCTTCTCGCCTGCCTGCCTCGGTTGGTCCCGGCTGAGGCTGCGATGCAGCCAGCCCTGGGGGCTGCAAGGAGCCAGTCATTCAAGAAAGCTCCAGCACAGTTGCAGCCATCGGAGGCCTCCGAGAACTACAATTCCCAGAACACACAGCAACCTCCCAGTCCAGCCCCAACTGCCCAAGGGGCTGAATTTGAACTAGAACAAGGAAATCTCACCTGTCCTGGGAAGGGAGCGTCCTGGCCTGCTTAAGGTGCATTTGTGGCTTTATTCCTTGGGACCTGCGTTGGCCTGAGAAACCCCGGTTACAAGCTTAACCTGTTGATCGTGTGATTATCTCCTCATAAACTCTGCAGGATCCATTCATCCAGATAGGTTTGCCCAGACCCTGCTCTGTGCCAGCCTGGGGTGGCGGAGAGTGGTTGACAAGAGAGACTCAGCCTCTGCCCTGGCAGTCAGATGGAGGAGACAGGCCCATGAAAGGTCAGCTCCCTGAGGGCAGAGGCTGGCTGGGGACCTCCTGTGACCTAGCACATGCGAAGCAACAAGTGAACGGACTATCTCCACTCGCCTTCCATTCCACCGTGCCTTCTGCTAGCTGCCACCCTATTGCACCATTCTAGAGCGTGCTGTGTCTCTCTGGCCTCCAGGCCCCTGCACACGCTGTCCCCCCGCCAGGAACACGCGCAGCCTATTCGTTGATGTATCTGCAGAGGTAGGACAGAGCCTGGCACGGAGCAGGGGCCACATTAAATACTAGATGCGTGAACGGATGGATGGATGGATGCCTTTGTCCATTGTGTACCCCAGGAAGCAGGGACACTCGGGACCCTCCCTATTCATCTCGGCCCCCCGCCTGCCCGCCCGGAATGAATGCATCTTTTCATCCCTGGGAGGACGGCCCGGCTGGGGCAGAGGAGGCCGGGCGGGGAACTGGGCTGGGGGCTGCCACAGGCGCCTCCCCGCACGTCTCCTAAAGTGCCCACTTTCCCGGATGTCAGGAGTTCGCATCCTCTCCCCGAAACCCGGCCTCGGTCACCTGACTCGCACGGCCCGGCCCCGGCCCCCACCTCCCCGGGCACCGGGCACTGACACTCGGCCGGCAGCACGTGGTGCAGTGGCCCCAGGCTCCCATTGGTCGCGCGCCGCCCTCGCTCCGCGGCGCCTGGCAGGCGCGCTGCGCCCCCGTGCGCGGCGGCGCGGTGGTACAGCCCCCGCGGCCCGGGCGGGCGGAGCGGCCCACTGCGCCGGGGCGCGGGGGGCGCCGGGAAGCCGGCGCGCGGAGGGATCCCTCTGGAATGTGTCCGCCGGTCCCACCCGAAGCGGGCCGCCGCCGATTGGCCGAGCGCCGCAGGCCGCCGCCGCCCATTGGTCGGCCGCCGGCGCCGGCCCCGCCCCGCCCCGCCGCCGCTGCGGGAGAGGCCCGGCCGAGTTTGCGGAGGGCCGAGCCGGCGCGCGGGGCGGCGGGGCGGCGGCGGCGGCGCAGGTGAGTGGCCCCGCGGGCCGGGGGCGGCCGCCGGGGACCCCGGGGGCGCGGGGCCGCGGGGGTCCGGCCGGTCGCGCAGGGCGGGGCCGGCCCGGGGACGCTGCGGGGGTCCGGGGCCGGGCGCGGGGATGCCCGAGGCCCCCTCCCTGCGGGCCAGCTCCCTTCCCGCCGCCGGGCGGCCGTCTCCCGCCCCTGCCCCGTCCCCCCTCCGGACAGTGCCCGTCCCGGCGGGGCCAGGCGCGGGGTCGGCACTTCTGACCCCTGCCCGGGCTCCTCCCCCGCGAGCTGACCCGGCGTCTGAACGCCCCGGGGCCTGGGGGGACGCGGTGAGGACCGAGCTTTGGAGGATCCCGATGCGAGGAACGCACCCCAGCTAGCATGTATCGAGCGCTTCCGTGTCACGCATTTCCCATGCGGATCACTGAATCAAAGCACCTCATGGGAGGTGCTGCTACTTCTTTTAGAGGTGAGGCAGCAGACCCAGAGAGGTGGAGTGACTTGCCCAAGGTCACACAGCTCGCTAGTGGCAGATCCGGGACTGGAGCTCATGCCTCAGAGTCTAGAACTGGAGTCCCAACCACTAGACTGGATGCCCAGTGGCTCCATGGCCCCAGTGTTCCTGACCAGCCCCTTCCCACCCACCTCCCCACCTCATACTCGCCATCTGGGCCACACCTGCTGGTCTTTGCTTCCTCCCCTGCCCCTCCCAACCCCCAGAGGTTGCCAGACACCAGTTGCTCCAACAGGAAGCTGCCTCCACTCCTTTCTCTCCTGAATTGGAAAGGGGAGGCCCGAATACCTGAGAAGAGAGTGACATGCCCGGTGGAGACAGGCAGGGGGCCAGGATGCTGGGGTCCTGGGTCCACTGGGTCCCCCAGGCAGCGGGGGCCAAGGCTGGGCAGTAGGCGTTCTCCCCGGAAACACCCAGGAGCCGGTTTTTCAAGAGTGAATCAGAGGCCTCCTTCTCTCCAAAGCAACACCTTGCTGGAAGGGGGAGCCTGGGCGTGGTGTCCCCCACCTCCACTAGCTGATGGGAGCTCCTGGGAACTCCTTTCCCCTCTTCCTGCCCCCCCCCCCCCCCGCTGCGCTTCTGTGGGACTGAGGTCCTTCCCAAGGACGGAGTGCCGAAATTCCAGCCCACAAACTCGGTGCCCAGGCTAAAGTTGCTCTTCTTCGCCCCTGTGCTCTGGTGTGAGGGGACAGGGAAAGCCTGGAGGCCATGAGAGTTAGCGACCCCACAGCAGGCGTGCTGGGGGGCTCTTTCGAGGATGAGGGGGCCTCCAAGAGCAATCAGAATGAGGACATAAGCCACGTTCATTCATTCTACACATACTTGCTGAGCACCTACTATGAACCAGGCACTGTTGTTGGCACAGAGGATGTGGTAATAAAAAAGACAAAAATTCCTGCTTTTGGGGAGTTGGCATTCTCATGGGGGGAGACAGGCAGCAGACAAGGTAGCAAGTAAATGAAGAAGATAATTTCAGATTGCGTTAAGTGCTGTGAACAAAGTAAGAGGGGGCAGCGTGACAGAGTAGTTGTGGGCAGGGGATGCTCTTGGGCTGAGGTCCGGATGACAAAAGGAGCCGGCCCTACAGCGATCGGGCAAGGGGCACGGCCAGGGCAAAGGCCTTGAGGCTGGACCCAGCTTGGAACAGCGCTTCTGGGCAGAAGACGAAGCCAGAGCCACGATTCTGCAGGGCTTTGTGGGGCAGAGTAAGGAGGTTGGAGTTTTCCCTCTGGAAGGTGGGAAACCGTTGTAAGGTTTCAGGCAGGGGAGTGATGCCATCTGGTTTACGTTTTAAAATAGAGACACGAAGATAAATAACAGCCTGAGCCTGGAAGACAAGAGTTCTGCTAGAACAGCATGTAATTAAGCTCATGGGCCTGAGCTGCCTATACCACAGGGGCGGTTCTAACAGGCCGGGGCAAGCCGGGAAGGCTGCCTGGAGGAGTTGGCCTGAGTAGGCCTTGGCAGGCAGAAACGGCTGGGATATTCCTGGGCTGGGAAGGGGAGGAGGCACTAATACCAATGACAATAATAATAACAGCTTCCTTAAATGGAGTCTGGGGCAGAGTGCTGGGCCGGTTGCATGCATAATCTCTTTGCATTTCCACAAGCACCCTGACGGACAAGAATTCTGCCTATTTTTCAGATGAGGACACTGAGGCCCTGTGAATGAAGTGACTCGTGCACGGCCACACAGCTGGTAAGGAGCAGGAGCGGGATTCGAACCCAGGCTGCGAGGCCTCTTATGGCCTGGAAGGCAAATTCATTAATCCCCCACTCTCCTCACTACTGTTATTCCCGCCTTCACAGGTGAGGACACAGGAGCCGGCTTGAACCGGGGCAGTGGGTGTGGGCAGAGAGAGCGAGGAGATGGGGAGGTGACAACGGGGAAAAGTGATTTTATCCCAGGTGAGGGAGGAGCCCTGAGAGGGGTCAGAGCAGAGACAGAAGCGATGCGGCTTACTCTTCACAGGGTCATTCTGGCTGCCAGCTTGACGAGAAGCTGTGGGGCGCACGTGGGAGGCGGGGAACCCGCGAGAGGTGACCGCGCTGGTCTAGGTGAGTGATGATGGGGCCAGACCAGCCGATGTCAGAGGAGGTGTTAGAAGACAGGCGAATGAATGAATGAATGTATGAATGAACACATGGATGCCCAGGGATAGGTACAGCCACCTGGGCTCAACTGAATCCAGGTTGGCCCCCTGGAAGAGACAGTCTGAAAGGAGGGACCAGGAAGCCCCCTTTTCACAGAAAAGTATAATCTGGGCTGGGCGCGGTGGCTCACGCCTGTAATCCTAGCACTCTGGGAGGCCGAGGCGGGTGGATTGCTTGAGGTCAGGAGTTCAAAACCAGCCTGAGCAAGAGCAAGACCCCGTCTCTACTATAAATAGAAAGAAATTAATTGGCCAACTAATATATATATATATAAAAAATTAGCCGGGCATGGTGGCGCATGCCTGTAGTCCCAGCTACTCGGGAGGCTGAGGCAGGAGGATCGCTTGAGCCCAGGAGTTTGAGGTTGCTGTGAGCTAGGCTGACGCCACGGCACTCACTCTAGCCTGTGCAACAAAGTGAGACTCTGTCTCAAAAAAAAAAAAAAAAAAAAGAAAAGTATAATCTGGTGTGTAATTCGAACCTCACCACCAGCAGGGAAAGTGCTGGAATATCCTCTCCTGCAGACCAGGCACCTGCAGCCCTAGAGATGGCGTCGCTGAGGGGTACCTTCGTGGTTATGCAGGTGGCCTGGAGAGTCAGACAGACCTGAGGACACATCCACCCTCTGTGACTTTGGATGTGTGATTTAACAGTGAAATCCGAACTCTTCCCCGATCTGTAAGGCTCCCGGGGAGTTTGTCCCTGTCACCTCTTTTCCCTCCCGCGGTCACATTCTCCCCTTCGTTCATTCCCCTGCAGCCGTACTGGGCTCCCAGCTGATCTGCGAGCCTGAGGCAGGGCACGTCCCTCCTCTGCTCAGCACCCTCCATGGCTCCCACCTCACTTGGGATAAAAGCCAACATCCCCCTGGAGGTCCAGAGGCCCTGCTGTTCTGCTCCCGTCTTTGTCCATCGTGTCGTGCTGCAGGAGAATAGGCGGGATGGGCTAACGCATAAAGAAAAGAGATCTGTCGAGTTCGCAGCTCTCCAGCCCGAGCAGTTCAAGGGCATGGCGCTGCTTCTGGCGGGGGCTGCGTCACAGCGTGGTGGGGAAGGTCAGAGGGGAGGCGGGCACGTGCAAGGAGAAGGAAACCTGAGGAGCGCCCGGGTTTATAACAACCCACTCCCCCAGGAACTGGTCTGTCCTCTTGAGAACTCGTTCAAGGGAGAGAGAACACACTCACAACGGCATCAAGCCATTCATAAGGGACCCAAACACCTTCTACCAGGCCCCACCTCCCAACACTGCCACTTTAGGGATCCAATTCCAGCATGTGGGGGTTTTTTTTGGTGGAAACAGACAAACCGTCTCCAAACTATAGCAACCCTGTTACCTTCCTGCCCTCCCCTCCTCCTCCCTCTATCCCCCTCACTTACTCTGTTCCAGCTACATGGGCCTCCTCGCTGTTCCAACGGCCTTTGTACTGGCTGTTCCCTCTGCCCGGAATGTTCTTGCCCCAAAGGCTGGCATGGGTGCTTTCCCCTGTCATTCAGCTCTGAGGTTGAGCTTCACTTGCTCAGAGAGACCCTCCTCGACCTTGTCTGTAGAACTCGTCTTGCTTTTTTGTCTTGCTAGCACTATTAGAAATTGTATTAGACATTGACACATTTGCTTGTTAACTGCACATCTCTCTCTGGACTGTACCCTTCTGGAGGGCCGGGACAGAGGCCCAGCTAGCCTGTATGGCACCTGCGAGTAAATTAGATAGGTAGCTCTCCCTCCCAGCTGACCAGACCACACCAAGGAATGTAGCTTGGCAGGCAGAGCCCACAATGAATTTTAATCCCACTTGCCACCTTGGTCTAGTGCTTTTGCACAGTGCACAACCCACGTAACCGCACGTGGTGGCCCTACTCAGGGATCTTGTTTGTCTTATTAAAGGCAACATCTAAAATGGTGCATTAGCTGGGTGTGGTGGCTCACGCCTGTAATCCTAGCACTCTGGGAGGCTGAGGCGGGAGGATCTCTTGAGCTCAGGAGTTCAAGACCAGCCTGAGCAAGAGCGAGACCCTGTCTCTAGCCAGTCCAGAAATTAGCTGGACAACTAAAAAAAAAAAAAAATATATATATATATATATATAAATTTGCCAGGCATGGCAGCACATGCCTGTAGTCACAGCTACTCAAGAGGCTGAAGCAGGAGGATCTCTTGAGCTCAGGAGTTCAAGACCAGCCTGAGCAAGATCGAGACCCTGTCTCTAGTCAGTCCAGAAATTAGCTGGACAACTAAAAAAAAAAAATATATATATATATATATATATGTATATATATATAAATTTGCCAGGCATGGCAGCACATGCCTTTAGTCACAGCTACTCAAGAGGCTGAAGCAGGAGGATCTCTTTTTTTTTTTTTTTTTTAGAGACGGGGTCTCGCTATGTTGCCCAGGCTGGAGTGCAGTGGCTATTCACAGGCGCGATCCCACTACTGAGGATCTCTTGAGCCCAGGAACTTGAGGTTGCACTGAGCTACAATGATGCTACTGCACTCTACCCAGGCTGACAGAGCAAGACCTCTGTCTCAAATAAATAAAATAAAATGATGCATGGAATAGGCTGGGCGTGGTGGCTCATGCCTGTAATCCTAGCACTCTGGGAGGCGGAGGCGGGCAGATTGCTCGAGGTGAGGAGTTCAAAACCAGCCTGAGCAAGAGCGAGAGCCCGTCTCTACTATAAACAGAAAGAAATTAATTGGCCAACTAATATATATAGAAATGAGCCGGGCATGGTGGCGCATGCCTGTAGTCCCAGCTACTCGGGAGGCTGAGGCAGGAGGATCGCTTGAGCCCAGGAGTTTGAGGTTGCTGTGAGCTAGGCTGACGCCACGGCACTCACTCCAGCCTGGCCAACAAAGTGAGACTCTGTCTCAAAAAATAAAAAAGTAAAATAAAATAAAATGATGCATGGAATATGTTAAACACTCAAAAAAAAAAAGTTTGAAGGGAGGGAGGAAGGAAGAAAGAAATAGAGAAGGAAAGGAAAGAAAAAAGGTATGTCCATCAGGACGGGTTTTGTTGTAGTAACAAGCAACCCCAAATCTTAGTGGCTGAACTCAACAAAAGTTTATTTTTGGTTCCTGCTACAGTTCCATTGCAGCTCGGCAGGTGAGCTGCATTCGTTGTCATCAGTCAAGGTGTGACCTGATTGAGTCTCCACCGTACCGAACGCGGCTGCTCATCCCGCCCAAGAGCGATGGAGTTGTGGAGGCCCACACTCTGGCAATTAAATGCTTCAGCCCAGAAGGGTCATAGGTTGCTACCTCTCGTGCCCGATTGGCCAGAACTAGTCATTTACCTGCCCAGTCACGAGGGGGTCGGGAAGGGCCATCCCCTGCGTGCATTCAAGAGGGAAGAATCAGAAATTTTTGCACACAGCATTGAGTGACAAAGAGAAGTCGCTCTGCGTGATTTAATCACCTTGAACCTCCATTTTCTCCTCTGTTAAATGGGCACGATGACAACGTATTGTGCTCTGTGCCCATACTACAGTGTGGTAAAGGATTAGGGAAGATCACAAGCGTTAGGGTGGGGGTGTAATAGATACTAAGTGTTGTTGTTACTGCTTTCTGTGCAAATACCGACACCAGGGTCTGAACTGAGGCGAGTTTGTTCCGAGTACTTCATTGGGCCTGTCTGATGCCAGGAGAGACGGAGGAGTACTGAGGCCACTGCCCAGCCCTGAGCCCCGCGTTCTGTCCTGCAGGTCTTCCGGCCGTGCCCCTACTTCTCGCTGCCCATGCCGCTGGGACTGGGGCGGCGGAAAAAGGCGCCGCCTTTGGTAGAAAATGAGGAGGCCGAGCCAGGCCGGGGCGGGCTGGGCGTGGGGGAGCTGGGGCCCCTGGGCGGAGGTGGGGCAGGGGGGCCCCAAATGGGCTTGCCCCCCCCACCCCCAGCCCTGCGGCCCCGCCTCGTGTTCCACACCCAGCTGGCCCACGGCAGCCCCACGGGCCGCATCGAGGGCTTCACCAACGTCAAGGAGCTGTACGGCAAGATCGCCGAGGCCTTCCGCCTGCCAACTGCCGAGGTACCCGCTGGGGAGTGGGCACCAGGTCCCTGAGGGGGCTACAGGCCTGGGCTGGCACCCTGTTGGTGAGCTGGGGCTTGGATGCTGGGGCTGCAGGTGCTGAGGTCTGTGCCCCAGTGCATTGTGGGGAGTTGGAGGCCAGTGCTGGATGCTGACTTCCCATCAGACACTGGGAGGTCTGTGCCCCAGTGCATTGTCGGGAGTTGGAGGCCAGTGCTGGATGCTGACTTCCCATCAGACATCGGGAGGCCTGTGCCTCAGTGGATTGTGGGGACAGATGGCCAGGGCTGGATGCTGAGTTCCCATCAGGCACTGGGAAACCTGCACCCCAGTGGATTGTGGGGGCTGATGGCCAGGTCTAGAAGCTGAGTTCCCATCATGCACTGGGAAGCCAGTGCCCCAGTGGATTACGGAGGCTGATGGCCTCCATAACGGATGCTGAGTTTCCTTAAAGCCTTGGGAGGCCTGCACCCCAGTAGATTGTGGGAGGCCAATGGCCACAGCTGAATGCTGAGCTCTTATCACGTACTGGGAACCGGTACCTCAGTGGTCTGTGGGAACTGATGGATGCTGAATTCCCATAAGGCACTGGGAGGCCTGCACTCCAGTGGATTGTGGGAGCTGATAGCTAGGGCTGGATGCTGAGTTCCCATTGGGCACTGGGAGGTCTGTAATCGAGTGAACTATGGGAAACTGGAGGCCAAGGCAGGATGCTGAGTTCCCATCAGGCACTGGGATCCTGTGCCCTGATGGATTGTGGGAGCTGATTGCCAGGGATGGGTGCTGAGTTCCCATCAGGCATTGGGAGGCCTGGACCCCAGTAGATTATGGAGGCTAGAGATCAGATGCAAGATGTACTTTCCAGGCTGGGCGTGGTGGCTCATGTCTGTAATCCTAGCACCCTGGGAGGCTGAGGCGGGTGAATCGCTCAAGGTCAGGAGTTCAAAACCAGCCGGAGCAAGAGCAAGACCCCATTGCTACTAAAAATAGAAAGAAATTAATTGGACAACTAAAAATATAGGCCGGGCGTGGTGGCTCACGCCTGTAATCCTAGCTCTGGGAGGCCGAGGCGGGCAGATCGTTTGAGCTCAGGAGTTCGAAACCAACCTGAGCAAGAGCGAGACCCAGTCTCTACTATAAATAGAAACAAATTAATTGGCCAACTAATATATATAGAAAAAATTAACCGGGCATGGTGGCGCATGCCTGTAGTCCCAGCTACTCGGGAGGCTGAGGCAGGAGGATCGCTTGAGCCCAGGAGTTTGAGGTTGCTGTGAGCCAGGCTGACATCCCGGCACTCTAGCCCAGGCAACAGAGTGAGACTCTGTCTCAAAAAAAAAAAAAGATGTACTTTCCAATGATGCATTGGGACACCTGACCCCAAGGACTGTGGGGGTGGGAGGAGGGAGGCAAGGAGGGCAGCAGGGGGGTTGAGCAGGGAGTAGTTGCTGGGGTCCCAGCGAGCAGGGTGGAGGTCTGTGCCTTCCCCAAGCATTCACTGAGCACCTGCCATGTGTCAGGCTCTGCCCCCTGGAAACAGCAGTAAGTTTTTGCTGGCGCAGAAATCCTCGTCCCAGCAGAGCTGGTGTGCTAACGGGGGCCGCCCTGCCCCGGCTCAGGGCGTGGGCAGGCGCTGGACGGAGCCCCCCCAGCCCGATCCCAGCCCTCTGGGAGGCCGAGGCGGGTGGATAAGGTGAGCGTTGAGTGTCCCCCGCCCTTGCAGGTGATGTTCTGCACCCTCAACACCCACAAAGTGGACATGGACAAGCTGCTGGGCGGCCAGATTGGCCTGGAGGACTTCATCTTTGCCCACGTCAAGGGGCAGCGCAAGGAGGTGGAGGTATTCAAGTCGGAGGACGCGCTGGGGCTCACCATCACGGACAACGGGGCCGGCTACGCCTTCATCAAGGTGGGAGGCCGGGGCTCCGCGCGGGCCTCGGGGCCAGGGCGGGTCATGGGACGCCCGGGCGGAGCCAGAGGGGCCGCTGACACCCCGTGTCCCCATAGCGCATCAAGGAGGGCAGTGTGATCGACCACATCCAGCTCATCAGCGTGGGCGACATGATCGAGGCCATCAACGGGCAGAGCCTGTTGGGCTGCCGGCACTACGAGGTGGCCCGGCTGCTCAAGGAGCTGCCCCGGGGCCGCACCTTCACGCTGAAGCTCACGGAGCCCCGCAAGGCCTTCGGTGAGGGGCTGCCTGCCACCTGGACCTCCAAAGCCCCTCTGCCCGGGTGGGGTCCGGCTGCGGCGCTGGGGGCTGCCAGCAGGTGGCGCCCAAGCCCCGCCGCCTGCAGAGATTTGGGGGGGTGCCGCAGCGCCCTGCTCCGGGAGGGGGTGCTGGCTGTCCGCCCAGCCTGGGAGAAGGGCGGGGGCGAGGAGGAAGTTGCCCCCACACCCAGTTTCCAGCAGCCATTAGCCCAGCCAAGCGCCCCCAGCCCCGAGAAGCCAGGCTTGGCTGCCTCGCGCCCCCCCTCCCCACCTCCCCGCTTCTGCATCTGGCTTCGCTGACTCTCAGGAATGGGCCCGAGGCCTCTGCGGCGGGGGTGGGGGACCCAGTCGCTTTCCCGGGCAGGTAGGCCCGGGCTGTGGCGCAGCGCCGCACCCCTTCGGCCCCCACGCACCCCCACTTGGCGAGAGGAGGGTAGCTGGAGACCCAGGCCCCCAGCCCCTCCGTCCCTGCCCCTGAAGCCAGCAGACATGGCCTCTGCAGCCTCCCTCCTGCGTTTCCCATTGCTGATCCCCGACCACCTCTGTGCCATGCCTGCCCTCCCGCGACCCCCTCAGCCTCTAACCCCCAGAGCAGCTCGGGGAAGGTTGGGGGGCGGGGTGTCTACGGCCAGCATGGCTGGGTTCCTGCCCAGACCCCGCTGAAATCGAGCCTCCCCCATCCTCACCCCTTCCCTGCCTCCCGCAGACATGATCGGCCAGCGCTCAGGGGGTGGCCGCCCCGGCTCTGGCGCGCAGCTGGGCACAGGCCGAGGGACCCTCCGGCTGCGGTCCCGGGGCCCCGCCACGGTGGAGGACCTGGTGAGTGACCCGGCCCCCCTCGGGCCTGCGCTTCCCTGGGGGCAGCGTGACCTGTTAGGGCGAGGGGCTCTGCACAGACAATCTGGACTCAGATCCAGTTCTGCCACCTCCCAGGGCCCTTCCTTGGGCAAGTGGGCCTCGGTTTCCCCATCAGTAAAATGGGGACGAAAATAACACGGATGCTTTCCTCACTGGGTTGTTGTGAGGACTAAGTATGTGCTTGTGTACAGTGATGGCAAGGGCACCCCGCACTTGATAGGTACGGTTACTTAGTTCATGTTATGATGATGTCACTGTCCCCCCCCCACCGCCACCTCAGCCCTCGGCCTTTGAGGAGAAGGCGATCGAGAAGGTCGACGACCTGCTGGAGAGCTACATGGGCATCAGGGACACGGAGCTGGGTGAGTGGCGGGGACCTGGTCTGGGTGTGGGTGGGGGTTCTAGGTCTGGTGGGGGCTGAGTCTCCTCTGAGCCCCCCTCCCCCGCCCCTGGGCCATCTGTGCCTCCGTTCTGCCCCGCCCCCAACAGCGGCCACCATGGTGGAGCTGGGGAAGGACAAAAGGAACCCGGACGAGCTGGCCGAGGCCCTGGACGAGCGGCTCGGGGACTTCGCCTTCCCCGATGAGTTCGTCTTTGACGTCTGGGGCGCCATCGGGGACGCCAAGGTCGGCCGCTACTAGGACTCCCCCGCTGGACCTCCCGGTGATGCCCCGGGCCCCGCCTGGTCAGGAGCCCCCGAGAGGGGACACCCGGGCCCAGGCCCACGTGTCTGGCTTGGGCCGAGTTCGGCAGCCCCAGGGACACGTGGAGGGAGGCGGGCCGGGCCCCCGCCCCACTGCTGTCGGTACCACCCCGTTCCTGGCTGGGGCCCCGGACCCCTGCCCGTTCCCCACCTACCTCAGCCGGGTCAGGCTCGGGAGGGGTTGGCCACGTTGGGCAGCCGCCCCCGCCTTCCACACTTTCCGCCATCAGCTGCCAAACTGGTCCCTCTGTCTCCCTGGGGCCTCGGGCTCTGTTTGGGGGTGGTGACCTTCCTAGTTTCCTGATGCAGGGAATACGGGGTGGGTGCCCCCCCCCAGCAAATGCAATAACACCCTCCCCCTCCACCGCCCCCCTCCCGAGAGGAGCCCCCTCCCCGTGGAGTCTGTTACCTCCGCATTTGAAATGAGTCTGCTGTGAACCCCAACCTCCTCCCCACCCCACCCCCACCTCTCCCTCAGGGCCCGGCCTGGGACCGAGCTGGGAGAGGTGGGCTTTTGTATCTGGATTTGCTGTCTCGGACATAAAGACTCTATCCGCTGTCGGACCTGTGTGCTTTCGGGGGGCCGGGGCCAGGAAAGAATGCGGCAGCTGAAATCCATCTTCCCCAGCTCCAAATCGAATTAGGAGCTGGCCCCAGGCCGCCCACCCCCTCCCACTGCTCCTGGCTGCGGGCCACCAGGCTTCCGGGCAAGACCCGAGCTTCCTGGCCTACTGAGGGTTCAAATCCAGCCCTTTCTCGAACAAGGCCTCCCACCCGCCCCCGCCCTGGGTGAGCAGTGGGCAGGAGGCTGTTGTGCTGGGCCAGTGACAACCTGGAGCCACGGGGCGCCCCAGGGCATCGAGGCCTGGCTTGGGAAAAAGAAAGATGGCGCCTGAGGCCTGCCGGAGCCCCACCCGGGAGGGGCGGGAGGGGTGGGGGACAGTGGCAATGCAGCCCCCGGCCCAGCCCTGCTGACGGGCCCGCAGGCACCCGTGCTGCGCGAGCTTCCCGCAGGACCTGACCCCAGCGCTTGTTTTGACAAGCCTCTTCGTCCTGGAGGATGGAGGGGCCACTCTGGGAAGGGGGCTGGGCCCCCGGCCAGGCCTGGAGGGAAGGGAGAAGACGGCAGTGAGGGGAGCCGGGCCAGGCTCCCGCAGGAATGCTGGGGGGGCCGAGAGGCTGCAGGGAGGTCCGAGCCCAGCCCGTGCTCCCCACGAGCCGGGGAAATGGGGGGGCGCCGGGCGGGCTCGAGCACAGGCCTGCGGTTCTGTTCGTGGGGTGGGTGGGGCAGGGAGCTGCTGTCAGGGTGACCCGCGGCATGCCTGGGCACCCGTGGGCCCCTCGTGTGTCTGCTCCGAGCCGGCTATGGTGGAGAGCAGGTGTGGCCGCGTGGGACTGGGTGTCTGTCGCGCCCACGGCTGTGACTCGTGTCTGTGTTACGGGTCAGGGATGTGGCGGCCGTGTTCTGGGTGTAACTGGCAGAGTCTGGTGTTGGGGACAGTGACGGTGCGGCTGGGTCTTGGGGTGTCCAGGGCTGTGACTGGCTTGGTCGGGGGTATCCGGGCTGTGAGTGTATGTCTCAGGCTGTTGCCGCTTCTGGGGTCGGGGGTGAATGGCGAGGTCGGGGGGTACTCTGCAGCGTGGGCATGTGTGTGTCAGGGAGTGACCATTTCTGAGGGGAGGGGAGGTGGCCAGCTAGATCTCAGGTGTTCAGGGGGTGCCACTCCTTGTGTCTTGGGTGTACAGAGTGTCTCGGGCCTCTCTTGGATTGTAGCGGGGAGTCTCCGGGTGACCATGGGGCTCACTCAGCAGTAAGGACTGTACCTGTCTCAGGGTGCCAAGTGACACTCCACTTCCCAGCACTGAGCAGTGTGATGGGAGGGTCTTGTCATGGGGCTTTCCCAGGGGGCTGCACTTTGGGGTGTGGAGGGAAGTGGCTGCTGTTAGAAGCAGCAGCTACGGGCCGGGCGCGGTGGCTCACGCCTGTAACCCTAGCACTCTGGGCCGGGGTGGGCGGATTGCTTGAGGTCAGGAGTTCGAAACCAGCCTGAGCAAGAGTGAGACCCCGTCTCTACTATAAATAGAAAGAAATTAATTGGCCAACTAATATATATAGAAAAAAATTAGCCGGGTGTGGTGGCGCATGCCTGTAGTCGCAGCTACTCGGGAGGCTGAGGCAGGAGGATCAGTTGAGCCCAGGAGTTGGAGGTTGCTGTGAGCGAGGCTGACACCACGGCACTCACTCTAGCCTGGGCAACAAAGCGAGACTCTGTCTCAGAAACAAACAAAAAGAAGTGGCAGCTACGGGTGCCTGTCCGGCACTGGGGTGACACGCTCATTGAGTTCAGGGGTGTGAGGGCGGCGCCTGGCCGCTGCTGAGATGGGACAGGCTGCAACAGAGGCTGGGACTCAGGGTGTGAGACCGCGCCTGCCCTACTTCCAGGGCAGGAGGTGAGGCGGCAGCTATGTGCTGTCCAGGTTTGAGGGCGTGACTGTCTCTGTGGCTTGGGACACGTGTCCAGGTGTTACTGAGCCCATCCTAAAGCAGGGTCTAGACGGCAGGGACAGAGAGTCCCCTGGTCGGCCAGGCCTCCTGGTTCCCCTGCCCCCCTGCAGCCAGCTCTCCCTCCCTCCCTCTCGGGGTGTGACTCGCTGTGGCCCTGGCCCGGGCTTAAGCCCCTGTGTAAATAATGGGCGGGTCCCCCAGCCAGGCCGGCCTGGCCCTCGCCTGCCCACCCTTGGCTCTGCCCACCACCCACCCCGACATCCAGCCAGGCTCTGGCAGGCCAGGGGGCGTTGCTGCCCCCAAGCAGGGTTAAGGTTAGCGCCCCCAATCCCAAAGCCCAGTGAGGGGCGGTGGGGGGGGATAAGCGACACCCCCTGCAGGCGCCCCAGCCTGCCCCGGGGCGAGGCTCACATTTTCCAGTGTTTAGATTTTATCCGCTTTATTAATGAGGCAGGCCAGAAGCCCGAGCGCCTGGGGGGAAGGGGCTGCGCTGGCCACCCTGGGAGCTGGTCGCAGGGGCCCGGGCCCACGCCCAGGGAGCCTTCCTCCTTGTGGGGGGATCGGGCCTGAGCGGCCCCGCCCGCTGCCAGGAGCACAGAGGGGCTCTGCCACTCCAGGTTCCCAGCGGGCGGGCGTGGGCTCGGCGGACCGGCCCCTGGAGGCCAGGAAGGGCGGCGGGAGGAGCGAGGAGCCGCCCCAGGAAGAGGGAGGGAGGGAGCGGCCTGCCCAGAGCCCGGGCGCAGCAGCAGGCGCTGCGGGGCGCGGGCGCGGCGGCTCAGGGGCTGAGCGGCCGGCGATGGGGACCCGGCACCCCAGGCAGCGCCGGGTAAGCAGGTTGGGGCACGCAGGGTCTCTGGGGGGGCAGAGGAGGGCATGCAGGGACAGCGGCTGCCTCAGTCTGTCCGTCCTGTGTTCCTTGGCTCTCAGCCCCCATCGGTCTGTCGTCTGTCCACCTTCCCTTCCCACCTGGCCTGCGGGCACCTCCGCGCTGGCAGCCCTCACCGCCGGGGCACGGAGGAAGGGGTGGTCCTGGGGCTGGGACGTGGGGCGGAACCATGGGCATCCAGGCTGAGGCAGAGGTGATCGGAGTAGGGGCTGGGTGACAACAGTGGAGCATGGAGACGGGGCCCTGAGGACAGCAACAGTGCCATGGGGGTCAGCGTGGGTCCACGGTGACCGGGACATGGCCACGGGAGACAGCCAGTGCCAAGGGGCGAGATGTGCCCGTGGCTGGGGCCGTCGAGGGTGGGACTGGAATAAAGGCGACATGGTGAGGGTGAGACATGGGGTGGCAGGATCCGATAGGGCCTGTGGAGGGGGAGCTAGGTGCCAGAGCAGATGGGTGGAGAGAGGCAGAGGAGGAGGAGGCGGTGAGAAAGGAGTGCCCAAGGTCATTTGGAGTTGCCGCCGGCGGGCAGAGGAGCAGCAGAAGAACCTGTGGAGTCCGAGGGGCCCTGAAGATCGGAGATGGGACCGCCTGGGGCCTCCCCGGGCCTCACTTTGCCCTCCTCTCCTCCACCCAGCGCCCCCGGCACCTGACATGAGCCCCTGTGGGCCCCTCAACCTGAGCCTGGCCGGCGAGGCGACCACGTGCGCGGCGCCCGGGGGCCCCAACGCCTCGGCCGCGCCGCCGTCGGTGGGCTCCGGCGCGTCGCCCGCGCTGCCCATCTTCTCCATGACGCTGGGCGCTGTGTCCAACGTGCTGGCGCTGGCGCTGCTGGCCCAGGCCGCGGGCCGCCTGCGGCGCCGCCGCTCAGCCGCCACCTTCCTTCTGTTCGTCGCCAGCCTGCTGGTCACCGACCTGGCGGGCCACGTGATCCCGGGCGCGCTGGTGCTGCGCCTCTACGCCACCGGGCGCGCTCCGGCCGGTGCAGCCTGCCACTTCCTGGGCGGCTGCATGGTCTTCTTCGGCCTGTGCCCGCTGCTGCTGGGCTGCGGCATGGCGGTGGAGCGCTGGGTGGGCGTCACGCGGCCGCTGCTCCACGCGGCCCGGGTCTCGGCGGCCCGCGCGCGCCTGGCGCTGGCCGCTCTGGCCGCCGTGGCCCTGGCCGTGGCGCTGCTGCCGCTGGCGCGCGTGGGCCGCTACGAGCTGCAGTACCCCGGCACCTGGTGCTTCATCGGCCTGGGCCCGCCGGGCGGCTGGCGCCAGGCGCTGCTCGCGGGCCTCTTCGCCGGCCTCGGCCTGGCCGCGCTCCTCGCCGCGCTCGCGTGCAACACGCTGAGCGGCCTGGCCCTGCTGCGCGCCCGCTGGCGCCGCCGCTCCGGACGGTTCCCCTCGGCCTCGGGCCCCGACAGCCGCCGTCGCTGGGGGTCGCGCGGACCCCGCTCGGCGTCCTCCTCGTCCGCCTCGTCCATCGCTTCGGCCTCCGGCGCCTTTGGCGGCTCCCGGGGCGGCGGCTCGGCACGCAGACCCCGCGCCCACGACGTGGAGATGGTGGGCCAGCTCGTGGGCATCATGGTGGTGTCCTGCATCTGCTGGAGCCCGCTGCTGGTGAGGGGCGCGCCCGCCCGCCTGCCACGCTCCCTCCCGAGCCCTCCTGGCCCCTCCCACCCTGCCCCATCTTAGGCCACCTGGACCTTTGTCCCTCACCCAGCCTACGCCCCGCCCTCTTGAGGCCGCACCTGCCAGGAGAGCCAGGCCTTCGCCTTCTGCTTCTGACGTCCCATCCTTCCTTCCAGTCCCCGTTCTTCCTCCTCCTTGGATCCACCGGGGCCCTCTCCAGCGCTGTCCCTCTAAGTCCCCACGCTTCATGCACCCCCTCGCCCTCCTCCACCCCACGCCCTCTTCTCCCCTTGAGTCCCACGTCCTTCGGGGTACCTGGGGCTTCTGACCAGAGCCCTCCCCCACCGAAGCCTTTGCTTCCGCGCCGTAGCCCCTTCCCACGTAGATCCCCGTCCACGCTCCCCCTGAGGCCCGCGCCTCCGCCCACCCTCCCCTTCCAGCCTCGCCCCCACCCTTCGCCCCTGCCCTTCCCTTCCGCCTGCCCCGCCGCTCACACCGACTCTCCGCGCAGGTGTTGGTGGTGCTGGCCGTCGGGGGCTGGAGCTCCAGCTCCCTGCAGCGGCCGCTTTTTCTGGCCGTGCGCCTTGCGTCCTGGAACCAGATCCTGGACCCCTGGGTGTACATCCTGCTCCGCCAGGCCGTGCTGCGCCAGCTGCTTCGCCTCCTGCACCCGAGGGCTGGCGCCAAGGGCGGCCCGTCTGCGCTGGGCCTCACCTGGTCCACCTGGGAGGCCAGCTCCCTGCGCAGCTCCCGGCACAGCGGCCTCAGCCACTTTTAAGCGCGCCCGGGAGGCCGAACGGCTAAGCCAGCCCACCCTAGGCCGGGCCCAGGTCCGCAGTGCAGAGCCTTTGAGGAATAACGCCATGTTTGGAGCCCAGGACGGTGTGTCCCGTCGGGGCTGCAGCACCCTCGGCGGCCGCGCGGGGGCGTCAGACGCGCCGCGCGCGCCTCCGGGGCGGGTGCAGTTCCGAGACGCGCCGCGCGAGGGCGCAGAGAGCTCGGCCGCACGGGAGCCAAGCTGGAGCCGCAGGAGCATGCGCACAACGCCGCGCCGGGGCTGGCGGGGGGCTCCGCTCCGAGCAGAGTGAGGAGGGTTTTGGGGGGCGGTCTGGCGCCGCCAGGACGGACTGCCGCAGCTACTCTGCTCATCGTGGCCTTGAGCTCCCCCAACAGTCCCAGAGCCCTATGCCAAGCCACGCGCCTCCATGCCTCGCAGCCCCCCCCCACCGGCGTCGGGGCTCACCTGCGCCCCCCACCGCGGCGACGCGCGAGTCCCCGCCCGCCGTGACCCTCTGCAGCGTCCGCGTCGCTCCTGACTCCCACTGCCACCCACGTCCCTCCATGCCTCGCAGCCCCCCCCCACCGGTGTCGGGGCTCACCTGCGCCCCCCACCGCGGCGACCGCCGAATCCCCGCCCGCCGTGACCCTCTGCAGCGTCCGCGTCGCTCCTGACTCCCACTGCCACCCACGTCCCTCCATGCCTCGCAGCCCCCCCCCACCGGCGTCGGGGCTCACCTGCGCCCCCCACCGCGGCGTCGAGGCTCACCTGCGCCCCCCACCGCGGCGTCGAGGCTCACCTGCGCCCCCCACCGCGGCCGAGTCCCCGCCCGCCGTGACCCTCTGCAGCGTCCGTGTCGCTCCTGACTCCCACTGCCACCCACGCCCCTCCACGCCTCGCAGCTCCCCCCCCACCCCAGCCGGCGGCTCACCTGCGCCCCCCACCGCGGCTACGCGCGAGTCCCCGCCCGCCGTGACCCTCCGCGTCCCCGCACACAGAGACGAGCGCACACGGACAGACGGGCGGGGCACGCCCCAAAGGCCTTTTTAAAAACCAAGAGCTCTCAGGTGGGGGGGAGGGGTGTCAGGGCGAGGGGGGGGCTAGCAGCCCCCGGCCACGAAGTCGAAGTCCTGGAAGGCCGCCTGGTCCGCGGCGGAGAGCGGCCGGGCCTCGCGGGGCGGGCTCAGCGTGGGCGCCTCCCCCGTGAACTCCTCGTCGAAGTTGCTCACGTCGGCGCGGCCGGACAGCGTGGGCACGAAGGGCGGCGGCAGGCGCCGGGCCAGCAGCGCGTCCCAGGCCAGCGTCTGCGGGCGGGTGCGGGGCGAGGGTCAGCCTGGGAGGCCCAGGGGGCCCACGCCTCAGGAGGCAGAGGAAAAGAGGGGTGCGGGCTCTGGGAGGATCACCGACGGGAGGCTGGGCTCATGCACAGGGCAACTGAGGCAGGGATGTAGGGGGTCAATGCTGCTGGAGTGCGGGGGACGGTGGGGGTGGGCAAGGAGGGAGGGGGAAGGAAATGGTACCAATGGGACAGGCACCTAGGCCTTGGAGGGGGTGGTGGCTGGGTCCTGGGGGGTCGCCAGGCCTTACCCGGAAGAAGGGCTGCTTTTTCACATCTTCGGCGTCTCTCTCGCTGGACCCCAGCCTCCGCTCGGGATTCCTCCGCAGCAGCTGGCAGGAGGGAACACAGCGTCAGGATCTGCCTGTCCCCTTCTGGGCCCGGGGGCCCCTCCCAGCCCCGCCCCAGCTTGGTGGGGGCCCCTCACCCTGCGCATGATGCCGATGGCTTCCGCCGACAGAAAGCGTGGGTAGCGGACTTCGTCGTTGACGATGCTGTCGAAGACCTCCTCCTCGTCGTCCCCTGGGAACGGGGACTGGGCACAGGGAGCGCGGGGGTGAATCGGGCCCCTCCTCCGGCTCCTCCACTCCCCGCCCCCACCCGGCTGCAGGTTGTCAAGGGTGCTGGCTTGCGTGGGTCAGTAAGTACCCCATTTCATAGATGCGGAAACTGAGGCCAGGGCGGTGAAGCCAGCAGCCCCCAGTCACACAGCAGGTGGCCGAGGCAGATTTGGATTCCCACCCCTGGGCACGCAGGGGAGGTGCGTCGTGGGGGGGCGGCCGGGGCCTCACCTCGCCCACCAGCATCTCGTAGAGCAGCACGCCCAGCCCCCACCAGTCCACGGCCCGTGTGTACGACGTGTCGGTCAGCACCTCGGGGGCCAGGAACTCGGGGGTCCCACAGAACGTGCTCGTCCGGTCCCCGTAGCCCATCCCTGGGGGCAGCAAGGCCGCGTGGGGTTATGGGGGCAGCAGGAGTCCGCTCAGCCCAGCCTAGGGTCGTCTACACAGCCTGCCACGTCCCAGAGTCAGAGTGGGGGTGACTGCCAAGTAGGGTTGGGGACGCCGTTCCTTCTGCGCTGCTCTAACGCCCAGCCCCCCGGCCCCATCCCGCCCCTCACCCTCCTTGCAGAGGCCGAAGTCTGCGATCTTGACGTAGCCCTCCGTGTCCAGGAGCAAATTGTCCAGCTTCAGGTCCCTGTGGGGTACGGGCGGGGGGGGCAAGGAGGGGGGATGTAAAGAGGGGTGAGCGGGGCGTCTAGGCCCTGCGGGGACCGCGCCCCTGCAGCAGCGGCAGGGCAGGGCAGGCGCGCGCACGCACCTGTAGACGATCTTGTGCTCGTGGAGAAACTGAAGCCCCAGCACCACGCAGGCCGAATAGAAGCTGCAGAGAGACAGACAGCTGGAGTGAGGCCCGGCCACCCAGCAAGGCGCAGGGGCGCAGGGCGCTGGGGCGCAGGGCGCTGGGGCGCGCGGGGAGCTGGGGCGCGCGGGGCGCAGGGGCGCAGGGAGCTGGGGCGCACAGGGAGCTGGGGTGCGCGTGCTCCAGAGCTCCAGGAGGCTGGGGGGGAGGCGGGCCCGAGGGGAGAGGGCCAGGAGTCCTGTGTGCGCTGGGCAGGAGGCAGGCGCCTGGGCCGGTGCGGGGTGGCGGGACGCGCTTACACGGCGCGGGGCTCAGAGAACACGTCGCTGTGGATGTGCAGCATCAGGTCCCCGCCGGCCGAGTACTCCATCACGAAGCACACGTGCTCTGGTGTCTGGAAACAGCCGAAGAGGTTCACCAGGAAGGGGTGTCCCGCCTTGGTCACCGCCGCCAAGATCCGCTTCTCACACATCAGACTGGGGGGGAGGCAGGGCAGAGGGGCAGAGGTCAGAGAATAGCTGCCCCCTACCCCCAAGTCCTCAATCCACAGATATCTTGTTACGGGCCTCACGTTGCTGTGCAACTTTGGGCAAGTTGCTTAAGATCTCTGAGTCTTGGCAGCCTCTTCTGCTAAACAGTCCCCCAGAATCTACCCACCATCCTAGTAACAGCCCCTCGACTTCTCTTGGTGGAACTGCCAGGGGCGGGCAGGAGGCCCAGACCGATCGCAGCAGCCCCTCTCTCTCTGGCCAGAGACTAAAGGTTCAGGGATGGGCAAGCCAAGTCCTACTGATTTCCACTGGGATTATTAAGGAAGAAGTGTTCAAAAGCTGGTGAATGAGCCTGAAACTGCTGGGGCGGGGGGCATCTCTGTGCCCACAGAGGACTGCAGGCAAAGCCCACACCGAGGAAAGCAGAAACTGAGAAGCGTCATCTGAGCACCTGGATACAGCCGTGCCTGAAGGCAGACACCCCTAGACTTTTCTGATCCAGACCAATAAATCCGTTCACTTGTTTAAGCCTTTCTGAGTTGGAGTCCTGATTATCAAAAGGATGTCGGGAAGACCAGGGACAATCTCAGTGCCTCTGCCAAGTGATTTATAGGGGGTCACACACTGTGCAGAGTGCTTCAGATGCCTCCTCTCACTGAATCCACACACAACCCTGCGATGAACACGTTATTATTCGCCTTTCATAGAGGGGGCAGCTGAGGTTTTGAACCCAGGGCCTGACCCCAAAGCAGAGGCAGTGTGGTGGTGCCAAGAAGGGCACAGGCTTCAGAGCCTGAGACCTTAGGTTCAAATCCCAGACCTGCTTCTTGCTGGCTGTGTGACCTTGGGCAAACTGCTTGGCGTCTCTGTGCCATCCAGAGAGTGGGGACAATAACAGTGTTTTTACCTTATAGGGGGGCCTGGGGGGGGCATATGAATAAACTGCTCTCTGAGAACTGTCACCGGACGGCCCTGTCTCTCGTTCCCCGAAAGAGCAAGCAGGGGTCCCCAGAGGGCCGGGGGGGGCCCCTACCTCTCCACCTCGTCGCGAGCCACGATGTCCCCTTTCTTCAAAGCCTTGATGGCGAACAGCTCCCCGCTGGACCGCAATTCGGAGAGCAGCACCTGGGGACCGCAGGGAAGCGAGGGGGTCTTGTGGCCGGCCCTGGCCCCGGGGGCCCCGGACCCCCGGCCCCCCAAGCCCCTGCCCCCCACCTCACCTTCCCAAAGTGACCCCGGCCCAGCACCGCCAGGAACTTGAAATCCTCCAGGCTCAGGGGTGACTTGCTCAGGGGGCTGTGGAGAGAGGACACTGGTGGGGTCGGGGGCCCTGGGCAGGGGTGGTGCGTGGCGGGCTGGGGGAGGGGTGTCACCTGCACAGGGCGGGGCCTGGGGTCTCCTGGGTCTCCGAAGGCAGCTCACCAGTGGTGGCCGTTTCCCGGACCGGGGAACTCTGCGGCAGGCAGAGGAGGCCAGAGTGAGGGGAGTCAGGGATTCCCCCCTCCCAAAGCAGACTGGCCTCTGAGGCCCCACATGATCTGCCCCTCAGCAATCTGTCCTCTTCTCTTCCCACCTGCCTTTACTCACTCCCCTCTGGCCTCACTTTCCACCCCCCGTCCCCATGCCCTGGACACACCAGGCACATTCCTGCCCCAGGACCTTTGCACGGCTGTGCCCTCTTCCTGGACTGCTCTTCTCTTACAGGCTGGTGGGCTCCCCCTTCGTCCTCACTCAAACCTCCCAGGTGGTTAGCTGGCCGCCGTGTTCACTAAGAGAACCCCTCAAGGACGATCTTCATGACGGCCCACCTCCACTTAATGACTAGTAAATATATTTTTTCTTCCTTATGATGTTCTTTAATTTTTTTTCTAGATTTTTTTTTTTTTTTTTTTTTTTTTTTGAGACAGAGTCTCGCTTTGTTGCCCAGGCTAGAGTGAGTGCCATGGCGTCAGCCTCGCTCACAGCAACCTCCAACTCCTGGCTCAAACAATCCTCCTGCCTCAGCCTCCCAAGTAGCTGGGACTACAGGCATGTGCCACCATGCCCGGCTAATTTTTTGTATATATTAGTTGGCCAATTAATTTCTTTCTATTTATAGTAGAGACGGGGTCTCGCTCTTGCTGCGGCTGGTTTCGAACTCCTGACCTCAAGCAATCCGCCCGCCTCGGCCTCCCAGAGAGCTAGGATTACAGGCGTGAGCCACCGCGCCCGGCCTAGATTTTTTTTTCTTTTTGAGATGATGTTCTTAATAGTTTTCTTTTCTCTAGCTTACTGTATCGTAAGAATACAGCAGGTAATACACATAACATATAAAATACGTGGCAATCAGCTGTTTATGTTATCAGTAAGGCTTAGTTAAGTTTTGAAAGAGTCAAAATTAACACGGATTTTCAACTACATGGGGGTTGGTACCCCTAACCTCTGTGTTGTTCAAGGGCCGACTGTACTTATCTGTGCATTGGGATTAGCTTTCATTCTTTATACCACAAGCATGTATAAGGGGAAAAAAATCAAAATTAGGTTTTGTTTTCAAGACAAGGGCTTTTGGGAATGACAGCAGATCACTGGGAATTAAAAAAAAAAAAAAAAAGCCGGGCATGGTGGCGTGCACCTGCAGTCCCAGCTACTCGGGAGGCTGAGGCAGGAGGATCGCTTGAGCCCAGGAGTTTGAGGTTGCTGTGAGCGAGGCTGACGCCACGGCACTCACTCTAGCCTGGGCAACAGAGTGAGACTCTGTCTCAAAAAAAAAAAAAACAAAAACAAAAACACAGAGTCTTGCGGCCTGGGGTTGGCAAACGCTGGCCGGTGGGCCAGACCGTTTTTGTACAGTCTTCAAGAGCTGAGGATGGTCTTTACATTTTTTAATTGTTGGGGGAAAAAATTTTAAAAAAGAATATTTTGTCACCTATAACCATTCTGTGACGTTCAAACTTCAGTGGTTCGAGCGGTCACTGGTTTCGCTCTAACCAATACGGTTTTCCTGGAGCGCGGACGTGCCCCTCCGTGAGAATGTCACCGCAGCCGCTCCGAGGCCGCGCTGCACGGGGACCGTCTGGCCCACGGAGCTGAACATACTGACTACTAGGGCCCTCGACGGAAAAAGCGAGCTGACCTCTGACCCCCATCAAGATGAGGAACACCTCCGTGCCCCAGGGGAGCCCCCTGTGTCTCCCTGCTTTCTCGGACCCTTGCCCAGAGGACGTGGCGACCTTGGCTTCCGCCGTGAGCCCTCGTCTCACACGTGCTCCTTTCGCAGGGCGGTGCACGGAGTCCCGGAGAGCTGGGAGTCCGCAGGGCAGGGGCGGGGACCCAGGCGGGCTGCTCCCCGGCTCGCGTTTGTAACCAGGATTAGAGAACTGGGGCCTGGCTCTGCTGGACACATGCTGTGCAACCCCAAGGAAGTTCCTGGTGGTCTCTGAGCCAGGAGCAAGACCGCTGGCTGATGCTGCTGCCTAAACCCAGGCCAGGCCTAGGGGCCACAGAGAACGGGGGTGGGGGAGGGAGGGAGGGAGGCTCACCGGGCTGGAGGGGCTGGAAGGAGGGTTCACGGGGCTCTTCTGGGGCGAGCTGTCCCAGTCCGCCCCGAGGTTCAGCTTCTCCACGGACACGTCTCTGCGGCAGAGGGGAGGGACGTGTGTCTGGGACCCGGCACCCCGGGAGGCAGGGAGAGGCAGCGGGGGACCCCCGGGGCCCTCCCTCCTTACCCTGCAGGCCGGGCCTCAGACCTGGGAGAAGCCCCGGGACTGAAGGTGGCTGTCCCCGTCGCGTTCGGGATGAGCCTCCGGAGCAGCCGCACCCACGTGGCCACGTCGATGTTCATCTGCCTGGCGCGCTGGAAGGCCTTCCCTGGGGGCGGGGCGGGCGTCACCCTCCGCGACACCCCCAGCACCCCTGGCCTCCCCACCCCCCCAGGGGCGGGCCCGGACAGCCCCCTCTCACCTTGCTGCTTGGCCCGGACAACCCCCTCTCACCTTGCTGCTTGGAGAAGATTTTCTTCTGCCGCCGGAGCCGGGGGATCCTCTCGATGACAGGGTTGCGGAAGGTGACCTGGGGGGTGGCGGGGAGCCCTTAGGAGGACAGGGGGGAGCACCCACGTGTCTTGCGATCGCGAGGTCCAAGGAAGAACCACCTACTCCAAGTCAGTCCTCGCAAGCGTGCGGGCTTCCTACCGAGCTTTTCCCGGAAAACCGATCTGAGCAGCTCACATCTTTCATGAGCAGGGTTTGGTGCTGGCCGCTGTGACACTGAATTGAGCCCCAGAGTAGCACGTGACACAGGAGAGGGTCATCAAACCAACACACCTCCTCAGGTGCCGTGTTGGAAAGCAAGAAGCAAGTGACCGGACCACCCTCTAGACTCTAGAGCAGGTGTCCTCAGACCGGGGCCTGCGGGTCACACGCGGCCCGCCGAGGACATTTATCCAGCCCGCCGGGTGTCTTTGCCGCCGCTGCCTGTCCTGCTTAGCAGCCGGCTCGTCCTGGGCCCACAGTGCGCACGTGTGGAACGTGCACTGCCGCGCTCTCCGGCGGTCTGAGGGGCAGTGAACCGGCCCCCTGTTTAAAAAGTTTGAGGACCGGCCGGGCGCGGTGGCTCATGCCTATAATCCTAGCACTCTGGGAGGCCGAGGCGGGTGGATTGTTCGAGGTCAGGAGTTCAAAACCAGCCTGAGCGAGACCCCGTCTCTACTATAAATAGAAAGAAATTAATTGACCAACTAATACATATAGAAAAAATTAGCCGGGCATGGTGGCGCATGCCTGTAGTCCCAGCTACTCGAGAGGCTGAGGCGGGAGGATCGCTTGAGCCCAGGAGTTTGAGGTTGCTGTGAGCTAGGCAGACGCCACGCCACTCACTCTAGCCTGGGTGACAAAGCAAGGCTCTGTCTCAAAAAAAAAAAAAAGTTTGAGGACCTCTGCTCTAGAGTCTAGAGGCAGGGAGGGGTCTGACCCGACAGGACGGACCTGCGACTCCAGCCAACACACCCTGCGTCCCCAGTGCCGACCGCCCAAGTGTGGCCGCAGACCAGCATCAGCTGGGAACTTGCCAGACAGAAATGCAGATTCTCAGGTTGCCCTTGACCTACTGGACCAGAAACGTCTGGGGCTGGGGCCCAGCGCTCCGTGTCTCGACAGGCCATTGAGGTGATGCCAGTCCCCGGCCACAAAGGGAAACCATGGGTCTAGTTTAATTCTCCCAATTCAAACATGACTTTTTTCTTCTTCTTAAGAGACAGAGTCTCGCTCTGTCCCCCTGGCTAGAGTGCAGTGGCGTCATCATAACTCACTGCGGCCTCCCAAACTCCTGGGCTCAAGGGATCCTCCTGCCTCAGCCTCCCGAGTAGCTGGGACTACAGGTGCACACCACCAATGCTCAGCTAATTTTTTAAAAATTATTTTGTTAAACATGAATATTGGGGATAAATAAACAAAGTTAATAAATTAAGTAAAGAAAAAAAATTATTTTGTGTAGCAATGGGGTCTTGCTATTGCCCAGGCTAGTCTTGAACTTCTGGACTCCAGTGATCCTCCCACCTCAGCCTCCCAAGCAGCCGGGACTATAGGCTCAAGCCTCCAACGCAACTTTGAGAAGGTGCTCAAGTCACAGAGCTACAGTGCCAGATGTGGCAAGTTAAATTGGTTAAAATTTAAGTAAAATTAAAACTTTGGTTCCCTAGTCACACTGGCTACACTTCAGATATAAAACATTTGCACAGGCCGGGCGCTGTGGCTCACGCCTGTAATCCTAGCTTTTGGGAGGCCGAGGCGGGCGGATTGCTCAAGGTCAGGAGTTCAAAACCAGCCTGAGCAAGAGCGAGACCCCGTCTCTACTATAAATAGAAAGAAATCAATTGGCCAACTGATATATATATAAAAAATTAGCTGGGCATGGTGGCACATGCCTGTAGTCCCAGCTACCAGGGAGGCTGAGGCAGAAGGATCGCTCGAGCCCAGGAGTTTGAGGTTGCTGTGAGCTAGGCTGACGCCACGGCACTCACTCTAGCCTGGGCAACAAAGCGAGACTCTGTCTCAAAAAAAAAAAAAAAAAAAAAAAAAAAAAAAAAAACATTTGCACATACAACAGACTTCAACTTCTGTAGGTAGGCTCATCAACAACAGAACAGTGGGCCGGGCGCGGCGGCTCTCGCCTGTCATCCCAGCACTCTGGGAGGCCGAGGCGGGCGGATTGCTGGAGGTCAGGAGTTCCAAACCAGCCTGAGCAAGAGCGAGACCCTGTGTCTACTATAAATAGAAAGAAATTAATTGGCCAACTAATATATATAGAAAAAATTAGCCGGGCATGGTGGCGCATGCCTGCAGTCCCAGCTACTCGGGAGGCTGAGGCAGGAAGATCGCTTGAGCCCAGGAGTTTGAGGTTGCTGTGAGCTAGGCTGATGCCACGGCACTCACTCTAGCCCAGGCAACAAAGCGAGACTCTGTCTCAAAAAAAAAAAAAAAAAATAGAACAGTAGAAAGTTCTATCAGATGGTGCTTTTGTAGAGGCATAAGAACAAAACAAAATGCTATGAGTAAACCTTGAAGGCGAGTAGCAATGTTTCAGAATTTGCTCCTTGGGCCACCCACCACCATCCTCTGCTTGGTTTGGGACAGTTTTCCTAATGCAAGAACAACAATTTCACTGCCCCGCCATTGACGTCAACTCTCTTCGCTGTCCCTTTCTTTCAGTGGTCCTTGAGTATCAGATCATGTAAGAACTTCTGCATGGAGGCCGGGCGGCACTGTGGCTCACGCCTCTAACCCCAGCCCTCTTGGGAGGCCGAGGCAGGAGGATCGCTTGCGGTCAGGAGTTTGAGACCAGCCTGGGCTAGAGTCTTAGATCGCGTCACTGCTATAATTAGATGTACTTTTCTAACCAGGTTCACACACCAATCTGAAAGCTATCTTCCCCTTCTAGAAAACTGGGAGCAGGGGAGGCAGGAAGCATTTTCTCAGGGTTGGGCTGTACCTCGGCCACCAGGCAGCCCTGGGGTTCCATGTCCAGTTGCACCTCGTGCCTCTCATTGTCCAAGAAATCCTCCAACTTCAGGAATTTGAGGGCGCACAGGCCCCGCTGGTCCCGCCAGAACACAGCCAACTCCAGCTCCCGAGCCTGGGTGGGGGGAGGGAAGATGGCCATCACTTGGGGTGCCTGAGGCCCAGAACTCCTCCTCCTCGAAGCCCTGTGGTCCCCCAAGACAGCTCACCCTCTCCAGCTCCAGGGTGAAGCTCTGGTCCCAAGCGTTGGGGCCACACGGCTTCCAGGACGTCTGGCCCACCACCGTGTTATCCAGCTTAAGCACGGTGCTGACCTCACCTGAAACGGGCATTTGAGGGGAGTTCATCAGAAAATCCTGGGTGGGGGGGGAGAGGTCTCCAGTATCTTTTAAAGAAATCCTCCCCTCCCCCTCCGTAATGTTCTGCCACTGTAAAGTTTTGCCTTTGACGATTAAAGTCATGAATCCCAACTGATTTTTTTCCATAGGGTGTGAGGTAGGGATCCAAGTTCACTTCTATTCCATATGGAAGTCCCAGCAGCACTCTCCTAAGGACTGACCTTAGAAAAAGGCAGGCAGGTGTACATTAGCAGACGCATATACGCGACGCTTACATAACGGCCCCAGTTAGAAACAGCCTACCAATCGTTAAAGGAGAATTCATACATAAACTGTGATACAGTCTTAGTAACTGAAGTATCGATTTGCTGATATTCAACTGTTTTTTACCTTAAGGAAAGACAATTTGACAATTTGACATGGCTCGGACTAACACAATGGATTCTTTTTATTTTTTTATTTTTTTTGAGACAGGGTCTCACTTTGTTGCCCAGGCTAGAGCGAGTGCCGTGGCATCAGCCTAGCTCACAGCAACCTCAGACTCCTGGGCTCAAGCGATCCTCCTGCCTCGGCCTCCCGAGTAGCTGGGACTACAGGCGTGCGCCACCATGCCCGGCTAATTCTTTCTCTATATATTTTTAGTTGGTCAATTAATTTCTTTCTATTTTTAGTAGAGACGGGGTCTCGCTCAGGCTGGTTTCGAACCCGAGCAATCCGCCCGCCTCGGCCTCCCAGAGTGCTAGGATTACAGGCGTGAGCCACCACGCCCGGCCTGCCATAATCATTTTTAAGTGTACAGTTAATGACCTTAAGTATATTCACACTGCCATGCAACCATGACTACCATGCACCTCCAGAACTCTTTTCGTCCTACAAAACTGAATCTCTGTGCCCGTTAAACACTAACTTCCTGTTCCCCCTCCCGCGGCCCCTGGCACCCACCATTCTGCTTTCTGTCTCTGTGACTCTGACTACTCCAGGAACCTCATAGGAGTGGAATCACACAGTATGTGTCCTTTTGCGAGTAGTTTATATCATTTAGTATAATGTCCTTAAGGTTCATGCGGGCTACAGCATGTGACAGGATTTCCTTCCTTTTTAAACCTGAATAATATTCCATTGTTTGGATATTACATTTTGTTTATCCTTTCATCTGCTGGTGGACGCCGCGGTTGCTTCCATCTTTGGCTATCGTGAACAATGCTACCAACACAGATATACAAATATCTCTGAGACTCTGCTTTTTTCTTTTTTTTTTTCTGAGACAGAGTTTCACTCTGTCGCCCCGGGTGTAGTGCCGTGACATCATCATAGCTCACTGCAACCTCAAACTCCTGGGCTCGAGTGATCCTCCTGCCTCAGCCTCCCGAGTAGCTAGGACTGCAGGCATGCACCAACCACACCCTACCAATTTTTCTATTTTTAGTAGAAACCAGGTTTCGCTCTTTGCTCAGGCTGGTGTCAAACTCCTGACCTCAAGTGATCCTCCCGCCTCAGCCTCCCAGAGTGCTAGGATTACAGGCGTGAGCCACCGCACCTAGCCAAGACTATGCTTTTATTTAGCTAAAATTTTTTCTAGGCCGGGTGTGGTAGCTCATGCCTGTAATCCTAGCACTCTGGGAGGCTGAGGAGGGTGGATTGCTTGAGGTCAAGAGTTCAAAACCAGCCTGAGCAAGAGGGAGACCCCGTCTCTACTATAAAATAGAAAGAAATTAATTGGACAACTAATATATATAGAAAAAAATTAGCCAGGCATGGTGGCACATGCCTGTAGTCCCAGCTACTCGGGAGGCTGAGGCAGGAGGATCGCTTGAGCCCAGGAGTCTGAGGTTGCTGTGAGCTAGGCTGATGCCACGGCACTCACTCTAGCCTGGGCAACAAAGCGAGACTCTGTCTCAAAAAAAAAAGAAAGAAAAGTAAAATTGAGCATATTTTTGAAGAAACACCGCAATGTTTTGCAAAGTGAATTTCACATTGTCACCAACAGCGCCCAAAGGTTCCAATTTCTCCATATCCTCACCAACACTTTTTATTTTCTGTGGTTAGCTGTTTTTTTTTTATAGCCGTCCTCCTGATGAGTGTGACATATTCATTTTTTAATGTATTACAAATATGGGGCATCCCAGGACCCTCCACCCCACCCCACCCTACCCCTCAGGCCCACGATGTCCACTCACTGTTGTTCTCCGCTTCGGCTTTGAGGCTGCTCCGGCCACTGAGGCTCCCACTTCGGCTGTAAAGGCCCCGGGCTGGGCGGCTCAGGAAGGGGGTACGGCAGTCTGGGGTCCCGGGTCCCCCCACTGAGGGCGAGGGGTTCCAGGGGATGGTCTCTGGGAGGTCCCTGCAGCCCACCACTCGAACCACCAGGGTCCCTGAAGAAGAGGAAGGTTCGGCAGGGGCCACATCGCAGCCAGGCTGGGGGGGGGACATGGGGGCACAGGGGGAGGGGCCTGCAGGTAGAAGCGCGCCCAGAAACAGCCATGGTACAAGTAGGGGCCAGGGAGGGACAGCCAAGGTGGGGCAGGGGGTCTGAGGCAGGCATGTCTGTGGCTGGCGTGCGAATACGAGACAAATGGTCATGGGGGGGTGGCCGGGATGCTGGGGTTTAGGGACAGAAGAGAGGTTCAGGGCAGAGGGCGGGGACAGGCAAGGAGGAACGAGGTCGGACTAGGGAGGCCAGGGCAGGATTTGGTGGGCTGATTTGAGGTCTGAGATGGGCTGGTCTGGAGGCGTAGGGGCTAAGGGCTCCAAGGAAGGTAGGCCGGCTGGCCTGGGGGGCGGTCAGAGGCTCCTGGCTGCAGGTTTGAGAACGAGGTGGGGCTGGGGGACTGCGGTTGGAGGGAGAAGTCAGAACCAGGTGGGGAGGGGCGGGGAAAGTGAAGGGGAGCGGAGATGGGGACAAGAGCCCAGACTCAGCAGGAGAAATGGGGGGACGTCTAAGGCGCACGGGGCTGTCTACTGGAGACGGGAGCGGACGGTGGGATGGGAGCCAGGGCTGGGGAGAATGGAGATGCGCATGGGGGTCTCAGGGCTGCGGGGCCCACCTGTGAGCGGCGCGGGCTTGCACAGGGTGCTGTAGTGCGTGGCGGGGAAGGGCCCCACGAGGCGGGCGCTGAAGGCGGCGGACGAGGCCGCAGCGAGCTCTTCGCGCAGCAGCCGCCCCTTGGGGTGGTCGGCAGGCAGCTCCCCCAGCCTGCGCTCCAGGGCCTCGCGCAGCAGCCCCAGCTTCTGGTTGGACTCGGTCAGCTTCTCCTGGGCCTGCGGCCGGCAGGGTGGGGATGAGGGGCGGGCCCGGGCTTGCCCCTCCCACCCCCAGGCTACCCTCGCGCACCGAGTTAGACTCCTCCCGGGGTGTCCTTAAAACTAGGCCCCGCCCCTGCCAGGCCCCCCCTCACCGAGGAGCATCCCTCACCGAGCCCCCGCCCCCTCACTGAGGCTCCACCCCCGCTGAGACCCCGCCCCCTCATTGAGGCCCCACCCCTCACTGAGGCTCCACCCCTCGCTGAGACCCGTCCCCTCGCTGAGCCCCACCCCTCACTGAGGACCATCCCTCGCTGAGACCCCGCCCCCTCGCTGAGCCCCACCCCTCACCGAGGACCATCCCTCACCGAGACCCCGCCCCCTCGCTGAGCCCCACCCCTCACTGAGGACCATCCCTCACCGAGACCCCGCCCCCTCGCTGAGCCCCACCCCTCACCGAGGACCATCCCTCACCGAGACCCCGCCCCCTCGCTGAGCCCCACCCCTCACCGAGGACCATCCCTCACCGAGACCCCGCCCCCTCGCTGAGCCCCACCCCTCACCGAGGACCATCCCTCACCGAGACCCCGCCCCCTCGCTGAGCCCCACCCCTCACCGAGGACCATCCCTCACCGAGACCCCGTCCCCTCGCTGAGCCCCACCCCTCACCGAGGACCATCCCTCACCGAGACCCCGCCCCCTCGCTGAGCCCCACCCCTCACCGAGGACCATCCCTCACCGAGACCCCGTCCCCTCGCTGAGCCCCACCCCTCACTGAGGACCATCCCTCGCTGAGACCCCGTCCCCTCGCTGAGCCCCACCCCTCACCGAGGACCATCCCTCACCGAGACCCCGCCCCCTCGCTGAGCCCCACCCCTCACCAAGGACCATCCCTCACCGAGACCCCGCCCCCTCATTAAGGCCCCACCCCTCACTGAGGACCATCCCTCGCTGAGACCCCGCCCCCTCGCTGAGCCCCACCCCTCACCAAGGACCATCCCTCACCGAGACCCCGCCCCCTCGTTGAGGCCCCACCCCTCACCGAGGACCATCCCTCACCGAGACCCCGCCCCCTCGCTGAGCCCCACCCCTCACCAAGGACCATCCCTCACCGAGACCCCGCCCCCTCATTAAGGCCCCACCCCTCACTGAGGACCATCCCTCGCTGAGACCCCGTCCCCTCGCTGAGCCCCACCCCTCACCGAGGACCATCCCTCACCGAGACCCCGCCCCCTCATTGAGGCCCCACCCCTCATAGTAGCACTGCTCCTAGTGAGACCTCGCCCCCTCACTGAGGCCCCACCCCCTGCTTAAGCACGGCCCCGCCTGGCGGAGGCAAGACCCCAGGTGAAGGCCCCGCCCCTAGATGAGGCCCCACCCCTCACACGCTGGTTCCTTACTAAGGCCCCGCCCCTCCCCGAGGCCCCGCCCTCCCCGAGGCCCCGCCCCCTCCAAGGCCGGGCCCCTCACCTCGCCGACTGCCTTGCGGTCCGGGGCCTTGGCCGCGCTGAGCAGGCGCAGCACGTTCTTGGCGCCCTCGGCCACCGCGTGCTCCACTCGGAAGTGGTGCCGCAGCTCCTCGATGCGCAGCTCCACAGCCCCCAGGTCCGGACCCCCTGCGGGCATGGCACACGGCACGGAGGCTAGCCTGCAGCCCACCCGCCACGGCGGCCCCGACGCGCGGCCGTCCACAGGCACTGGCCGTAGAGGCACCACCACCACGATGCATCACACTTCTCCCAAGGGGCGGTCACAGTGACACTGTCACACCGTCACCCCACACCCAAGGGGTGACAGTGTCCCTCTTACACAGGACCAGTCTGAGCAATGGTGTGGAGGCACACCCTCAAGCCAGGCTTAGGGACAGACACGTTGTCACAGTCCCTCTCCATTCCCAGGGACTAGCACCGGGACAGCCCCGGGCACACTGCGACCCACAGGGACAGCCACACTATCTTGATTTCAGTCACTGTCGCCCAGATACCATCACGTCTTTCACCCAGGGACTACAGATAGCCCCCGGTGGCAGGGACAGAAATCACACTGTCATACTCATGCTGACACACCTCGGTTCCCACTGAACAGCCGCTACCACGCGGTTACGTTGTCAGCCACGCATAGCGACACCCACGGGCATTTGGACAACCAGAGACACAGTCACACTGCCACACAGATGGCGTCAGCCACAGGGACACTGTTAGGGACTGAATGTGTCCCACAAGTTCATATATTGAAGCTTTAATCCCCAAGGCGATGGCATTTGGAGACGGGCTCTGGGGAGGGGATTAGGGTTAGATCAAGTCACTGGGCAGGGGAGGCCTCATGGTGGGATGAGTGCCTTACAAGAAGGGGAAGAAGCTGGAGATGGCGGCTCACGCCTGTAATCCCAGGACTTCCGGGGGCAGAGGCGAGAGCCGGGAGGATTGCTTGAGGCCAGGAGTTCAAGACCTGCCTGGGCAAACATATCAAGGCCCCGTCCCAGGGGGGAGGAGGGGCATGGGCAATATACATAACCCTAACATTTGTACCACCATAATATGCTAAAACAAAAATAATAATAAAAAAAACACCAAAAAACCCTCATTCCTATGAAAAGTTTTTTAAAAAGTTAGCTGATGTCACTGCTTCTTAATACAAAAAAAAAAAAAAAGTTGGCTGGGCGTGGTGATGTGCACCTGTAGTCCCAGCTACCAGGAGGCTGAGGCAGGAGGATCGCTTGAGCCCAGGAATTTGAGGCTGCAGTGAGCGATGATCATGCCACTGCACTCCAGCCTGAATAACAGAGCAAGACTCTGTCTCAAAACAAACAAAAAAAAGAAGATGATGATGATGAAGAAGAAGATGAAGAGGCAGAGACACCAGGGCTGTGTCTCCGCCGTGTGAGGACGCGATAGAAGGCCGCCGCGTGCAGGCCGGGCGGGGAGCCCTCCCCAGGAATTGGGCCTGCCAGCCGCCAGAGCGGAGGACGTGCGTGCCACTCGCTCTGTGGGACTTCGTTATGGCAGCCTGTCTCAGCGGACTGAGACAGGCCCTGTTACGCAGAGACACCGTCACACTGTGGCCCACAGGGACACACCGGCATCACCGCTTTGTCGCCGGTGTATGCACAGTGTCACCTGCAGGCAGAGGAACAGGTGCTCTGTCGCAGAGAGGCAGTCACACTGCCACGCGGGGACACGGTCACCTGGGGCAGGCTTTGTGGTCATGCGGACACAGCCCTGTCACCTCAAGCACAGCACACCCCTGCAAGGACAGGGGGACATGGTCGGTCGCAAGGCACAAACGCCCGTCATTCCCAAGCACGGGGGCGAGAGGAAGGGCGCGGCCACACCGAGGCGGCAGTCCCAGGCTTCTGACTCCAGCCCAGAGAGAGTCGTGAGGACATAATCCCACGAAGGCACAGGGGCACAGGTGGAGAGAGGCCGCCACCGTGTCACCCAGGCAGGGCAGCGCCACTGACACCCACAGGCACAGAGACTCCACGTCGGAGGGGGAAAAGGCTGGGTGTCACACCCAGGGTGAAGCCACAGGGACTCAGCCACCCGAGGGCTCAGGGAGAGGGACGAGGACACGCTGCCACACACACGCAGGAAACTTGTCACCCGGAAATCGCACCCACGGCTGTGGGTTCCTAGGACGGTCTCACTATTTTGTGTGACGACCCCCTACTCAGACACTGGGACTTGGTCACAGAGAGTCACGCTGTGTCCACAGGTGGGTGGCACTCACCTGGACACTGGCAAGGCAGACGTAGAGTGACAGGGACAACCTGGGTACTCGCCGCCATGTCCTCTTGCAAATACAGTCACACTGTCACTGTCACACTGTGCTTAATCAGTCACTGGGACTTTCAGGGACAAGGCGACCCAGCCACCCAGGCTTACACCATCACACTGAGGCGAAGGGACCTGACCGTGCCATCACTCTTAGTCACTAAGCAGCCCACGAGGGGACCCACAGCACGGACACACAATCGCGCAGCTGCAGTGACACCCCCCCAAGACACACACCCTGTCCTCCAAGTTACAAGCCTCACCAACTGGGGACACTTTGCCACCCCTCACAGTGACACACGAACCGTCATCTTTACCAGGGCACGCTCACCACGCCTGGGTCCCACAGTCAAAGTCACATTCATATTGACACACACGAGCAGTACAGACAGACAGCACTCGATGCACCAAGCCCTGTCACAGACGCGGGCTGATGGCCGGGCGCGGTGGCTCACGCCTGTCATCCCAGCACTCTGGGAGGCCGAGGCGGGAGGATTGCTCAAGGTCAGGAGTTCAAAACCAGCCTGAGCAAGAGCGAGACCCCGTCTCTACTAAAAATAGAAAGAAATTCATTGGCCAACTAAAAATATATAGAAAAAAAATGAGCCGGGCATGGCGACGAGTGCCTGTAGTCCCAGCTACTCGGGAGGCTGAGGCAGGAGGATCGCTTGAGCCCAGGAGTCTGAGGTTGTTGTGAGCTAGGCTGACGCCATGGCACTCACTCTAGCCTGGGCAACAAAGCGAGACTCTGTCTCAAAAAAAAAAAAAAAAAAAAAAAAAAGAGTAAGACAGTAAATATTTTCTTTTCTTTTCTGTTTTTTTTTTTTTTTAAGAGACAGGGTCTTGCTCTGTCACCCAGGCTGGAGTGCAATGGCTCATTCACAGCTCACTGCAGCCTCCAACTCCTGGGCTCAAATGATCCTCCCGCCTCAGCCTCCTGAGTTGCTGGGACTACAGGCGCCACCACGCCCGGCTCAAGACGGAAAATATTTCTGACTCTCTGGCCCGCGCAGGCTGGTGCCACTACCCAGCTGCCAGTAACTACAGTAAAAGTTGATGGGCATGGCCGTGTGCCAATAAAACTTTACTTACAAAAAAAGGCCGCAGGCGCATCTGGCCTGAGGGCTGTAGTTTGCCAACACTCCATCTAGTCCAAACCTTGCCTGGGACAAATGGGAAACTGAGGCCCAGAGAGGGCCACGAATGGGTTCCCGTCACGGTACTGTGAGTCACAATACCTATCTCCCTGTCCCAGAAAGGGACCCTTTACAGGGCCAGAAACTGAGCCTGGCGAGGCGGGGTGCAGGCCAGGCTGTCTCAGGGCGCGGCGCTCACCTTGGGCCTCATCCGGGGCCGCCTGGCTCTCCAGCTGGCCGGCCTGCAGGGCCCGGCGGAGCTGCATGCGGATGATGTCGATCTTCGTCTTACTGTCCTGCAGCATCTGCTGGGCCGTGAGCAGCAACTTCCGGTCCTGCAGGCAGAGACCGGCTGTCAGAGGAAGGGTGGGGGGCTGGGGGGCCGTGGCCGCGGCCGAGACCACACCACGCAGGGCCTGGGTGACGACGGGGCAGAGCGTTCGTGCGTTGGTTTCTGTGTGGGTTCTTCTGTACACATTCCTGGGCGTAGTGATGGGGTCCCTGCATTTGAATCTGGCTCTGCCACTTGACGGCTGTGTGACCTGCAGCAAGCCACTCAACCTCTCTGGGTCTCCACGTCCTCATCTGCAGAATGGCCCCCTCTGGACCGGCGAGTCCGCGCACAGAGCTCGGAGCCCTGCCCGGCCCAGAGCAGGCGCCGCGTGCACGCTGGCTGTTAGAACGGCGTGCACTCGGGTGAGAGGTCCCCAAGGTCCCTGAGCCCCCGAGGGTGCCTGGGTGTGAGTGTCCAGGATTCGAGGTATGACTACAGCCGGGCACTGCCCGCCACCTCCCTGTGCGCGCACAAGCGTCAAAAAAATCAGTTGCGGGGTTTTCCCGTCCACTGCGTGCTGTGTGTTTTTCCTTTTCTGTTTTGTCAAAGTGAGGCAGGAAAATATCTGCAGTGCTAACACTCAGATAAGACGCCGCAAGACATGACATCTTCTTCTCTACGCACGTTCAGTGGGGCAGAGCCATCCCTCCCCAGGGGGCAGAGATTGGTTCCGGGGTGGGGTGGGGTGGGGTGAAAAACTTCTGTCCTTTTTGTGTATAATGCAGAGATTGGCATAAAGAGACACATGGCTGATCTGTGTTTAACATTTCTTTTTGCATTTTTTTTTATCTTCTTGGTGTGTGTGTGTGTGTGTGTTTTAACATTTCATAGCATGGCGTTCAAATACTCGTACACAGATGTTCATATCGGAACTACTCACAATGGCCGAAAGGTAGAAACCACCCAAATGTCCATTATATAATAAATGGACAGAGCAAATGTGGTACATCCACATAATAGGATATTGTTCAGCCATAAAATGGAATGAACTACTTAGTCCTGCTGCAAAGTGAACGAGCCTCGTAAACACCGTGCCGAGCAGAGAAGCCAGATACAAAAGCCCGCGTGCATTTACGTAAAGCGCCCAGAACAGGCGAATCCATAAAGGGAGGAAGCCGATTAGGAGCTGGTCGGGGAGGGAGACTGGGCAGCAACGGCTAATGGGGACGGGGTTTCCTTTCGGGGTGCTGAAATGCTCTGAAACTAGACGGAGGTGCCACATTGCGAATGTACCAGATGCCACTAAATTGTATGCTGGAACATGTTAACGTGGGAGATTTTATGTTATGGGTATTTTACCACCCTGGGTGATTAGGGGGGAAAAAAATGTCAGAAAAGGGCCCTTAGGGGAACAATAATGAAAAAAAGGTTGAGGGACATCTATTCATATTTAAGGGCGTGTCCGTTCTTATCTGTCCGGCGAGCGCACTTGTTACGGTTAGCGCCTGCTGCGTGCCAGGCACACAGAGGCTGCGTGTGAGTGGCGAGACCTGGGACGCAGGGTTCCCGGCCCAGAGCCCTCGCCTTGTCACGGCGCTGAGCCATCCGGCCCCCAAGGCCGCGCCACTGCGAAACCCCAGCCCCTGACACGGAAGTCACAGAAGCTCAGAGCTGTGGCATTCCCGGGAATCCTTGACCCGAGGTGGGCGTTCCCAGAGCAACAACTGCGCACACTGCATGGGGCGAGGACACCACGTGACCCCGTCTACGTGAAGCTCAAAACCAAGCAAAGTCGATCTGTGGCCCCCAAACCCAGCCCGCCCCAGCCTCCCATGGGGGCAGCTGGAGGCGGCACCCTGTCCCCCAGCCTGCGATCTGCAGCTGTGTGTGCAGGCACACGGCGGATGAGTGTGCACGTGTGGGTGTGCGTGCTCGTGTGCACGGCACTGTGGGTGTACGTGCAGACGTGGCTGTGCATGTGCGTGTGTTTGTACACATGCTGGCATGTGTCGCAGGTATGGGTGTACATGTGGGTGGGTGGGTGCGTCTGTACACATGCTGACGGGTGTGTGCATGTGCAGGCATGCGTGCACACTCACGGTGGTGCGTACATGTGTGGGCATGTGCATGTGCAGTGGGTGTGTACATGTGGGTGGGTGTGTGCAATACACACGTGTGTGTATGAGAGTGTGCACGTGTGGATGAGCGTGTACTTGTACAGGTTGCTGTGTGCACACGCAGTGGGTGTGCACGTGTGGGCAGGCATGTGCCTGCGCAGGTGGCTGTGTGCACACGTGGTGGGTGTGCACGTGTGGGCGGGCGTGTACCTGTGCAGGTGGCTGTGTGCACACACGGTGAGTGTGCACGTGTGGGCAGGCGTGTACCTGCGCAGGTGGCTGTGTGCACACGTGGTAGGTGTGCACGTGTGGGCAGGCGTGTGCCTGTGCAGGTGGCTGTGTGCACACGTGGTGGGTGTGCACGTGTGGGTGGGCGTGTACCTGTGCAGGTGGCTGTGTGCACACGTGGTGGGTGTGCACGTGTGGGCGGGCGTGTACCTGTGCAGGTGGCTGTGTGCACACACGGTGAGTGTGCACGTGTGGGCAGGCGTGTACCTGTGCAGGTGGCTGTGTGCACACGTGGTAGGTGTGCACGTGTGGGTGGGCGTGTGCCTGTGCAGGTGGCTGTGTGCACACGTGGTGGGTGTGCACGTGTGGGCGGGCGTGTACCTGTGCAGGTGGCTGTGTGCACACACGGTGAGTGTGCACGTGTGGGCAGGCGTGTACCTGCGCAGGTGGCTGTGTGCACACGTGGTAGGTGTGCACGTGTGGGTGGGCGTGTGCCTGCGCAGGTGGCTGTGTGCACACGTGGTAGGTGTGCACGTGTGGGTGGGCGTGTACCTGCGCAGGTGGCTGTGTGCACACACGGTGAGTGTGCACGTGTGGGTGGGCGTGTACCTGTGTAGGTGGCTGTGTGCACACGTGGTGAGTGTGCACGTGTGGGCGGGCGTGTGCCTGTGCAGGTGGCTGTGTGCACACGCAGTGGGTGTGCACGTGTGGGCGGGCGTGTACCCGTGCAGGTGGCTGTGTGCACACGTGGCGGGTGTGCACGTGTGGGCGGGCGTGTACCCGTGCAGGTGGCTGTGTGCACACGTGGTGGGTGTGCACGTGTGGGCGGGCATGTACCTGTGCAGGTGGCTGTGTGCACACACGGTGAGTGTGCACGTGTGGGCAGGCGTGTACCTGCGCAGGTGGCTATGTGCACACGTGGTAGGTGTGCACGTGTGGGCGTGTGCACAGGTGTGAGTGCGAGTGTGACGAGCGCCCCGGCGCGGCCCCACCTTGGTGCTGCCGTTGCTGTAGGTCTGGATCATGTTCTCCGCGCCCTGCTTCACCTTCAGCTCGATGGCCAGCTGCTTCTCCAGCCCCGCCACGCGGCTCAGGTTGGTGGCCGAGCAGGCAGGGCCGCCTGCACCCGGGGAGTGGGGGGCATCTGGGGGGACGGGAGGGAGAGAATCACCATGGCCGTCACCTTGGTCCGCCCGTGGCCCCCAGGACCCGGGACAGCTGGGCGCCGGGACACAGGAAGGCGGGGGCGCCAGGGCCCAGCAGGCCCGCCCACCCCGGCCTCCCAGGGAAGCCGCTCGGGGCTGGGACAGGACCCAGGATGAATGAGCGTGTGTGCGCGTGTGTGTCCTGGTGCCGTGCGTGGGAGGCCCCCAACTACTTACACGGCTGTGTGTGAGCCCACGAGCGTGGGAGCGGTTCCATCTGTGAACCACGGGGTGTGACTGTGTGAGACGCCAGGTGCTACGATGCCTGAGATCTGGGTGTTGGGTGCACACGCTTCCCCTGTGTGGTGTGCCTGTGCCTGTATTACTGCGAGTGCAGATCTCCAGGTGTTGGCATGAGTGTGTCTGGGTCCCTGGGTGTTGGGACAGCCAGACCCAGGTGTCTGCGTGGGTGTCTGGAGGGCAGTGTGACTGGGGCGGGAGGGGCCTGGGTACAGGAATGACTGTGAGATTCTGGATGCTGGCTGCACTCTGTCCCCAAGTGTCCGGCTGTTGACATGCCCTCGTGTCTGGAAGGGCCGGGTGTTGGTGTAAGTGCTGTTGCATCTTCAGGCCTTGTCCGATTGTGAGTACGACTCTCTGCTGACGTGACTGTGTCTGTCAGGCGTGGGTGGCTGTGTGCGTGACGCTATGGGGTTTGCTGTGATTGCTCGCCACAGTGGCTGTTGTCCCTGTGTTTCTCTGGGTGTTGGGTGACGGGATATAAGCCTTTGGGTGTCGTCATGACGATGTGTCAGAGTGTCTGGGATTCATATGCTAGCGTCTAAGTCCCTGGGTGTTGTCTGGGTGCTGGTGTGACTGTGTGTGCTTTTCTCTGGGTACCCACGAGACAGTGTGTGAGTCTTCCCCAGTGTCGTCCAGTGCTGGCGCGACTGTGTGTCAGAGTCGTGGGTTGCAAGATGAAAATGTTCTAGAGATCTGGCAAACTTGGGCCGGGCGCTGGGGCTCACGCCTGTAATCCCAGCACTCTGGGAGGCTGAGGTGGGAGGATCGTTCAAGGTCAGGAGTTCGAAATCAGCCTGAGCAAAACCCCGTCTCTACCAAAAATAGAAAGAAGTTAATTGGACAGCTAAAAATATACAGAAAAAATTAGCCGGGCATGGTGGCGCATGCCTGTAGTCCCAGCTACTTGGGAGGCTGAGGCAGGAGGATCGCTTGAGCCCAGGAGATTGAGGTTGCTGTGAGCGAGGCTGACGGCACGGCACTCACTCTATCCTGGGCAACAGAGAGAGACTCTGTCTCAAAAAAAAAAAAGAGTTTTTGGGTGCCATCTAGGTGTTAGTGTCATTGTGTGAGAGTCTTTGGGTAACTGTCTCTTAATATTTGTGTAACAGTGTGCACATCTTTGGGTGTTCTCTGGGTGTTGATAAGACTGTGTCTTTAGGTATTGTCATGGTGTGTAAGTTTTTAGGTATTGTGATGGTGTGAATATCTTGGGTGCTGTCTGGGTGTTGGTGTGGCTGTCGTTAGGTACTGTGATGGTATACATGCACATTTTGGGTGTTTTCCAGGTGTTGATGCGACTATGCCTGTAGGTATTGTGATGGTGTGTGAATTTTGGGTGCTGTCCAGGTGTTGGTGTGACTGTGACTGTAGGTACTGTGATGCTGTGAGCATTTTGGCTGTTGTCCGGGTGCTGGTGTGTGCATTTGGGTGTTGTCCGCGTGTTGGTATGACTGTGCCTGTAGGTATTATGATAGTGTGTGCATTTTGGGTATTGTCTGGGTGTTGGTGTGACTGTGCCTGTAGGTATTATGATAGTGTGTGCATTTTGGGTGTTGTCCAGGTATTGGTGTGACTGTGCCTGTAGGTACTGTGATGGTGTGTGCATTTTGGGTGCTGTCTGGGTGTTGGTGCGGCTGTGTCTGTAGGCACTGTGCTGGTGTGTGCGTTTGGGTGTTGTCCGGGTGTTGGTGCGGCTGTGTCTGTAGGCACTGTGCTGGTGTGTGCGTTTGGGTGTTGTCCGGGTGTTGGTGCGGCTGTGTCTGTAGGCACTGTGCTGGTGTGTGTGTTTGGGTGTTGTCCGGGGGTTGGTGGCTGTGTCTGTAGGCACTGTGCTGGTGTGTGCGTTTGGGTGTTGTCCGGGTGTTGGTGCGGCTGTGTCTGTAGGCACTGTGCTGGTGTGTGCGTTTGGGTGCTGTCCGGGGGTTGGTGACTGTGTCTGTAGGCACTGTGCTGGTGTGTGCGTTTGGGTGCTGTCCGGGGGTTGGTGGCTGTGTCTGTAGGCACTGTGCTGGTGTGTGCGTTTGGGTGCTGTCCGGGGGTTGGTGGCTGTGTCTGTAGGCACTGTGCTGGTGTGTGCGTTTGGGTGCTGTCCGGGGGTTGGTGGCTGTGTGGGTCTCGGGTGCTCCTCCCTGGGAACGGAGCCCGCTCCCGGCCGCCCGCTCACCCCGGGCGGTGGCCGGGTCGGGCAGCACCACGTGCGCGTGCAGCTCCTGCAGCTGCTGGTGCAGCAGGTCCAGGCGGCGCGAGGAGCCGCGCAGCAGCAGCTCCACGGGGCCCAGGCTGCGGCCCAGGTCGGTGGTGGCCCGCCGCAGGTTCTCGGCGCCCTCCTTCAGCTTCAGCTCCTTGCGGATCTCCCTGCGCAGCCGCTCCCGCTCCAGCTCCAGCTGCTGCTGCACCCCGGGGGCCGCCAGGTCCGCCCCTGCCAGGCCCAGCTGCTCCAGCAGGGACCAGCTGCGAGGCTCGCTCTGTGGGGGACAGGCAGGGTCAGGGGACGCCAGGGTGCAGCCCGCATGTGGCCGGCCTGGCCCAGCCTCCGCCCCGGACTGGAGCTCCCGAGATGCGTCCTGCTCTACCTCCTCTGACCCCCAAAACTGGGAGGTGAGACAAGGCCCTGTTCCTGCTTCCTGACCCCCCAAACTGGCAGGTCCCAAGGTCAGGGACTTCTTCCTTCCTGGCCCCTCAGCCTAGGGGATCCCACAGGCATGACCGTGTCTCCCTTTGTCCCTTATGTGGTGGAGCAGGCCTTGTTGCCCCACCACTGTGTCCCCTGACTGGGTTCTGTCTCCCTTCTGCTGCCCCCAAACTAGCGGGCCCCCAAGGCAGGACTCCTTTTCTCTGCTGACCCCTAAAACTTAGGGGGTCTTGAGGATAGGCCCCGCCTTCCCGCTGGTACGCCCTCAAACTGTGCGGCCCCAGGGGCAGGCTCCACCTCCCCTCAGCTGCACCCAAACTAGCGGATCCCAAAGGCAGGCCCTGTCTTCTCTCTGCTGTACCCCCAAACTACGGGGCTCTGGGGCAGGCCTCATCTTCCCTCTTCCTACCTTCCAAAACCCGGACCCTAAAGAGCAGAGCCCCATCTCCTTCCTCCCCTGTCTCCCCAACCTGGGAGCCCCAAACGGCCCCAGATATTTTCATCCTCCAGAGAAGTCTGAGGCCAGCACCCCACCTCGTCTCCTGGTCCCAAACTGAGAGCTACCCAGGGCAGCACCTTAGGGTCCCCTTCTGCCCTCCCCCCAAGGGACCCCAGCTCCCACCTCCAGCTCCTGCTCCGATGGGGGATCGGCCTCCGCCATCCTGGGTCCGGGCTGAGGGCCCCGCCCTCTTCCTGAACCTCAGCCCCCCCAGGGCCTCTTGGCCACCACTTCCTCTTTCCTGCCAGCTCCCAGCACCCCCTGCGCCCGGGGCTCAGGGGCATCTAACGGACCCTCCCCGCAGCCCCTCCTCCAGGGCCAAAGCTGCTGCTCCAGAGGAAACCCAGGGACAGCCCTGCTCCCTGTCCCGAGAGGCTGCCCAAGGTGTGTGTGCCTGGTGTGCACACTCCCACGCCCATCGTGTGTACATGGCAAACAGGCCCCCACGAGGGTACGCGGGCTCCAGGGCCCGACTAGGGCGTGCACACACTTTCACACACAGACGGGCATGTGCACACATGGACACGGGCTCGCAAGCGCGTGCACGCTCCCACGCCTGCAGGGGTGTGCCTGGAATATGGCGCCCAGCGGTGCACGTTCCCATGCCTACCGAGAATACGCCCATTTGCAAATGCCCGCGAGTGCATCCACGGGTCACTCTGGAACCCGCGGGATGCACGCTCCCACCTGCCCGCACACCCATGCATGCACACATGCTCACACACGTATGCACACTCCTCGGGGCCCTGCGGCGTGCTCATGCTCCCACGGGTCTCCAGCCCTGCCACTACCTGCACGTGTCCCTGTGGCCAGAGCCTCCCGCCCACCCCTTGTCCCCAGCTTCCCCTTCAGGGTCAGAACAGCCAGTTCTGCAGAGGCAAGGTCCCCTCCCTGCAGGCGACCATCCCAACTTCCTGCTTCCTCTCAGTCTAGCTGCAAACTGTTGATGACCACGGCTCAGAGGTCCAGGGTCCTGGCCAGCCCAGTGGTACCTCCCTGAGGCCAGCGCCATTAGGAAACAGCACTGGGGGTGGGAGTGGGACAAGAATACCCCAAAACCAGCAGCCCACAAACCACTTGCTAAGCACATACCAGAGCTCTGGCACAGCCACACATGCTCCTCGACATACAACAGGGTTACATCCTGGTAGACCCATCGCAAGTGGAAACTATCACAAGTTGAAAACACATTTAATACACCTAACCAGCTGGATGTGTTGCCTCATGCCTGTAATCCCAGCGCTTCGGTAGGCTGAGGCAGGAGGATCGCCTGAGACCAGAAGTTCGAGATCAGCCTGGGCAACATAGTGAGACCCCCATCTCTACCAAAAAAACAAACAAAAACAAAATACGCCTACCCTACTGAACAGCATAGCTTAGCCTAGCCCACCTTAAATGTGCTCAGGGGACTCACATTGGCTCACGGTTGGGCAAAGTCACCTTAACACGAAGCCTATCTTATAATAAAGTTGAGTATCTCACGGCATTTATTGAATACTGTACTGAAAGCAAAAAACAGAATGATCATATGGATACTCAAAGAACAGTTCCTACCGAATGGGTATCACTTTCGTGCCATCATAAAATGGAAAAAGTTTAAGTCAAACCATCCTAAGACAGGGACCGTCTGCATGAACAGCAGCAGTTACTGCAAACTTCATCCGGGTCAACTAAAGCGACTCGTAACATGAGTGCTACCATCACCCCATTGTTAAGATGAGGGGGCTGAGGCCCAGAGTGGTGACATAACTTGCTCCAAGGTCCCACCGCCAGCAGAAAGAAGGCTGGGCCAGAATTTAAAACAAGAGCACCCAGAATCCAAAATCTGGCTAGGAAATGCCCGTGTGCATTATTATTGACCGTAGGTGTGAGAATCTACTTCACAGACAAGGAAAGGTGTCCTTGGCTCTTGACTGGTCTCGGGGGCAGCTGTCCCCACGGAGTATCACCGCAGGTCAAGAGCATCACCCCCATGAACCTACCAATCCCTGCTCATACGCCTGAGTGGCTGCTGTCACTCTCCCCACTTTACAGGTAAGGAAACTGAGGCTCAGAGAGGTGACAGCAATTCCCAACAGAGGTGGGATTTCATCCCCGCCCCTGGGGGCATGTGGCAACATCTGGAGATATTTCTGGTTGTCACCCCTGGGGGTGGGGAGGTGACATCTATTAGATGGAGAGGCCAGGGACACCTGTAGTGCATGGGACGCCCCGCCACAAAGAATGATCCGGCCCCAAACGTCAGGACGCCCAGAGGCCCTGGGGTAGAGGGCGTGGGCGTGGGTTTACACCCTGAGCTGCCGCCCACAATGCTTATCAGGAACAATGTCACAGCAGCCCCGCCTGCCAAGTGCTGGCCGGTCTCCATCTCTCCCCCCTGTGAACACCCTGTTAATCCCAGTTCGCCCACGACAGAACCGAGGCTCACAGAGGCGAATGCATTGGGCCCAGGGCGCACAGCAAGGAAGTGTCAGCACTGAGATTTAAACCGAGGCTCACCTGGTACCACCCTCACTCAGCCAAGCCCCACCCTGTCCCCAGCAGGCAGAGCAGGGTACAGCCAGGAGCAGGGCCAGCTCCAATGGGGGAGGTCCGGGCAGGGAGGAGCAGCCTCCCTCAGTCCCGCCTCCACAGCGAGCCTGAGAATATGTAAAGCAGAGAGGGAGGGAGGCTGGGCCTCCCGGGTCCTCCTCCCTTGGGTGACTCACTTCTACCCAAGGCCAAGGGGTCACCTGAGGGCCACAAGGCAAAGCCAGCCACCAGGGGCCTGGCCTGGCCTTGGGGAATCCCAAGAAGCGGAGACCCTGACCTGGAGGGCCTACCTCCCAGAATCCCCCTCTTCCCAGAGCAGCCAGGGACCTAGACCCCCACATCCGGACATTTCAATGCCTCGGGCGTTTCCGGAATCTGGACAGGACATCCGTTTGCCGGACACAGAACAGACAGGCGCACGTCGGGACAGACAGAGGGACAGGGCAGCAGGCCCAAGCAGCCATGAGGAAGGGATGACCAGGAGGGAGGAGGACAGCGGACGGGAGATGGAAAGGGCGTGGGTCCAGCCTCATTCCAGGAGCCACAGCCGGTCTGGGTCGTGTGTGGGCCACGCCAAGCGCATGCATGCGCCCGGAGGGAGGGCAGGTTCCCACACAGCCCGCCCGGGCGGGGGGTGGAGGCAGGGACCCCAACCCGTCGCGCCCCGAGGTCTGACCTTGTGTGATCGGCAACACCAGATCCGCCCAGCTCCTCGGCAAGGCCGGCAGGCCATCAGCAGGGCTGGGGGTGGGGGCGGTCACGGGGTTCACGGGGGGACACAGGAGGGACGGGACAGGTGCAGAAGGAGACAAGAACCCAGTTACACAACAACCACAGGACAATGGACTGGATGGCGAGATGCTAACGGGGACACCAGAGGTACAGACACGTCTCAGATTTGGGTCACCCAACCTAAGGAGGTTGGAGGTCAGCCCGGCCCTGCCTGTCACAGATGGGGAAGGTGAGTCCAAGGCGATGATGCCCACCAGGTGGCACAGGAAGAACCTGGCGGGGCAGCAAGCTGCTGCCAGTCCCGCGTGTGTGTCTGTGTGTTGGGGGGGTGACCCAGTCCGGCGCTGTCAGCCATGGCGCAAAGGTAGGGTTCTAGGTACGGGAGCATCCCTGGCTTGCGACCCGGACGCCGCCCACCCTGGGATAAGGTTCTACCTGACAGCCTGGAGGATGGGAGTGGGGCTCCCAGTCCCCGACCTAATGAAGTGACTCGGGCACTTCCGCCAACAGGTGCCAATCTGGGTGGCGTCGGGACCATCATAAAGCCCAGTCTCAAGGCGGAGGGTGGCCGGAGCTTTGTTGTGAGGGGGAGGGGCGCGGGCCGGGCGGCCTCCTCCCCTGCTGGGGCACCGCGCCAGACACCTGTCCCAGGTGAAGCGGCACCTGCCAGGCACCCAACGCTGGGGACGGGAATCAGCGGGGGCTCCGACAGACACCGGGACGCACAGCCAGCCAGGGACACCCGAAGTCGCGCCTCCTCCGCCGCGCCCCCTCGAATTCTCGGGGAGGGGCCGAGTCTGGGGGTGCGGCGGGGCCTCCGGGACAGCCCCCTCCCCCCGGAAGCCCCATCCGTACCCCCGCCTGCCAAGAAGGGGGCCGTGCAGGCTCCACGGTCCCGGCCCAGGGAGGGGGCGCCGGCGCTCCGGAGGCCCCCGCCCTCGTCGCCCGGGTCCGGGAGGCCCCGGCAGCGCGCGGGCCCGGGTCCCCGGCGCCGTCGGGCCGCCCCGCGGCTACGGACGCAGGTGCGCCTACCTGCACGGCGTCGCTGGCCATGTCCGCCCGCCGCCCGCCGGGGGTCCCCGCGCGGAGGGAGGGCGGCGCGAGCAGCGCGCGTGCGCCCGCGCAGGGCGGGGAGGCGGCGGGCGCGGGCGACCCTCCCCGGCGCGCGGCCCGCTCCGGCCTGCTCCGCTCCGGCCCCGCCTGGCCAGGCCGCCGCGTCCGCGCGCCGCGCCCTCCGGCCCCAGCGGCCGCCGGGCCGTCACGTGACCCGGAGGTCGGCGCCCGGGGAGGGGGCGGGGCCGGGGGCGGGGCTCCCAGCGGCCCCCGGGGCTGCGGGGTCCCGCCTGCAGGCCCCCTCCCTCGGCGAGCGCGTCCTGCGTGCCCCCCCTCGGGCCCGCGACCCCGCGCCCCGCCGAGGGGGCCCCACTCAGCCAGCGGGCGGCACCCCGAAAGAGGAGCGAGCCCCGATACAGCCGGAGCGGCGGAGGCCTGGGGCCCCCCGGACCCTCTGAAGCCGCAAACAGCGGTGCACGCCCCTGCAGGTGCGAGCCCGGGCCGCCTGCGCCGCGGCCCCACGCGAGGGCACGGAAGTGACCCCGTCGCCCGGAGACCGCTCTGGGCAGACCTGGGTCCACATCCCAGCGCCGGCCTGGAGGGAGCCCCAAATCTCCAAGGGCACCTCGTCTGCGAAATGGGAAGGAGGATGTGCCCGCCTCTTGGGGGTCGGTAAAATTAAATGAGAAGGTGCAAGCCAAGTGTTGAGGACACGCTAGGCGCTTAATAGATGTCAGCTGCTGTCGCCTGTTTCTTTCTTTCGTTATTATTTTTATTTTATTTTATTTGAGACAGGGTCTTGCTCTGTTGCCGGGCTGGAGTGCAGTGGTGTCATCATAGCTCGCTGCAGCCCGGAGTACAGGCGCCACCAGCACGCCCGGCTACTTTTTCTATTTTTAGTAGAGACCGGGTCTCCCTCTTGCTCAGGCTGGTCTGGAACTCCTGGGCTGGAAGGATCCTCCGCCTCGGCCTCCCAGAGTGCTGGGATGACAGGCGTGAGCCACCGCGCCCGGCCTGCTGTCACTTTTAATGTTAATATCATCATTATTAAAAAGGGATCTCGACCCTAACTTAGCTCCTGACTCCGTTGGTCCTGTAGCCCCCTGTGGCCGCCGAGCCTCAGTTTTCCCGGCTGTAAAATGGGGACCAGGCCGGGCCAGGTGGCTCACGCCTGTCATCCTAGCACTCTGGGAGGCCGAGGCGGGCGGATCGCTCGAGGTCAGGAGTTCGAAACCAGCCTGAGCAAGAGTGAGACCCCGTCTCTACTATAAATAGAAATTAATTGGACAACTAAAAATATATAGAAAAAATTAGCTGGGCATGGTGGCGCATGCCTGTAGTCCCAGCTACTTGGGAGGCCGAGGCAGGAGGATCGCTTGAGCCCAGGAGTTTGAGGTTGCTGTGAGCGAGGCTGACGCCACAACACTCACTCTAGCCTGGGCAACAAAGCGAGACAATGTCTCAAAAAAAAAAAAAAATGGGGACCAGCCCCTTTTTTTCAGGGCCACTGCATGCAGATAGCGCTCCGTAAATGCAGACTCGTGCCCCAGCGGAGGGTGGAGGCCTCTGCAGAATTTCTCTGGAGTCTGCAGAGTCTCCGGAGCTTGCAGCTTGGATGGCGGCTGCGGTCGGTCCCCTCACTCCCTCCGAAAGCCGGCGAGGGAGCCGGACCTCCGTGCCCCGGGCTCCGGGCGGGGCGCGCTCCCTGGCGGCGGCGCCTGCGCGGTGGCGCCCTCGGGGACCCGCCAGGGCGCCGGGGGTGCGGAGACCTTGGTTACGCGTGGCTCGCGGGGTTTCCGTCGTCCCGGACACCAGGGCGCTGTGTTTTCTCTTTTTCTTTTTTCCTCTGAGCAACTCTTTGGGGCATTTTAACAGAGAGGCAGAGAGAGAGAAGAAAAGGAGAATTATACCAACCCAGAATCTGCCCACTGCTCGCCTTCCCACGGCCCTCGAAGGGTCCAGCCCCCACCGTGGCTCTCTCTTCTCATCTCCCCACGGGCTGTTCCCACTACAGCCCAAGAGAGCCCGTGAACACCTGTGGCAGGCACGTCCCTCCTCTCTCTCCCTAGAACCCTCCATGGCTCCCAATTCACTCAGACACAAAGCTCAAGTCCTCCCTGCCGCCCACAGGCCCTGCAAAGACTAGCCCTCACCTCCTCCCACCTCTCCCTCGCTCCCTCCAGCCACTTTGGCCTTCTGGCTGTTCCTCAAATGTCTGTTCACTGAATTAAAGTACTCTGCAAGTTAGTTCTTTTTGTTCCCGTTTTGCAAAGGAGGAAACTGAGGAGCCCCTCTCCCTGATCATCGAGTCAGGGTGCTTATGGCCCTTGCCCTGAGGAACATGGCATCCCTTTCTAATTCCCCAGCCCACCCATTTTACAGATGAGGAGGACAAGGTAGAGCGAGGTTTCCAGGGGCCCCAGGGACTGGGTTGGCAGGAACCACCTTGCCCGGGACCGGCCCCTCTCCCGCCTGCCAGATTCCAGGCTGCCTCCTTGCACGGAGCTGGGGAAACCTGCCAGATCCTCGCTCCAACCTTCCGGCCGGCCGGCATTCATTTACTCAGTAAACACCAATGCCCACTGGGGACTCCGGTGGCACTGGAAACAAAGTTGCACTCTGGGCTTTAAAGGAAGAGACAGTAGACTAGTTGTACCATCTCGGAAACGCATGATAACTGCACCCGGGCACCCCTACAGCTGCAACCGGCTCTCCAGCCTTGGAAACTGAATCACATCGCCGTCTGTCCCTTTTGCAAAACCGGCTTCCCGGCAGTCTTAGGAAAAACTTCTCACTTGTCACCTGGGGGTGACAAGCGGGTCTTGTCAAGTAGGCTTCTCTGCCCACCTGCCCAGCCACTCCATTCTCCTCACCCCCATCCAGCAACACTGCTTTCACTGTGGACTTGAAATAGTCTCGCCTTGCTTCCAACCACAGGGCCTTTGCACTGGCGGTTATCTGGACATGAATATTCATTCTTCCATCACATCTCCCCAGGGCCGGTCCCTTTTGCTCATTTGGGTCTCTGTTTTCTCTGCTCAAATGTCACCTCCACTGAGAGACCTTCCCACACACTGTCATTTCTAGCCCATGGCCCTTTTTGGTTTATTTTACATGGCACTTCCCTCTTCGAGTTGCAGCGCCTGTGCTGTCTCCATCTCCGTGGAAGGAACGCCTGGACACAGTGTGAGGCGTCAGGTAAAGGGTATCCCAGGCCCCTGGAGGTCTAAGGAGTGGCCATCCCACTGTCAAAGGACAGAGCTAACACAGGCTTCCCAGAGGGGGTGGCCCTGGAGTTGAGTTGTGAAGGACAAGCTGGAAAATTGTCAGGTAGGGCTGGGTGTGGTGGCTCTCGCCTGTAATCCCACCACTTTGGTGGGAGGATCCCTTGACCCCAGGAGTTCAAGGTTACGGTGAGCTATCATCACACACTGGACTCCAGCCTGGGCAACAGAGGAAGACCCTGACTCTAAAAGAAAGGAAGGAAGGAAGAGAGGGAGGGGGAGAGAGAGAAAAAGAAAGAAAAAGGCCGGGCGCGGTGGCTCACGCCTGTAATCCTAGCACTCTGGGAGGCCGAGGCGGGCGGATTGCTCAAGGTCAGGAGTTTGAAACCAGCCTGAGCGAGACCCCGTTTCTACCAAAAATAGAAATAAATTAATTGACTAACTAAAAATATATATACAAAAAATTAGCCGGGCGTGGTGGCGCATGCCTGTAGTCCCAGCTACTCGGGAGGCTGAGGCAGGAGGATCGCTGAGCCCCGGAGATTGAGGTTGCTGTGAGCCAGGCTGATGCCACGGCACTCACTCTAGCCTGGGCAACAAAGTGAGACTCTGTCTCAAAAGAAAGAAAGAAAGAGAGAGAGAGAGAGAAGAAAGAAAGAAAGAAAGAAAGAAAGAAAGAAAGAAAGAAAGAAAGAAAGAAAGAAAGAAAGAAAGAAAGAAAGAAAGAAAGAAAGAAAGAAAGGAAAGAAAGGAAAGAAAGAAAGAAAGAAAGAAAGAAAGAAAGAAAGAAAGAAAGAAAGAAAGAAAGAAAGAAAGAAAGAAAGAAAGAAAGAAAGAAAGAAAGAAAGAAAGAAAGAGGCCAGGCTGGCACGGTGGGTCACGCCTATAATCCTAGCACTCTGGGAGGCCGAGGCAGGAGGATCGCTCAAGGTCAGGAGTTTGAAACCGGCCTGAGCAACAGTGAGACCCTGTCTCTACTATAAATAGAAAGAAATTAATTGGCCAACTAATATATATATATATATAAAATTAGCCGGGCGTGGTGGTGCATGCCTGTAGTCCCAGCTACTCGGGAGGCTGAGGCAGGAGGATTGTTTGAGCCCAGGAGGTTGAGGTTGCTGTCAGCCTGGGCAACAAAGCAAGACTCTGTCTCAAAAAAAAAAAAAAAAAAAGATAAGGTTCTTTGCAAACCAAGCACCCACGAGTAGGGCCAGAGGAAGAAATGGAAGTCGATGTATCTAACACTAAATGTATCAACCAGGCTATCTTAAAAACACCATGTTCCGGGAGGATAACAAAGCAAATAGATTTCTAGCTTTTGCTCAAAGTGCAAAAAAAGAGAGAAGGAGAAAAGTCAAATAGAAATTAAATGATACAGGCTGAGCTCAGTGGCTCACTCCTATAATCCCAGTACTTCGGGAGGCCTAATTGGGAGGATTGCTTGAGCCCAGGAGTTTAAGACCAGCCAGGGCAACATAGTGAGACCCCCATCTCTAAAAAAAAAAACAAAAAACTTAAAAACATGAAAAATTAGTCAGGTGTGGTGGCAGGCACCTGTAGTCCTGGTTACTTGGGAGGCTGAGGCAGGAGGATTACTTGAGTCTAGGAGTTGAGGTTGCAATGAGGTGTGATAGTGCTACTGCACTCTAGCCTAGGTGACAGAGTGAGACATTGAGATCCTGTCTCAAAACAAACAAAAACCAAGCAAGCAAAATAAATGATACAGTCTGATACAATTTATATATGTTACTAAGAAACATAAAGTGAAACTATATATAAAGTTTTAGAAATGTGTGTGAAGTAGTGTGTTTGAGCACAGCGTGCATAGCCTGATGGTGGCGGGTTCGGCTGCTTTGGGTTCAAATCCTAGCACCACTACATGCTAAGAGTGAGAGTTTGCTGTTCTGTGCCTCAGTTTTTTTCATCTGTAAAATGGGATGATAGGCCAGGCACCGTGGCTCACGCCTGTAATCCTAGCACTCTGGGAGGCCGAGGTGGGAGGATCGCTCAAGGTCAGGAGTTCGAAACCAGCCTGAGCAACACTGAGACCTGTCTCTACTATAAATAGAAAGAAATTAATTGGCCAACTAAAAAAAAAATATATATATATATATATAGAAAAATTAAGCTGGGCATGGTGGCGCATGCCTGTAGTCCCAGCTACTTGGGAGGCTGAGGCAGGAGGATCGCTTGAGCCCAGGAGGTTGAGGTTGGTGTGAGCTAGGCTGACGCCACGGCACTCTAGCCTGGGCAACAGAGTGAGACAAACTCTGACTCAATACATAAATAAATAAATGAAATGGGATGGTAATAGCAGCCTCTACCTCATAGGGTTGCTGGAAGGCTTAATGAATTACAGCCACGAGCAGCATGAGGACGTTTCAGTCAATCACAGACCACACATGCAACAGTGTTCCCACTAGATGCTAATACCATATTTTTACTATGCATTTCCTATCTTTAGATATATTCAGAGGCACAAATACTTACCATTGTGTTGCAATTACCTCCAGAATTCAGCACAGTAACGTGCTGTACGTGTTTGTAGTCCAGGGACAATAGGCCATTCGCCACGGAGCCTAGGTGTCGCACGCCATGCTAGCTAGCTAGGTTTGTGTAAGCGCACTCTGACGTTCACACAGCAAGATCACCAAGGGCGCAGTTTTCAGAAAGTTTCCCTGTCATTAAGTGACAAATGCCTATAATTTCTTGTAATGCACAGAGCAGAGGTGCAGTCATTGTTCCGCATCATTAAAGATGTTTTTTTTCTGTGCTGGAGGGAAGTGGAATTGGGGTGGTGAACCCAGGTGACTTTCATTTTAACTATAATGTATTATTTCTTTTATTTATTTATTTTTGAGACAGGGTCTCAACTCTGTTGCCCGGGCTAGAGTGAGTGCCATGGCGTCAGCCTCGCTCACAGCAACCTCAAACTCCTGGGCTCAAGCGATCCTCCTGCCTCAGCCTCCCGAGTAGTAGCTGGGACTACAGGCATGTGTGGCCACCATGCCTGGCTAATTTTTTCTATATATTTTTAGTTGGCCAATTAATTTCTTTCTATTTTTTAGTAGAGATGGGCTCGCTTTTGCTCAGGCTGGTTTCAAACTCCTGACCTTGAGTGATCTGCCCGCCTCAGCCTCCCAGAGTGGTAGGATTACAGGCGTGAGCCAACGCGCCCGGCCCCTCTTCCTCTTCTTATAAAGGCATTAATCCCATCATGAGGACTCCCGCCACCCAATGACATAATCTAACCCTAATCTCCTCCCAAAAGCCCCATCTCCAAATACCATCACATTGGGGATTAAAGACTTCAACATATGAATTTGGCGGACACAAATGTTCAGTCCCTAATAGCTCACTGCAACCTCACACTCCTGGGCTCAAGGGATCCTCCTGCCTCAGCCACCTGAGTAGCTGGGACTGCAGGTATGGGCCACTATGCCTGACTACTTTTAAAATTTTTTTTTGTAAAGACACGATCTCACTGTGTTGCCCAGGCTGGGATGATGATCGCTTGCCAGCAGGAGTTCAATGCCAGCCTGGGTGACACAGTGAGACACTGTCTCTTCAAAAAAAATTAGCTACTCTGGAGGCTGCAGTGGGAGGATCACTTGAGCCCAGCGTGGGTGACAGAGCGAGATCTTGTCTCTAAAAAAGGAAAAAAAAAAAAGGTGGAAAATGGAATAACCACTTTTTTTTTGAGACAGTCTCGCTCTGTTGCCCAGGCTAGAGTGAGTGCCGTGGCGTCTTCCTAGCTCACGGCAACCTCCAACTCCTGGGCTCAAGCAATCCTCCTGCCTCAGCCTCCCGAGTAGCTGGGACTACAGGCATGCGCCACCATGCCCGTCTAATTTTTTCTATATATATTAGTTGGCCAATTAATTTCTTTGTATTTATAGTAGAGACGGGGGTCTCGCTCAGGCTGGTTTCGAACGCCTGACCTCAAGCAATCCACCCGCCTCGGCCTCCTAGAGTGCCAGTATTACAGGCGTGAGCCACCGTGCCCGGCCTGGAATAACCACTTAAGAAACCTGTCGTACTCTACTAAAGCTCATGACCTACGACCCACCATTCCACTCTTAGGTACTTACTCTAGGGAAATGCAGACTATGTTCACAGAAATACTTATACAGTACAACCTTTACTAACAATGGCCAAAGACTGGAAAGGATCAACCAGCCTTCGACAGGTGAATGAACAAACTATACAGGTGTTGGCTGGCTATATTGCAGTATAGACACACAACGGACTATTACTTAGCAATAGAAAAGAACGCACTAGGCCGGGCAGGGTGGCTCACGCCTGTAATCCTAGCACTCTGGGAGGCCGAGGCTGGAGGATCGCTCAAGGTCAGGAGTTCGAGACCAGCCTGAGCAAGAGTGAGACCCCCGTCTCTACTAAAAATAGAAAGAAATTAACTTGGCCAACTAAAAATATATAGAAAAAGAAAGAAAGAACGCGCTATTGACACGCCTGGCAACACGGACCAATCTCAGAAACCGTTTGTTGAGCAAAATAAGTCCCATTTATATGAAATGTAAGAACAGACAAAAACTACAGTGATAGAAATCTACGTAGTGCAGGATGTCCTGGGTACTGGAGTCGTTCCAAGCTCCCAATCTTCCTCGAGTCCGGGGAAGACCCCCGCAGACCCCGGATGACGGCGATCTGAGAGCTCTGGGGTCAGCGTCCATCGCAGAAGCCTCGCTTTCAAAGGGTGGGACGTTTAATACAATTATTGGGAATGAAAGGGGAAAAAAAAGAAAGAAAGAAAGGGTGGGGCACACGCTCCCAGCCAACCGTTTGGCCTTCAGTTGCCAGTACTAAACAGGGCGGCACCCGTGGGGGTGTGGCCAAACCCAGATCACGAGACTCCGCGCAGCCGGCGCGGTCTCAGTCAGCTCACTCGGGCGCGCCTACTTTTAGATTGACCAATGAACCCGAGGCGTGAGGCACGCCCTTTTTACCCCTTTCCACCAATAGCGTCTCGACAAGTTCCGAAGTCTCCAATCACCGCTTCCGTCTCTCTTGAATGAAAAGGCAGCGGCCCAGTGAGCGGAGCGGCGGTCGGACGCAGGAGGCAGGAAGCTCGCTCGTATCGAGGCGCGCGGCAGAGAACTGGGTTGGGCGACTCTCCTCTCAGCACGCGGAGGCGAACGGGGAACAAGGTGAGTGGCGGGTCCCCGGCGCGGGACCGCGGTGTGAGGATGTCTGCCTGAGGGCGAGCGGGCGAGGGGAGACGCCGGGGGTGGCGGGAGGAGCGAGAGGAGGGGCGCGAGATGACAGTGGGACGGGGCGGTTGGGGAGTCTGGCGCCCTCGCTGGCGGCCGTTGGGCGCCGGGGCGCATGCGCGCCAGGGACGAGCCGGCCGTTGGCGCGCGGGGCTCGGGGCCCACTTCCGGGAGGGGCTGTCATGGCCGCCATCGGGCTGACCCTGACTGGGAGAGGGAAAGGGGCTGTATATCCAGATAAACCCCTTTCTAAATAGCCTGGGGCTGTCTGGGGAGGGATTCGAGCGGGGGGCGACGCGGGGGTCTATGGCCGCAGTGGAGGCAGTCGGAGCCTGCAGACGGGGCGGGCTTCTCCCGCGTCCGAGGGCATTACCTCTCCTCCGCTCTCCCTTGTTATTGCTCTACGTTTAGGGAATTCGGGCTCCAGAAATGTGGGGCAAAAAAGATATTCTTTGGGAAATGGGAGTCCCCAGTGAAGAACAAAGTCCGGGGCAGAAAGCCCGCCTGGGGACACTTGAGGCAAAATGGGTCCGCGTGGCGTGTCTGGGTTGTCACTTATCCCGGTGTCAGTTTTCAAGGTTATCCGCTCTGGGGGCCTCCACCGTCGCGGCCACCTCCTCTGGTCGGGGCAGACCCCGACATAGTCTCTCTTCTGATCTAATTTGTTTCGAACTTTATGTCCTGTGCAGCCACTTCCTGGAATATTTTTGTGCCTTACCAAACTCAGTTTGCCCCCAAATTTGTGCCCCCACCAACACAAAACAACTTATCTAAAATACACCATATCCTCTTGGTCACCCAGATTTGGAGCCCAGAATAGATGACTCCGGCCGTTGTCTACCCCTGCGTCCCGCAGGGGCTGGCCCAGTCCTGTGGAGTGTCCCACCCTCCTTCGCCACCTGGGTTACTCTTCTTCCATTTGGTGGCTGGTTTTCCCTGCTGTTGGTCTTAATCTCCCACTCCATCTGTGGAGTAAATTACAGTACTCTTGGGCAAATCCTGATTGAGTCACTGGACTGGGAAACCTAATTAGCAATTCCCTGTTGCTTAGCAAATTAAGTACATTTGCCCTGGGCCTGACCAGCTCTTCCAGCTTTGTCTTCTGCCTTCATTTCAGCCCATCAGTCCTATTCTTCCCCGTATAGGGTCTGGTTTCCCTGCAACTTGGGAAACGACCCCTTCCTATCTTCGCCTGGGAGGATCCTCAGGGTCGGTATCAGATAGCCTGTTTCAAGAGTCACATAAAGAAATATGCTCAACTCTGCCTGAAGGTCTGGATTCTAGTTCCACTCGTGCTGAGGTCCCTTTGGAGTGCTTATCTGCAGTGTGCCAGGCCCTGTTCTAGACACAGCAGGGCTGACTGGAGGGGTTCTTTTCAGTTGCGGCTGGAGAAAAATGCCCTTCTGGAGCAAAGGAGGCCCAGAGTAGTGGGGGCCTTATGACTGTTCCAGGCAGTGCAAAGGTGACAAGTGGTGGTTGAGATGCAACAGCAAGGCCAGTGAGTGAGGGGTGGTGGAGGAGATGTGGTCTGAGCACAGAGGGGTCAGGTCCAAATGGGCCTGGCAGGCCATAGTGGGGACCCTCAGGAGAGTTTTATTTTTTTTTTTATTTATTTTTTATTTTTGAAGATAACACCTTCCAAGTCAGGAGAGTTTTATTCTGAGCATAGGGGGGGCCTGTGAAGGGTTTTTTTTTTTTTTTTGAGACAGAGTCTCACTTGTCTCAAAGTGAGTCTCACTCACTAGAGTGAGTGCTATGGTGTCAGCCTAGCTCACAGCAACCTCAAACTCCTGGGCTCAAGCCATCCTCCTGCCTCAGCCTCCCAAGTAGCTGGGACAACAGGCATGCACCATCATGCCCGGCTAATTTTCTATATATATTAGTTGGCTAATTAATTTCTTTCTGTTTATAGTAGAGACGGGGTCTTGCTCTTGCTCAGGCTGGTTTCGAACTCCTGACCTTGAGCAATCCGCCCGCCTCGGCCTCCCAGAATGCTAGGATTACAGGCGTGAGCCACCGCGTCTGGCCACGTGAAGGGTTTTGAGCAGAGCAGTGACATGCTCTGACTTAGCTTCTATAGGCTCCGTCTGGCTGCTGTGGGAGAGGGGCAGGGCATGGCAACAGTGAGACCAAAGAGGAGGCTATTGGCTTAATCCAGGCAAGGGATGATGGTACCCAAATGTCCCACTGATAAGATGGGATATACTCCTAAGATGGAATGCTGGATAAGCATAAAAGGAGTGAAGTCCTGACGTGTTATGACGTGGATGAACCTCAGAAACAGTCCTGGGTGTGGTGGCTCACGCCTGTAATCCTAGCACTCTGGGAGGCCAAGGCAGGAAGATTGCTTAAGGTCAGGAGTTTAAAACCAACCCGAGCAAGAGTGAGACCCCCTCTATACAAAAAATAGAAAAATTACCTCTAATCCTCGCTTGGGTGAGGCAAAGACATAAAATGTAACCAAAATGTTTGTACCCTCATGATCTCCTGAAATAAAAAATAGAAAAAATATTAGCCGGGCGTGGTGGCACATGTGCTATAGTCTCAGCTACTTGAGAGGCTGAGGCAAGAGAATCGCTTGAGCCCAGGAGTTTGAGGTTGCAGTGAGCTGTGAGGATACCATTGTACTCTGGCCAGGGCGACAAAGTGAGACTCAGTCTAAAAAAAAAAACAAAACCCGAAAACATGATGCTGAGTGAAAGAAGCTTGACACAAAAAGCCACATACTGTAAGGTCCCATTTATGTGAAATGTCCAGGATTGATTTTTTCCCTGTCTTTCTTTCTTCCTGTTTTTTCCTTTCTTTTCTTTTCCTGGTTACTTTGAAACACCCGGGATTTTCTAATGGCAAATCCATAGAGACAGAAAGTAGGCTAGCGCTTGCTAAGGTGATGGGGGATGACAGGTAAAAGGTACAGGGGCTCTTTCTTATTTTGAGGTGAAATATTCTCAAATTGACTGTGGTAATGGTTGCACATGTCTGTGACTATAAAAATCCACTGAATCATGTGCTTTAAGTGGTGAGTTGTATAGCATGTGAATATCAGTAAAGCTATGCTAGTTAAAAAAAAAAAAAAAAGGCGCTGGAAGCTTGGGGCCAGCATGGTGGCATGGGTGCGAAGCAGCCAGAGGGACTGTGGGATTCACTGGCTGGTGGACAGGGAGGTTGAGGAGGGAGCAGCCAGAGCCTCTGAGAGATCAGAGGGACTGCTGTTCTGAGGAATGAGAACCAGGCATTTTGAGTTCATATTCCGAGTTTCCCCCAAGGATGTTGGAGGAGGCAGCTGGTAACTGGGTCTTGAATTGAGGGGTGAGATTGCCACTGGAGACCCAGCTTTTGGGAGGTAGGAGCATAGAGGTGGATAAAGCCCTGGGCCTGGATGAAGTCACAGAGAAAATGGGTCAGAAGATGGGCCCAGGACCCTCAGGCCCCAGCCTCAGGAAGAAGAGGACAGCATTAGCCCTTCTGCCCCCTAGACCAGAGGCTGGGGTCGGGAGGGAGGGCAAAAGACAAGTGTCCTCACGTTTGAGGCTCCTGCACCCAGCAGGCACTTGGTACGCATTGGATTAAATAAATCGAGAAGGTGAGTGAGCTTTGTATTAATTCCACTCACCATCCCAGCTTTATTTTTATTGGCCTGGGCCCAATGGGAGGCTTTTCATGAGAGCACTTAATTATTCCCCTGTGCAGACCACAGATAGCAGGAGAAGCTGGGCTGGGCAGACAACTGCTTGCATCTCACAAACTCAGTTTTCTCCTGCATCCCGGTACTGCACCTCCAAGTCTTTGGGCTTCTGTCCCATGCAGGCCCAGTGGTCCTTGGGGAATGATGGGGAGGGGACTCTTTGGGCTCAGTGGTCTAAGCAGGTTCGTTAGAGCTGAGACTTGCGTGTTGAGAAGAAGGAGGCATTTGTGCAAAGACCTGGGAGCAGAGCATTCCCAGTGGTGGCGGGTCGGGGGGTCACATGCTTGGGGTGGGGCTCTGTGAGTCTGCGCAGCCAAGCAAGGCTGGGTGGGTGTGGGCTGTGGCGGGCAGGGGTCAAGCTGGGCGGGTTGAAGGTTGCGGTGAGTAGAGCGCCACAGGACAACAGGACGCCCTTGGAGGTGGAAGGTGTTGGGCGTGGCTGGTGGGGTGTGGGAGAGGTGGGCGGGCTTGGAGGAGGGTGGGGAGATGTGGAGACGGCGGGCTGAAGCTGGGGGTCGCAGGCTGAAGCTGGGGGTCGCACAGGAGAAACCGATGGCCCAGCTATGGGGAAGAGACCAGAATGCCATGCAGTTGTAGCTTCATCGGCTTTCTGTGCCTGCTCGCAGGGCCTTTCTCTCCTCTATCCTCAGCACCATGGCAGAACAGGACGTGGAAAATGAGCTTCTGGATTACGAGGAAGATGAAGAGCCCCAGGCTCCTCCAGAGAGCACTCCGGCTCCCCCTAAGAAAGACGTCAAGGGATCCTACGTTTCCATCCACAGCTCTGGCTTCCGGGACTTTCTGTTGAAGCCAGAGCTTCTGAGGGCCATCGTGGACTGTGGCTTTGAGCATCCATCTGAGGGTACGCCTCCCTGGTGTCACCCCCTGCCCACGTCCTCTCACCAAGACCAGCCGTGGCTGTCCAGAGCGGCTCTGCCTTCGGTCTGCCCTGGGTGAGGGAGGTGCCTGCCTGCCCAGTGGGGGCCTGTGGCTGCCCACAGTGGCATGGCACTACACTTTGACCAGGCGGACACCCTAGCCCAGGCGTGGGCGGCCCAGCCCTGGACTTGGCCTCTTCCGACTGCCCTCACTGAGGTCCCCCAGCCCCCTGGGGAGGAGCCCCCGCAGAGGGTGTGTTCCGCTCCTGGTCCCTCACGCTCTGTTTCTCCCCCAGTCCAGCACGAGTGCATTCCCCAGGCCATCCTGGGCATGGACGTCCTGTGCCAGGCCAAGTCCGGGATGGGCAAGACGGCAGTGTTCGTGCTGGCCACCCTGCAGCAGATCGAGCCTGTCAACGGCCAGGTGGGTGGGTGGGTGTCCCTGCTCCTGGGGGAGGAAGCAGGCACCACCGCGCCCCCTAGTGATGATTCTTGATCCCACGTGATCTTTGTTGGCTTTTACTTTTTTTTTTTTTTTTGAGACAGAATATCGCTTTGTTGCCCAGGCTAGAGTGAGTGCCTTGGCGTCAGCCTCGCTCACGGCAACCTCCAACTCCTGGGCTCAAGCGATCCTCCTGCTTCAGCCTCCCGAGTAGCTGGGACTACAGGCCTTCGCCACCATGCCTGGCTAATTTTTTCTATATATGTTAGTTGGCTAATTAATTTCTTTCTATTTATAGTAGAGATGGGGTCTCGCTCTTGCTCAGGTTGGTTTCCAACTCCTGACCTTGAGCAATCCACCCGCCTCAGCCTCCCAGAGTGCGAGGACTACAGGCGTGAGCCACCGCGCCCGGCCTCATAAGCTTTTTTAAAAATAGTGCCCATGGCTCCTGGAAATAGTGCCATCATTTCAGTTTGTACTTCTTAGATGTGTATGTCTACGAAGGGTAGAGTCACACTGAATACCCTTGTCACTGCTGTTACTGATGGTCCCTGGCCATCTCTTTGTTGTCATCGTTTGTTCCATTCTCGGAGAACAACTTAGGTGAATTCCATTTGCTTTTAAGAATCACACTAAGGTGCACAGCCTTGTTGGTGCATGTGCCTTGGTTTTCTTAGGGCGAATTGTGAAGGACGATGACTTTGTGGAAGGCTGTGCTGTGGTCATAATGTTTGGTGTCGTGGGCGGGAGTGCAGGGACAGCCCAGGAGTGGAGACTCAGGAAGCCGTTAGCCTGGGGCCCAGCTCACTGGGTCCGGCTGGGTCTAACCCTAGCCATTTTCTGTTCCTGGCCTCGCTGTAGGCCCTGGTGTCAGGAGACGTGGCCTCGGTAGCTGTGAGAGGGTGGAGGGAGCGAGGGGCAGGGATTTGGGCCAGGTTTTCAAATGGCCCGTGGTGTGGGGAGCAGTGTGGTGGTTGCTCTTGTGGGAGGGGACTGGTTGGGTGTGGGCCTGCAGAGGAAGGGAGTGCCACTGTGAGCTCTGGCCAGGCAGGGTTTAGGACAGTGCCTTAAGGACCTCTGTTCTGCCACTGCACAGGTGACAGTCCTGGTCATGTGCCACACAAGGGAGCTGGCCTTCCAGATCAGCAAGGAGTATGAGCGCTTCTCCAAGTACATGCCCAGTGTCAAGGTGAGACCCCTGAGACGCGGCCGGGTTGGGCGCTGTGTGGTCTCCTGCAGCCTCTCTGGCCTTGGCTCTGGCCCCGTCCAGCATTTACCAAGTTTGGCGGCAGCCGCTGCCTTTGAGGTTTGCGGTGGTTTATGCTCCTTAAAAGCCTAATGAATTATGCATGGCTCCCAGGGGCCTGCACCGGTCCCAGGCTGCGGCTGCCTTTCACTGACGCCACAGCAGGCTCTCAGGCCTGCCTCTGTCCCTAAGGCCTCCTGTTCTGAGGTGCCAGGACTGGCGATTGGGCACCCTTGGGGGGCTGCGGGGCCTGTGGGCTGGGCAGCAGTAGAGAGTAGGGTGCGAGTGTGCAGCTCCCAGACAGCTGGAAGCAACTTCTCCCAATCCCCGTAGGTGTCTGTGTTCTTCGGTGGCCTCTCCATTAAGAAGGATGAAGAGGTATTAAAGAAGAACTGTCCCCATGTCGTGGTGGGGACTCCAGGCCGGATCCTGGCACTTGTGCGGAACAGGAGCCTCAACCTGAAGAATGTGAAGCACTTTGTGCTGGACGAGTGTGACAAGATGCTGGAGCAGCTGGGTGAGTGTCCCTGCTGGGCCTGCGGGGCTGCCCAGGCCCGCCCAGCAACCCTGCCCTCCCCGCGCGGCCCCTACGGCAGAGCCAGCGTCAAGGTGGGCCCCCACTGAGCAGGCCAAAGGCTCCCAGAGCGGGTCTCGTGGGTGGCCGGCACATAGGTCTCCTGTAAGTGATCTTAGGGAACCTTCTAGTGTTAGCAGAGCGGGACGTGCTGCTCCTGAGCCCAACTGAATGGGACCACAGGGCCCACGTGAGCTGGTGTCCCTGCCTGGACCACAGGCATACACGCACACACCTGCAGGAGTATCATGACTTCCACTGCCTGTGGGTTAGTTAGAGGCCCCTGGCTGCCCTCGGTGCGCCCCGGCAGGGCCGGTGGGAGATGGGCTTTGTCCTGGGAGGCAGCTACAGCTCTCACCCCAGCGGCTATCTCTGCCTCAGGCTCCCCTCCCTGAAGTGCGGCTCGAGGCGCATGGCACGGCTGCTCAGCGCTGGCAGCGTGTAAGTGGATTCAGCTCCTCCTGCGCCTGCGCCGGCTTGCCCCCGAGTCCAGCCCCTCAGGCACCCGGGACTCGCCCCTCCCTCCACTCCCTCATCATGGCGCCACTGGCTCCCTGGCACAGGTCGGGAGCGGTCTGGGTCTGGTCTGGGGTGGGGGCCGTGGTCCGGCAGATGCTCATGCCCACCTGTTTCTTGCCCTCCCCACCCAGACATGCGGCGGGACGTGCAGGAGATCTTCCGCCTGACGCCCCATGAGAAGCAGTGCATGATGTTCAGCGCCACCCTGAGCAAGGAGATCCGCCCCGTCTGCCGGAAGTTCATGCAGGATGTGAGTAGGGCAAGACCCCGGCCCACCCACAGTGGCCGAGACCTCAGCGCAGCAGCTTTGGCCCTCCCCAGGGGCTTGGCCGCCCCAGGACTCCCACGCCATGCACACAGCACAAAGGATGCTGGGAGGCTGGCCGAGCCTCCTCCCTCCCTCCCTCTCAGTCTTGTCAAACTGGGAGTCAAGCTTGGTCCACACCTGAGCCAGACCAGAGCTGACCTCCAGCTTTTGGTCGTAAGATCCTTACTGAGGTTGGGTGCGGCAGGCGCTCTGGGATGCATCGCACAGAGGAATCCTCACTGGAAGGTTCTGGGCAGCCGAGATGCCCGAGAGTGAGTCCTGCTCGCCCCTCCCCGCCTCCCTCCCCACACAGCCCATGGAGGTGTTTGTGGACGACGAGACCAAGCTCACGCTGCACGGGCTGCAGCAGTACTACGTCAAGCTCAAGGACAGTGAGAAGAACCGCAAGCTCTTTGATCTTCTGGACGTGCTAGAGTTTAACCAGGTGATGCTTCCGTTGGCCTGTCGCAGGGTTCTGGGCCTTGGGGAGGCTGGTGGGCCTTTGGCCCTGACCGCCACTCCTCCCTCTAGGTGGTCATCTTCGTCAAGTCAGTGCAGCGCTGCATGGCCCTGGCCCAGCTCCTCGTGGAGCAGAACTTCCCGGCCATCGCCATCCACCGCGGCATGGCCCAGGAGGAGCGGTGAGTGCACGCCGCCCGCGAAGGCCGCAGGGAGCGCCACCCAGGAGCCCAGTATCTGATGGCCTCCACTTGTTTCTCCTGCACCCAGCCTGTCACGCTATCAGCAGTTCAAGGATTTCCAGCGGCGGATCCTGGTGGCCACCAATCTGTTTGGCCGGGGAATGGATATTGAGCGAGTCAACATCGTCTTCAACTATGATATGCCCGAGGACTCAGACACCTACCTGCACCGGGTGAGTGTCCCCCGGCCTCCCTCCTGGGGTGGCAGTGTGGTGGCCCCCAGGCAGCCTTTCCTTCAAGTCCTGGGGTGGTATCTGGGCTGACCCTGATCCCATCTTCCTGCAGGTGGCCCGTGCAGGTCGCTTTGGCACCAAAGGCCTGGCCATCACTTTTGTGTCTGACGAGAATGATGCCAAAATCCTCAATGACGTCCAGGACCGGTTTGAAGTGAATGTGGCAGAACTTCCAGAGGAAATTGACATTTCCACATACAGTAAGTGGCTTGGGCAGGGTGGAGTCTGGGGTCTGGGAAAGAGGGGCCCCTCCCGGGCCGTGCCCCCTCACTCACTGGCCTCCCCCATTTGTCTTTGCAGTTGAACAGAGCCGGTAACCACATGCCTCGACGGCCTACAGCCGCCCACGTGTTGCTTCATGTCTTCTTTCTAGGCGCCAGATGGGTCCCTTTCTTTTTTTTGTTCAAAAGCTGTAGATTTGTGTAAGAATAAATATGTATTATGGAAGCCTGGCTCCCATCCCATCTGTTTCTTGGTTGTCTGTCGGCGTTTCATGAGCACCACAAGCCTGGCCAGCGAACCCCCACCAGCAAGCAAGGCCACCTTCTTTATGCATGTGTTATTTAATTTTAAGTGTGAACATTGAAAGATTCATACAGATGAAAATGTACACGACATGCACAACCTTTGAGACTGAGACCTGCTGCCCGGGGCAGGCAGGCTCTGTACCGTGAGCCTCAGGCAGGGGCCCTGCCCTGGCCTCTGACATCAGTCTTAGCTTAAAGAGGGGAGTTGAACCCCAGTGCCCTGGCCTGTTCTGCAGCAAAGACAGATGAGAGGAAAAGGCCAGGCCGGGCAAGAGCCCTCAGTCCGTCCCCAGTACTGGCTGCACGTACTGGGGCGATGGGCTGCAGCTCTGGGTCAGCACCTGTCCCGCCCTGGGGCACAGCTGGGTTAGGGCAAGCAGCCGGAAGGAAGCAGGACCATCGGCTCCGACTTTCCACCTCCTTGGGTGTTCTGGAGTTCAGTGCCAGAGTACAGCTGCCACCCTGTCTCTGGCACACAGTGGAGAGCGCAGAGTGGGAGGAGAGGAGAGGACGGTCTCCAGCATGTGCAGAAGCTGCTGAGGCCACAGGAGCTGCTGGGATGGCCAAAACTTCGGGTTCCCATGCTGGGCTCACATGCCAGACTCTGACGGCCTGAGGGCCTGGAGAAAAAGGAGCCCCGTGAGGCCTGAGCACAGCCAGGGTGCCTTCTTGACACTCCCCGTGCTAGGCCCAGCCCCTTACCCGAGTCATCTGATTGTGGCTTGTGTTAGTTGTGGAAGAGGCGAACTCAGAGTACTTGTTCCCAGCAATTAGGCAGGCCCACTTCCGGTACTCTTCCCGCACCTGCATGGGGGGAGTGGCGGGTCAGGGAAGGAGCAGGCTCCCCCCCACCCCCTACCCCGCGGGAGGCCCCACCTTCCGGTTGAGCAGGCAGTGCAGCAAGTACAGGAAGAAGCCCTGCAGGCAGTTGAGGACGCTGAAGAGGTAGGACAGCACCCAGTTGTGTGGGTTGAAGAGGAACAGGCCGAAGACCCAGGTGCAGCCCAAGACGAAGAGCTGGGCGATGGCGGTGATGGTCAGCACCCTGCAGGGAGGGCAGTTGCAGCTGGGGGCCCACTTCGAGGCCAGCACCACCTACAAGTCCTCCCTTTCTGCCCCTCTTCTCACCTGGCCTTCTTTAACTTCTTCATGTCCGGACTGATTTCAGAAAACTTATGAGCGAGCTTCCAGACAGTAGTCACGAAGATGACAGCATTGCACTGGGCGGGGAGCATAGACGGTGGGTTAGAGGGCAGGAGAGATGGTCTAGTGGGGCTCAGTGCCGCGCGGGCTTTGGGTAGGGGGTGGGCACTTACCAAAATGATGAAGATCACGGGTCCCAGGAAGCTCCAGAGGAAGCCACGGTTAAAGGACAGCCAGCAGCTGGGAGGGAAGGGAGAGGTCCCGTCAGCGCCGGAGGAGGCCCAGAACGGAGCCAGCAGCGAGGCAACGTGTGGGGCGCTGCCCGCGTGCCCCGGGCCTGGCCCCCGGCCCTCCCCGCGCGCCGCACTCACAAGCTGGTGCGGCCGTAGCCCTCGCTATAGGAGGCCGCGGAGATGGCGACGATGAGCAGGGGCACGCCGTAGCCGATCAGGCAGAGCCAGCGCGTGCGGAGGCCCTGGCCCTGGAACACGCGCACCACGAGGAAGTAGAGCTCCAGGCCTTCGAGGCTCATCCAGCAGAAGGCGGCCAGGAAGCAGTAGTGCAGCAGTCCGGCCACCAGGCGGCAGCGCAGCCCCACCTGCGGAGCGGGGGCGGAGGGGCGGGGCGACGTCAGCGCGGGGCGGGGCACGCACCGCCGGAGCCAGTCGTCTGCCAGAGTCCCCGGGGTGGGCGGGGCCTGGAGGTGGGCGGGGCCTGGGCGGAGCCAGGCTTTTCCAGGGCCCGCCCCACCACGCCCTGAGCTGGCCTGAGCGTAGGGTCGGGGCGTGGCCATGCACCTCCAAAGCCGGCGCCCCTTAAAGAGGCACACCACCCCCGGTGGGCGGGGCCAGATCCCGGGCAGGGGCGGGGCTACGTGCCTCCAGGGCCCGCCTCTCTGGCCGAGCCCCGGAAGTGGGCGGGGCTAGCCTCCTCCGGGGCCTCGCCGACTTGGCGCTCAGGTGAGGGCGGGGCGGGGCCTTACCTCGTCACCTTGGTTCTCGATGCCGGCCAGGAAGATGGCGGAGCCCACGAAGAGGCAGATGCACAGGTGCAGGTGTATGGTGGTGCGCGAGCCCTGGATGGGCCGCACCAGCAGGAAGGTGAAAATGCACAGCAGCAAACAGACCAGCGACAGCGCCAGTCCCACCTTGGTGATCAGGGCCAGCTTCCAGTCCTAGGGGCAGGATGCCGTGGGCAGGGGTCGGTGAGGACCCTGAGGCCTTCCTGCCCTCCTTGTGGTCCCGCAACACGGGCGGCCCACTTCTCTGACCTCCTCCCTTCTCCCACACACACCTGACTACACCTGTCAGCTGGCAGGTATGGGATAGGGACCTCACATTTTTCGTTATTTTTTTTTTTTGAGGCAGGGTTTCACTCTGTCCCCAGGCTGGAGTGCAGTGGTGCAATCACAGCTCACTGTAACCTCAAACTCCTGGGCTTAAGTGATCCTCCTGCCTCAGCCCCCCGAGTAGCTGGGACTGCAGGCACGTGCCACCTCGTCCAGCTAATTTTTATTTTGTTTTTGTAGAGATGGGGTCTCACTCTTGCTCTGGCTCGACTCCAACTGAGCTCCGGGTCTCAAGCGATCATTCCGACTCAGCCTCCCAAAGCGCTAGGATTACAGATGTGAGCCACTGCACCTGGCCAGGATCTCACAATTTGGTGCCTGCCGGGCCTTTGGCCTCCCTTACTCTGCCTGGCTAATTCCAGTTATCCAACATGGCCCAGCTTATCTACGGATCCTGCTGAGGCTACATACAGAAAGTCGTGCTCCCTTGGAAAGTCCTACACGGGGAGCTTTTAGAGCTATTTTGCAACAGGTGTGGCGCAGGCAGGAGGAGGGGCGCCGGCCGCAGTAGGGCCTGCAGTGCCAGGCCTCGCCGTTTAGTTGCTGGGTCTCAGAGAAGAGGCTTGGGCCATCCGTGCTGTGCAACCCCACAGACACATCTGAGAAACCGGCTGGGCCACACCTTGGAGAGCCAGCTGGCCGTCTGGCCACCTAAGCAGAACTGGCCCCCTGTGGGCTGCCGGCTGCTCACCTGCACGTCGTAGTGCGCCATGAGGATGGCGAAGCTGCTCAGGTGGCTGCACTGGCAGGTGGTGCTGCCATTCCCGCTGCCCAACACCCGGCAGCCTGTGGTGGCCCAGCGCCCGCTGTGGCTGTCACCCTTCCAGAAGGCACAGATGAGCTCCTCCCGAGTCCTGGGCCTCTCGTCCTGCGGGTGGGTGGGGGTGGTCAGAGAGGTTGGCCGGAGCCCACTCTTGGGGCCTGGGCGTGGGCTGAGCCCGAGGAGGGCTGCTTTTCACTGGGCAAGTATTTACTGAGCGCCTGGTGTAGACAGCAGGTTTGGGGACACAGCAGTTTACAGGGGCAGACACAAGTCCCTGCGCTTGAGGGGCTGACGTGCATGTCAGGTGTGGGGGGTAAAATAAATCATAAAGCTAATAAACAAGTAACCTAGGGAGTGTGTTAGAAGGTAGTAGTTGCCATGGGGACTGTTAAAAAGATGAAAGGGTACAGGTGAAAGGTGGGGAGTGAGTACAGGTTGTATCTTTTTAGAGACAGGATATTACTCTGTCACCCAGGCTGGGGTGCAGTGGCGTCATCATAGCTCATTGCAGCCTCCAACTCCTGGGCTCAAGAGATCCTCCTGCCTCAGCCTCCCAAGTAGCTGGGACTACAGGCACACGCCACCACACCTGCTAGTGTAGTCTACTTGTGCAGTGTAGAGATGGGGTCTTGCTATGTTGCCCTGGCTGATCTCAAACCCCTGGCCTCAAGTGATCCTCCCACCTCGGCCTCCCAAACTGCTGTGATTACAGGTGTGAGCCACCGCTCCCGGCCCAGGTTGTCATTTTACAGAGAGTCAGGGAAGGCCCAAATGAGAAGGCTGGAGGCAGATAAAGGACCGGGTCATGCCGGGGAAGAGCAGCCCAGGCAAGGGCGCACACAGCAGGTGCAAAGGCCCTGAGGCGTGTTTGAGGAAGGGGCAGAGTGTGGGCGGAGGTGGGGAAGTGGCGATCGTGGTGCTGGGGTGAGCAGGCATGTGGATCCCCCTCCCCACCTGAGGACGCACCTTGTGGGAGAAGGCGAAAGTGATGGGAGAGGCCAGTTTCTCCGTGTCCGTGTTGCTCAGGAAGACAGAGTTCACGGCCGACAGGATCCTGACCTGGGCGCCGTGGACGGGGCTTTCATGGGTCTCTTCCAGCCGGGCTTGCTTCTCGGGCTCCAGGTCCAGGGAGGCGTTGGCCAGCAGCTTCTTCATGTTCTGGCTGGAGAAGACGCCTGCCACGGCAGGGCCTGGGGACAGACACACTTGCTACCTCCGCCAGCCCTCCCTCCCTCCCAAGATGTCCCGGTTCAGGCTCGGCCAACCTGCCAGGCTGCCTGGAATCCCTCCCGATGTCCCCCGATGTCCCATAATCTGAACCTTGCCCTGGCCCCATCCCCCGCTGCTCCCTTCCCCCACGCTCCCACCCACACCCCGCTGGGGGCCACTGCTGTTACCCGAGTCCCCGGCTCCCGCCGCTACAGCCCAGTTCAGCAGCATCCGTGCCTGGCTCTGACCCATGGTGACATTCTTGTTCCCCTGCTCCTGGATGACCAAGGACAGCTCTGAAGGGAGAAGGGCAGAAATTGGGGCCACTGGACACAGGCGGGGGCGGGGGACCGGGGCTGGGATAGGGTGAGGCCTCACCTGTGCCCGAGGGGGACCAGTAGGTGAGGGGCTCTTCCGGCAGGGTCTTGGCCAGCGCCCTCAGGAGGTCTTCCAGGCCCGAGAGCAGGTAGGTGGCTATGCGGTGCCGCATGGGAGGGGCCAGGTGGTCCATGTCCCCACGGGCTCTCAGCAGCTCGTCCACCAGCGCGATGAGGTTCTGGGGGTGGGGGTGGGGTGACAAAGCCGCCGGGTCGTTGGACCACAGGGGCTGCCTGGAGGACCCGGGTCTCACACCCCACCGGAGGACACATTTGAGAACCACAGGCACCAGGGAATCATTGAGATGACGCAGTGGCCAGAAAACAAGCACAGGGATCGAGTGTCCCAACGGTGGGGCTCTGGCCCGGTCCTGACTGGGCACAGGTGCCCGCGGGCTCTGCTCGGATTTGTCGCTGTCCGGCCGGGCCCTTGGTGCCCAGCCGAGGCAGCTCTGAAGTCTGAAATGCACGTCAGATTTCAAAGGCTTAATTCAACAGAAAGACTGCAAACTATCAAACTATCTCAGATTTTTTTTTTTAATCATTCCATGTTGGAATGAATGGTTAATACTTTGGATCTATTGGGTTAAAGACAATCTTATTTATTCTTTTTTCTTTCTTTCTTTCTTTTTATGTTTAAAAGAGAGACAGGGTCTGGCTCTGTCACCCAGGCTGGAATGCAGTGACGTCATCATGGCTCAAAGCAGCCTCAAACTCCCCGGCTCAAGCGATCCTCCTGCCTCAGCCTCCCTACTAGCTGGAACTACAGGTATGTGCCACCAGGCCTGGCTAATTTTAAATTTTTTTTTTTTATAGAGATAGGGTCTTACTATGTTGCCCAGGCTGATCTTGAACTCCAGGCCTCAAGTGATCCTCCCGCCTCAGCCACCCAAAGTGCTGGGATTACAGGCATGAGCCACTATGCCGGCCTGAATAAAATGTTAACATTGGGTTTCACTTGCTTATTTTTACCTTTTTTTTTTTTTTTTTTTGAGACAGAGTCTCGCTTTGTTGCCCAGGCTAGAGTGGGTGCCGTGGCGTCAGCCTAGCTCACAGCAACCTCAAACTCCTGGGCTCGAGTGATCCTTCTGCCTCAGCCTCCCGGGTAGCTGGGACTACAGGCATGCGCCACCATGCCCGGCTAATTTTTTATATATATATCAGTTGGCCAATTAATTTCTTTCTATTTATAGTAGAGACGGGGTCTTGCTCTTGCTCAGGCTGGTTTTGAACTCCTGACCTTGAGCAATCCGCCCGCCTCGGCCTCCCAAGAGCTAGGATTACAGGCACAGCGCCCGGCCTATTTTTACCTTTTAAAAATGCAGCTAGTGAAAAAGTTAAAATGATGTTAAGTGGCTCACGTTATTTTTCTACGGGGCTAGGCACGCAGGTGAAGACTATATGAGGCTTACTCTTCCGGGCACTGTTCTTTGCGTCTTCCTACTGTGAGTTTATTTGAACTTCACAACGACTATAGCAGGCAGCATTTTCAGGCCTGTGTAACAGATGGGGAAACTGAGGCCCAGAGAGGGGAGGTCACTTGCCTGAGGTCACACAGTAAGCTCTTGTGGCCCCGACTCCAGGTTTTTCATTGCTCCACTCTGTTGCCATTACACCCTTGTGCGTGTGCGTGTGCACGCGTGTCCGGTGGGGCGTAAAGGGCGTCTGCTGTGTGTGTGTGTGTGTGTGCCGTGTGCACGTGTGTCTCTGGCCAGAGGCCCCAGCACTGGCTGGGCACTGTCTCCAGCTTCACTGAAGCGCCCCTCCCAGCACCCCTCCACTGTCCTGGGGTCCCCCAGGGCCCTGACCTTACCTTGATGGTGTCCTTGGCCGACTCTGGCTTGAAGGCTTTACCGAGATCCTGGACTTTCTTGAAGAAGTCGGAAAGAGTCTGGGGGGAGGGGAGGCCAGGACGTCAGAGGGGGCAGGGGACACTCGGGGCGGGCCGGACGCTCTGCACAGGGGCACCTGCCCCCACCCCCGTCCCTGCTGGGCGCTCACCTGGCTGCGGATGCCCGGCGGTGGCTCGGTCCAGTTGGTAAAGGGCGTCTCTGGGGGGACAGACAGCGGCCCGTCAGGCTGCGAGTGTCGCCCGTGTTGGGGGGAGGTTCTCGGGTCGGGTCAGAACCTACCTTCGCAGACTGTGATGTTCTGGTTGTTCGGGACCCCCGGCTTGGGCCTCCAGCCTGGGCGGCAGCGGCACCTGTACGACCCCACGGCGTTGACACAGAAGGTCGACGGGTGGCAGCGGTGCTGCCCGGAGCTGCACTCGTCCACGTCTGCGGACCCGGAGAAGCGGGTCAGGCCCTGTCCCAGCCCCCAGAGGGTCCCCGCTCTTCCTTTTCTTTTTTTTTTTTTTTTTTTTTGAGACAGACTCTCGCTCTGTTGCCCAGGCTAGAGTGGGTGCCGTGGCGTCAGCCTCGCTCACAGCAACCTCAAACTCCTGGGCTCAAGCGATCCTCCTGCCTCAGCCTCCCGAGTAGCTGGGACTACAGGCATGCGCCATCATGCTGGGCTCATTTTTTTCTCTATATATTAGTTGGCCAATTAATTTCTTTCTATTTAGAGTAGAGACAGGGTCTCGCTCTTGCTCAGGCTGGTTTTGAACTCCTGACCTCGAGCGATCTGCCTGCCTCGGCCTCCCAGAGTGCTAGGATCACAGGCGTGAGCCACCGCGCCCGGCCGAGGGTCCCCGCTCTTGTCCACACCCTCCTTGCTCCTCCCGCTGTCGGGGCCCCTGGGAGTGGGGACGCTGGGTCACCGGGCACGGAGAGGCCTGAGCCCGTGCACACGCTGAAACGTCGCCTCCCAGTTCATCGGCTGCCACCCGTGACCCCTGACCTCCACGCCAGCACCAGCCCCTCCCCCGGGACCCCAGATCTTTTCACATCAAGTCTCCAAAGAACGAAAGGTGGCCAGCATGGAGCCGGGTGTGCGGTGCCCATGCGTGTGCCGGCGGGCGCCGGGCTGCGCCGTGGGGTCAGGCCGTGCACCTGCGCAGACGGTGTCGGTCGGGCCGTCGGGGGACCCGGGAACCGGCCTCCAGCCCGGGCGGCACCAGCACTCGTAGCCGCCCACTTTGTTGAGGCAGTGGGTGGAGTTGTGGCACTGGTGCTGTCCCAAAGCGCATTCGTCCACGTCTGAGGACAAAGCCGGAGGTCAGAGCCTGCCCCTGGCCGGCAGGGGCCTGCCCTCCCTCAGTGCGCCCCTCCCCATCTCTCCACGCCCAGACCCAGGGCCGTCAGTGCAGGTGCCGCCACCTGTGACCTTCAGCTTCACCTTCAAAGCAGCGTATGGTGGCCTCCCTGCAAGATGGGCACAGCAGGGACCATGGTGCCCAGTTTTTAGGTAAAACCGGGGGAGGAAACTGAGTCACGAGGGCTGGACTTCCTGACCAAGGGCTCTCGACTGCTCCCTCCCTGACCATGGCCCTGGTTCCCCTCCTCAGAACCGAGGTGACGCCTTCTTCCACTCGCCCAAGAGGCATGAGGCAGGGGTGAGGTCTGCGGGCTCCACAAGGGGACTCCAGGCCCAGAGGCCCTGCCCCTCCCTGCCCCGTGGGGACCTTCCTGGGAGGCGACTCCCTGGGCGCCCGTGACCCTGGGAGAGCGTGCTCGTCTTCCCCTCCTCCTGGGCTGCAGGACCCGCCGGCTCCGGCCTGGCGGCCTCTTCCCGGGCCTCTACCTGCGCAGAGCTTTGGGTCCCGGGGCTGGAGCGCAAAGCCGGGCGGGCAGTGGCAGGCGTGGCTGCCCAGGGTGTTGCGGCAGACGCCGCGGCTTCCGCAGACTCTGGGGCTCTGCTGACATTCGTCCACGTCTGCAAGAGGAAGGGCGGGAATGACGCCCCGGCTGTGGACGGCCTTTGGCGCCGGGTCCGGCCGCGTCCCCTGGCTCGGAAGCATCCGGAAGGCACCACGTCGCCTCCCTTTTCCGACTCACACCGAGGCGTCCCATGGCGAGCTGGGTGGCCCAGCCCTCTGCTGTCCAGATGTGGCGGGAGGCGGCCGGGTCCTCCCCGGCTCCCGCCTGCCTGGGCAGCCCCACTGGGGGCGTCGCGCCTCCCCGGGCCGGCCTGCGATTCGGAGCAGCGTCCTGGGAGCCGAGCGCGGGAAAAGGCTGCTCACGGAGCAGGGCCCGTGCTGGCCCTCAGTGGCGTCCCTTGGCTGACGTCCCCAGGGTGGCTGTTCGCTGGCCAGGTCCTCCCGGTGGCCGCAGGACAGCGCTCTGCCGCCCACGCCGCTCTGAGAGCCCAGCCCCTCGGAGACGGCCCAAGGCGCGACCCGGAGCCAGGCCCGAGGGGACAGCGTCCAGCCGGGGCAGGGGCCCTTGGCGACGACCTCTCTTGCTGTCCGGGCCAAACTGGAGGCTCTTCCGCACCCACCTCTCCGGTGTGGGGCCCATGCCACCCGGCCCCACCTCGCCCGGCCACCGCACCCTCCCAAGCCCCGGTCGTCAGAGCTGTCCTCGGCCGTGGAGGACACGGACCAGCTGGGCAGCCGGCATGCAGCGCCTTGGGTGGGGACGCGGTGGAGGCGGGTGCGGAGCAGGCGGTCAGGACGCCGGGTGGCGTCTTCTCCAGGCTGGGACCACGGCCTCCCCTCGAGTCTTCATCCTCCCGGGTTTCCAGACGGGGTCCTCCCCCGGTCCGTCACGGCCAGGGTGGCCAGAGGGGGTCCAGGTGTGGCCAAGCGTGTGGGCCCTGGTGGGGCAGGTCTCATCCCGGCGTCGCTGGCGATGGCCGGAAGGACAGACGTTGCGCCGGAACGTGCCGAGTCCTGAGCTTGTGAAAGGTCCCGGGTGTCGTAGGGGCCAGGCGGGCAGGGGCCGCTCTGAGCCCCCAGAAGGGTCCCCGCGTGGAGGGTCTGAGCCTCGGGGTTCAGACAGGTGTCCAGGTGTCCACACGGCCCTCTGAGGCCTGGAGAGAGTGGGGCGAGGGGCGGCCCCAGGTCGCTGCGTGTCATCGGCCGGCGGGCTGTGACGCCGCTGGCCGGGCGTGTCCCCGGGTGCCGCAGAGCCCGAGTGCTGGGGTGTGGGGGGAGGGCGCAGACAGACCCGCCGAGCCCCCACCAAGCTGCAGCCTCGGGTGGTGGGTCCTGCCCGGACCAGCCGGCTGCTCCCTCCTGTCGCCTGCCTTAAGGTCTGTGGTGGCCTCTTTGTCACCTCACGCCTGCTGTCCGTGCCGACGCCCAGCCAGGGCGCTCTGAGAGGACCGTGATCGGCACGCGCGGTTGTGCAGGTTGCCCGCTGCGCCAGGGCGCTGCTGCTCCAGGGACAAGCAGGGGCTGAGAGCCGGTCCGCCCCCGGCCTGCCAGGGGCCCGTGTCCCGTGGAGAGGAGGGGCCGTTCTCCAGCTCACACGAGGGTCTGTGCTGTGGCCAAGCCGTGCGCGCCGCCCAGTGTCCACCTGCGGACCGGCGGCGAGGCGGACACAGGCCTCCCGTGCGCTCCAGGCAGGCGCGTGTCCCCCGCACGCAGCGTGGCCCTGTCCCTGCTTCCCGCCCTCTCCCTCTGCCTGCACACAGGCCGGGAGGGGCCGGCCGGGCCTCCTCCCTCCCCAGCGGGCGGCCTTCGAGTCCCGGCTCAGCCCCAGCTTCACCACCACCCACCTCTGCCCCTCCCCGCCCCACCTCTGCTCCCCGCTGCCCCTGCTCTCACCGCCCTGCGTGCCCAAGGCCCCTCCCTTCCCTTCCGGCTCCCCGGGAAGGGGCGGAGCCTGTGACGCGTGGGGGCCGGCCCCCCAGGCCTGAACCGGTGTGGCTGCCTCCCAGGACGGGACCCTGGCGGCGGTCTCCGCCCGCCTGTCCCGGGAACGCCCGTCCCGAGTGACAACAGCCGGTGACGGCCCGCGCCCTCGCTCACGCAGCGCTTCCTGCGGGCGCAGCCGCCCACTGCCTTGGTGGCCCCAGCGACGTCTCCAGCAGCTCTGTGAGGTTGGGCACCGTGGTTACGCCCCTTTTACAGATGGGCAAATCGAGGCATAGAGCAGTGAAGTGACTTGTCCAAGGTCACACCAGTTAACAAAAGCTACTTTTTTTTTTTTTTGAGACAGAGTCTTACTTTGTTGCCCAGGCTAGAGTGAGTGCCGTGGCGTCAGCCTAGCTCACAGCAACCTCCAACTCCTGGGCTCAAGCGATCCTCCTGCCTCAGCCTCCCCAGTAGCTGGGACTACAGGCATGTGCCACCATGCCCGGCTAAATTTTTTCTGTATATATTAGTTGGCCTATTAATTTCTTTCTATTTTTTATAGTAGAGACGGGGTCTCGCTCTTGCTCAGGTTGGTTTCGAACTCCTGAACTCAAACAATCCGCCCGGCTAGGCCTCCCAGAGAGCTAGGATTACAGGCGTGAGCCACCGCGCCCGGCCCAAAAGCTACTTTTGTTTTTATCTTTTTCCTTTTTTTCCCCGCTTCCCCTACCCACCCTGTTTTTATCTTTAAAAGACAGGGACTCTTTATTTTATAGCACAACATTGCGATAGCATCACCCACCCCCCCCCACCCCCCACCCCCCCCACCCCCCCCACCCCCCCCCCGCCGACAGTGGTTTCTGAGTGAGTGTCGCGAGCTCCGTGTGCACAGCTACCGGGCTTTGGCCCAGGCGGCGGGTCCCGCGTCTGTGTGTGGCCGTCACACCGCCTGGCCTGTCTGGGCTGGTGGGACGGGTCATGCACGGCCGTCCCGTCCAGGCCCCAGGCACGGAACCCCCAGCCAGGGCTCTGCCCCTCGGGTGCTGCAGGGATGGCTCCGGCGACCCCAAACCTCAAGGACGGGGAGGAGGAGGGCGTGGGGTGGCTCTTACCTTCACACGTGTTCTCACTCGCATTCTGGAACGTTTTTGGCCCGGAGGTGGGCGCGTATCCCGGGCTGCAGGTGCAGTGGTAGCTCCCGACCACGTTCTGGCAGTCTGCAAATTTTCCGCAGAACACCTTGGTGGGTGGTGCACACTCGTTGATGTCTGAAACAGGACAGGGCAAAAGGTCACATTCCCAAAGCTGTGGATTCCGTCCCACCCTGACTCCCCGGCATGAAGCCTGGTGCTTCCTAAGTATCTTTTAGAAAGAATCCTGAGCTGCACTGAGGCTGGAGCAAGCCATTCCTGAAGGCCACTAGGTCAGCTCCGAGTTCTCTGGATTTGGATGTAGTGGACGGTGCCCAGGTGGGGGATGGGCAGGAAGCTCAGCATTCCCCTCCCCAGTCTTACGGGCCAACCGAGGCACAGACCCGCGATTCCTCGGGAACCGACTCCTTTCTCCGGGAAGCCACGCCTGTTCGCTCCGTACCTCTCCACCTTCGTTTATTTTTCCCTTCTCTTTCCTCTGGCCAGGACGACAGTCCCAAGTCCAAGGGCCGCGGCCCCTAACTACCACCCAGGCCCCCGCTGGCGCTGGGCAAGGCCTCATCGGGTCCCAGGCGCCCTGCACCGCCCCCAAGCCGCGGTACCGTCACAGGACACCATGAAGTCGGTGAAGATCTCTGCGCCCGAGGAGCTGAATCCCGGCTTGCAGCGACAGGCAGTGGTGTTGGCACACATGGCGTTCGGGGGGCACCAGCGGTCACAGCCTGCGGGGGCGGGGGCGGGCTCAGAAGGGGACATGGCACCAGGACGGGCAGCGGGGCAACGCAGTCCCTAGAGGAGGTGGGGTGGGGGGGGACAGCCCGAGCAACCTTGAATGGGGCCTGTCACTCCTGGGCGGAAGGTCGGGGTGCCGGGTGCGAGGTGGGGCGGGGCCCTCTCGGCTGCGGACCGCGGCGCAGACTCACCCCCGGCGTCCTGGGCTTCGGCCTCCGACAGAGCCAGCAGGACACACAGCGCTGCGACAGGGACAGGGCATCAGAGAGGACCCAGGGCCAGGAAAGGAGGCCGGGAAAGGAGGCTGGGAAAGGAGACCGGAGGGCGCCGCACTGGGGGAAGGGGCCCCAGCCCCTCCCAGGCTCAACGCCCATGCTCTGCTCAAAGGGCGAGGGGATGGTCGGCGAGTCCCACCACCCACAGCGGAAGGTCAGTGACGTGGCGCCTCGGCGCGGGTTTTCGGGCACGGGGAGTGGGGAGGGGACCCCGAGCCCGCGTGGCCTCGCTCGGGCTGCGGCTGTCCCAGCCTGGGGCCGTGCGGGCGGCGGCTCAGAGGACAGCCTGGAGCCGCGTGGCCCTAGCTCACGTCCGCCCCAACTGTCGGCCTCAGTCTCCCCTTCTGTAGAACGGGCTGACCACAGCGTCCGCTCCCCGTGCAGCGGGGGAACCAGCCCCGGGCCAGCTGCCTGGGCGTCCCAGCGGGGACTGTCACCTTTCTTCAGGCAGAAGTGAGGGGTCGGGCCAGGTTCTCTCGGACGCCCCAGGCACCGGCCTCAGGGACACAGGTGCCCGCCCCGCGCCCACAGCCCCGAGAGCCCCACGTCCTGTCCTGCCTGGGACCCAGTGGGGACATTTTGCCCCGGGCTCCCCCGCCCCACCGCCGAGGGCACCTGTGGGGGTTGGTGCGGAACGCCCCCCCTGCGGCTCAGGGCCACCCCTCCCAGGGCGTGTCCTGGGGGCCCCTCCTCGTGGTCAGGGGCTGCGGAGATGGGGACGTCCTTGCGGTTCACCAGAGAGAGGGCACAGGGAGACAGAGGCGGAGAGAAAGTAGAAAGAGACAAGAGAGACAGAGACAGATGAAGGATTCGAAAGAGAGACAGGCAGAGACAGGAGGCGGGCGGGACAGAGGGGCGGGACAGAGGGAAGTGGAGTGAGGGTGGGAAAGGACGAGGGGGGGTGGGGGGAGCCGGGAAGGGAGGAGGAGGCGACGGCACTCAGCAGCATGTGGGGGCAGGGCTGGCAGTCCCGCGGGGACCCCAGTAACCCAGGGAGCCCCGGAGTGGGGTGTCGGGCAGCGGACGGGATGGGGACCGGAGGGCAGCTGGCTGTGAGTCACTTCCTGGGCCGAGGGAGGGATGACGCGCCACTCAGTCGCCCACTTGGACCCGGGCGGGGACTCCCTGGGGAAATCTGGGGTCGGACTCTGGGGTCATTGTGAGCGCAGGGGGGAGGGGGTGGGGTTGCAGACCAGGGGTCCCCTGACCGCTCAGCCTGTGTCCAGACCTGGCCCCTGGGTCGAGGGAGGACAGAGACCCCCCCACACCCGCCTGCCTGCACCTGCTCCCAGCAGCCGCGCCCCTTCCCCTTTCTCACGCCGGGTCCCTCTCTCCCTCCTGCTTGGCTACAGGGCTCGGCTGGTTCCCTGCCTGCTGGGAATCGGTTCCTCTTTGCAGGACACACGACAAAATGACCGTCCCTCGAAGGAGGTTGATTGGAGGCTCCGGCTCCCAAAGCCCCGAGTAACTCCTTTAAAGACGGGGGCTGTGTTTATGCCCATTCTACAGATAGAGAAACTGAGGCTTGGAATGGGGGGGGAGGTGTGTGTAGAAAAAAAGACCAGGAAGAATCTCGGGATCAGAGGAGGCGGAGGAAGGTGGGATTGAAGGGCTGGGCCCCAGCCCGGGGGGCAGGGATCCTCCGTGTGTGGTGTGTGTCCCATCCCCTCCGCCCCGCCCCGAGGCTGCCGCCTCCATCTGGGACCTTGGAAGCCGCCCAGCCGGAGCCGGGAGGGAAGCAGCTTCTGAATTGCTCCCAGGCGGGGAGAGTCCTGCGGGGACCCGGGGGCGGGGGCGGGGGCAGTCACCCCGTGCGCCTCCTGCTAAGCCCCCCCAAGACTGTCCCCCAACCTGCCGGCCATTACACCCCGGACGTTAATGGCGACAGCAATCTAGGAGCCTGTTCCCCGGGGCGGGCGAGCGGGGTGCGTGCTCACTCGCTCAGCCCTCACCACGGCCGCGACAGGAGGCTGGTCCCGTCCGCCGTCCAGGTGAGGGAAGGAGGTTCAGGGGCGACTCGGCCCGTGACACAGCCACGCGGGGCCTGGGACCACGCAGGAGCTGCCCCCACCAGGTGTGGCCCACGCGGTGGCCTCCTGTCCCTCACTCCCCGAGCCCAGGGGCCGCTGAGCTGACACCTGCCACCCGGGCCGCACAGGGGAACCGTGGCCCTGGGCTTCCCCCAAATGTCATTTCTTCACTCTGTGTGTTGCCCGTTGCTGGGGCAACGCGCTGCCCCGATGATAACCGTTAGAGCCACCCTGGGCGCGGCGGGAAAGGCTTGGGGGAAGTCACAGGAAAGTCAAGTTCAAAACCCACAGCTGAGGCCCGGCCTGTCTAGGGCCGCAAGAACGGGGGTCTCTGGGGCTGCCCCTGCCACTGAGACACTGGGGCACAAATTGGGGGTACCCCACAGTAAAGGGGTCCCAGCCACCAGCTCCCAGACACCCCTCTCCATGATCTGTATTAACAGCAGCTGCCTGTGGAGTCTCAACCTCACTTTTTTCTTCTTTCCCTTCCCCCGTGCCTCAGTTTCCCCTCTTAGGGGGGCAGCCTCCAAACTGGCTGCAGAGCGGGATGTAAAGATCCTCGCGGGCAGGGGAGCAGGCCCTGGGAGCAGCCTGAGAGGTTCCTTCCGGGGCGCACGGGTGCCCAGGCGCTGCCAGCCCCTCTCTCCATGTGACATGTGGCTTCTGCCGCCTGTCCCAGAGCCACCAGGGGCACCTCCCGTTTCTCGGGACCAAGGGGCGCTGCGGGGGCCTCACCCCTCCCGGCGGGACCCCGGAGTTCTTACCGAGAAAGACGCGGCTGCCACCGCCGCCGCCCGGCATGGTTCCAGCTGCGGCAGGAGCAGGGGACGGGGGGGAGGGACAGGGCGGCCCCGTCTCCCCGGCTGGGCAGCTGTGCGGGCTGTCCCCGGGCTGGGCCTTTATGAAGGGGGGTGGACAGCTGCCGGCCCTGGGCCCTCCCCGGAACTGGCGGGGCAACTGGAAGCCAACAGGAAAGCGCAGTAAAAACACAGACCCAGGGGCGCTGCACACACCACACGAACGTGCACACACACACACACGAACACACACACACACGCACACACACACACACACACACACGCGCACACACACACGCACACACACACACACACGCACACCCACACGAACGTGCACACACACACACGCGCACACACACACACACACACACACGCACACACACACACACGCACACGCACACACACACACACACACACGCGCGCACACGCAGAGGAACCGGCTCAGCGACAGTGCGACCTGCCTCCAAATCCTCTGCCCGATGTTTGAAAGTCTGACAAACAGTCCTGGGAGGGAAGGCGGGGCCAGAGAGGCGGGAGTCAGGCCCCGGGGCCTGCCCCGCTCTGCTCCGGGCACGGGGTGGGGGTGGGGCGGGGGCGGGTTGGACCGAGGCTATGTCAGAAATAGCCCCGGGCGCCCGTGTTCGGGCTCAACCTGTGCCCAAAGCGTTGGCTCGCCTGAGCCTCCAATGCCAGCGTCTCTCTCGGCTGACAGTACTTTCTTCCCCCTCCTTTGTTTTAGACCAGGAGGGCAACTGAGGCACAGAGAGGTTGGCATCCAAGGAGGAGTGGGGGCCCGGGCTTGGCGGCTCACACCTTTAATCCCACAATTTTGGGAGGCTGAGGCAGGAGGATCGCTTGAGCCCAGGAGTTTGAGACTGGCCTGGCCAACACAGCAAGACCCCATCTCTAAATAAAATTTAAAAATTAGCCAGGCGGGGTGGCACACACACACCTGCAGTCCCAGCTACTCGGGAGGCTGAGATGGGAGGATCGCTTGAGCCCAGGAGCTCGAGGCTGCAGAGACCTGTGATTGCGTCACTGCACTCCAGTCTGGGCGACAGCGCAACACCCTGTGTCTAAAAAAAAATGAATAAAAATAAAATAACGAAACAAATAGGATCAGGGGGAGGGGGAAGGGCCCGAGTGTGGAGACAGGCACGCACGAAGAACAGAGCTTGCTCTCATGAGAAACACATCTCAGGGGCTTGTGGGCCCTGCGTTGATCACCAGGGACCATGTGACGGGAGAGGTGTTTCCTTTCCGAATAAATCACGTGACTCGCTTGCCTCTTGAGCGCCCTAATAATTTTTTTAAATGCTCTTATTTAGAAAGTACTTTATCTGTACCGGGCCGGGTCCAGAGTGTGTGTGCGTGTTTGTTTGTTTTGAGACAGGGTCTCGCTCTGTTGCCTGGGCTGGGTTGCAGTGACATCACTATAGCTCACTGCAGCCTCCAACTCCTGGGCTCAGGTGATCCTCCTGCGTCAGCCTCCCGAGTAGCTGGGACTACAGGCATGCGCCACCATGCCCGGCTCATTTTTTTCTATATATATTAGTTGGCTAATTAATTTCTTTCTATTTTATAGCATAGATGGGGTCTCGCTCTTGCTCAGGCTGGTTTCGAACTCCTGACCTCGAGCGATCTGCCCGCCTCAGCCTGCCAGAGTGCTAGGATGACAGGCCTGAGCCACCGTGCCCGGCCTGCTGCTTTTTTTTTAAGCCTATTTTAGCCAGGCGCGGTGGCTCATGCTTGTAATCCTAGCACTCTGGGAGGCCGAGGCAGGAGGATCGCTTGAGCCCAGGAGTCTGAGGTTGCTGTGAGCGAGGCTGATGCCACGGCACTCACTCTAGCCCGGGCAACAAATTGAGACTCTGTCTCAAAAAAAAAAAAAAAAATAGAACAGTAGAAAGTTCTATCAGATGGTGCTTTTGTAGAGGCATAAGAACAAAACAAAATGCTATGAGTAAACCTTGAAGGCGAGTAGCAATGTTTCAGAATTTGCTCCTTGGGCCACCCACCACCATCCTCTGCTTGGTTTGGGACAGTTTTCCTAATGCAAGAACAACAATTTCACTTCCCCGCCATTGACGTCAACTCTCTTCGCTATTCCTTTCTTTCAGTGGTCCTTGAGTATCAGATCATGTAAGAACTTCTGCATGGAGGCCGGGCGGCACTGTGGCTCACGCCTCTAACCCCAGCCCTCTTGAGAGGCCGAGGCAGGAGGATCGCTTGAGCCCAGGAGTTTGAGGTTGCTGTGAGCGAGGCTGACGCCACGGCACTCTTACTCGGGGCAACAGAATGAGACTGTCTCAAAAAAAGAAAAAGCCTATTTTAACTCATTTACTCCTAAAACATCTGCAGCACCGTTAAGATTCCCAATTTACAGAGGAGGAAACCGAGGCACGGGGCCTGGCACAGCCAACGAGGGGCCCAGCCGAGGTCCGCGGGCAGGCAGCCCCTGCTCTCCCCCGGCCGGGGAGGAGGCGTCCGCTGGGCACTAACGGGCTTTAACGCCCGTGACCCTGAGCTTTCCAGCCGGCGACTGTGTCCAGCCAGAATCCAAAGCCTCGCTGGAGAGTTCCTTACGCTCCTACTTATGTTTAGGTCTCCCTGCTATCGGGGCGGCAAGGAGGGCTTCTCAAGGGGGTGCTGTCACCGAGCGGCTTTCTTGTCGGGAGAATGGATTGATGGTGCAAAGGCGATGGGCGCTGAGAAGGGAGGAAGTGCGTAACTGCTGAAAGGGGGAGACGCAGCTATGGGAAACAGTCGCCAGTGGCCAGGGTCAAAAAAAGCTTTGTCCTGGGGATGGCCCCCACCCCCCCCACCCCAGGATTTACCCCTTCCTGCCCGGGCAAACGTGCAGCGCCAGGCCCCTGCCGGGGTGCGGGAGGCTGGGAGGGGGAGCATGGGGGGGGCTGGGAAGGGGGATGGGGGGCTGGGAGGGGGGTGGGCACAGGGAGGCTGGGAGGGGGTGGGCACAGGGGGGGCTGGGAGGGGGGCAGGGGGGCTGGGAGGGGGGGCAGGGGGGCTGGGAGGGGGGTGGACACTGGGGGGGCTGGGAGGGGGGCAGGGGGGCTGGGAGGGGGGTGGACACTGGGGGGGCTGGGAGGGGGGCAGGGGGGCTGGGAGGGGGTGGGCACGGGGGGCTGGGAGGGGGGTGGGCACGGGGGGCTGGGAGGGGGGTGGGCATGGGGGGGCTGGGAGGGGGGCAGGGGGGCTGCGAGGGGGTGGGCACAGGGGGGGCTGGGAGGGGGGTGGGCACAGGGGGGCTGGGAGGGGGGTGGACACTGGGGGGGCTGGGAGGGGGTGGACACAGGAGGGCTGGGAGGGGGGGCACAGGGGGGGGCTGGGAGGGGGGTGGACACTGGGGGGGCTGGGAGGGGGGTGGGCACAGGGGGGGGCTGGGAAGGGGGTGGACACTGGGGGGGCTGGGAGGGGGTGGGCACGAGGGGGCTGGGAGGGGGGTGGACACTGGGGGGGCTGGGAGGGGGTGGACACAGGAGGGCTGGGAGGGGGTGGACACAGGAGGGCTGGGAGGGGGGGCACAGGGGGGGGCTGGGAGGGGGGACGGGGGGGGCTGGGAAGAAGCAAACCCTGCTTCTTCCTCCTTTGGGTTGTGCGGTCTTGGGCAGGCGATGGGGGTGGGGGCAGCCTCTCAGGGCCTCAGTTTCCCCATCTGTGAAACGGCCGGCAGTCCTCCAGGCGCCCACGGGGGCCGTGAGGGGGTGGACGCATTGCGGGCTGCAGCTGGCAGTGGACGCCCTGCCAGCGACAAGAAGGATGATCTCAGAGCCGGGGGGGCTTCTCTTCGCTGCCCTGTGCGGTGGGGAGAGAGACCAGGGGACCCCGGCGCGCCCCACAGGCTTCTTGTGCCGGCCCGTGCCCAGCACCTGCACGCGCCTGGGCTGCGGGGTCGGGGGTCAGCCGGGGTCCCGGGGCGGAGGGGGTGACAGGATGCCCGGCCGGGAAACAATGGCAGAGGAAGGGGCGGGCAGCCCCGCGGATGAGCCGGCAGCGGCTCCAGGAGGGCGGCACGGCTATTGTGCGGCCAGACAGCTGTCCCGGGGCCAGGAAGCCCCAGCCGACAACGAAGAGGGCGGGAGGCCGCTGGCCAGCCCTGACCCTCCAGCCGGGACAGGGCCGCAGCCGCCTTTCGCCTCTTCTTGCAGGCTGGACACCTGGGTTCCCCCTGAGGCCACCTGGCCGGGGCCCTCTCGTGCAAGACCCCACCCAGCCCAGCTGGCTTCCCGCTAACCCCTCGCTCTAAACTGCTCTAAACTCGTCCCAGCCCGCCGGCCGGGGGACTTTGGAGGCTGCGCGAGCGGCCAGGCCGTATTTATAGCTCCCGGGATCTGCTGGCAGCTCCTAAATATAGCGGGCGCACTGTTGGGGCGCGGGCCTGGAGCAGAGGGGGCGGGCGGGGGAGAAAACGGGGCGCACGTGTGTCCTGGCCTGCCCCAAGCCCGCCCGGGCCTCCCAGCCTCCTGGGGCTGGGGCTGCAGGGGTCTGGGGCAGAATGGGGGTGCGGAGGAGGACCCCAAACACAAGGAGCGAAGAAAGGCAGGAGGCTGCAAAGCCCCAAAGGACCAGGTGGCCGGCCTGTCCTGGCTCTGGGGGAGGGGGAGGGGGAGGGGGAGGAGGAGGAGGAGGAGTCCCGGCACCTGGTTCCTCTTCCTTTCACCCCTCTCCCCATGAAGGTGAGAAAAGTGGAGCTGCCACCTCGATGTTCTCAGCTTCTAGGAAACTGAGAGGCCCTTCCGGAAGCTGCAGGGGCACCCTGAACCCCAAACAAACTCTTGGCACCTAGCAACCCACTTCCCCTTCCCACAGGCAGTCGCTGAGCTCACGGGGCGGCGGGGGGGGGGGGGGGGGCCGGTGACGTGGGGTGGGGGTGGGGCTATAAATAGACACTATATAAGCAGCTGCAGGGAGGGACAGCCCGGCAGGGGGTGGCGGATGGGGGAGGGGATTTCCCAGGCAGCTGGACCCTAAAGTGTCCCCCCTATCTTGTCCCCTCCCGGCTGTCGCTAAGATTTGGGGTGTCACGGAGGATCCGAGAGGCAAGTTGCTTGAAACGGTGACGTCACTGATTCCTTAAGGCAGCGCGGGAGCAGGGTGGCCACCGGGACCCGAACACAACCTGGGGGTCCTTCAGCAGCAAGCGCGTGACGGGCTGGAATATTACACAGCCTTGAAAATGAGCTTCAGGGCCGTGCAAGGAGATGGCTGCGTCCCCGTAACACATTCTTTCCTTAATTTAAAAATATTGAAGCAAGTGGAGGAAAAAAAATTCTTCATTTTCAGTGTGACGGTTTCATAGTAGCACCTTGAGAAAAAACAATCCCCAGAGCTCCATGCTCACCAAAAAGCTCAGACGCAAAGAAAACGAAACAATATTTGATTTACGTATGGATGAAAACTTCTTTAAAAAAATTTGATGAAACATCCGGGCAAGGGTGGCTCGAATCCCAGCGCTTAGGGAGGCTGAGGCAGGAGGATCGCCAGGAGTTTGAGACCTGCCTGGGCAACTTCATGGCAACATCCCATCTCTACAAAAAAGTTTTGCAAATTAGCCAGGCGGGGTGGCGTTCACCTATAGTCCACGTTAACTTGGGAGGCTGAGATGGGAGGATCACTTGAGCCCGGGAGTTGGAGGCTGCAGTGAGCTATGATGACGCCACTGCACTCCAGCCTGGGTGACAGAGCCAGACCCTGTCTCTAAAACAGAAAAAAAAAAAAAGAAGGTGATAATTTTGGTACATTCACAAATTGGCGTGGGTTGTCACCTGGCCCGTGCTTCCCAGGGTGGGATCTGTCTGTTGGTGGCAGAATCAGCCTTCGCTGTCATTAAAAGAAAATCAGTGAAATAAAATAAACTGTCCCAAGAATTACATTATTTCACTGATTCTATTAACCTGAGGTTCCATAAAAAAAATTAAATAATTTAAAAATGCGTAAAGGTTTTAAGGAGAAGCACCGGGAGGAAGTGGAGGAGAGAGAATGAGGAGGAGCAGGGCGGGGAGGCCAGCTGGGGAAGGGGAGCAGCTGGGGGGGGCAGTGGGGGTGGGGAACTGGCAGCCACCACAGGAAGCTCTGCAGTCCTGCCTGAGCTGGGAACAGCCTGTGACACTTGGTGGCGTTTCTGTCACTTTCTTGCGGCTCTCAGTTTCTTCCCCATTTTGCAAAGGCTTCTGGGTACTGCAGGGTGCATGGGCCCATGCCGGGTCGGGGGTGGGGGCTCAGGCTTCCTTGTGGGGTCGCCCCCCCCCCGCACTCGGGGCGTCCTAGAATCCTTCCCGCCACCTGCAGGGGAGGAAGGGGCTTAGGCTGGGTGCCCAGGGCCACCTCGCCCCAAGCCTCAGTTTCCCCATCGGGGCCTCCTCTGTCATGGGTGTTCTGGGTCCTTGGGAATAAGGCCCCGCACGGCCAGTCCCAGAGAGAAGTGACGTGTTCCGAGGGCCAGGGACACGGCGAGCGCAGACCCACCCGCTGCCCCGGAGCACCTGCTCCCGGCCGGGTCTCCCTCTGCCTAGAAGCGGCTCAGAGGGCTTCCAAAACGGCAGACGTGGCGTCGCCGGCCGGTCCCTCTACCCCTAGGCACGCACGCCCTTGGGACCCAGGAGCAGGGGCGGAGGCGGCCGCTCGTGCACCGGTGTCCGCAGCAGGCTCAGTTCTTGATTGCCACAGACAGCAACTTTTTAATTCGTCCGTAAAAAGGAACGACGCTCCGGTCACACGCTGTCCCCTTCCACGCCCACGACGAGTCCAGAATAGGCAGATGCACGCACACAGAGAGCAGAGGGGCCGTCGCCCGGCCGGGCTGGGGGTGACTGCAGGGTTCTGGGGTTTCCTTTCGGGGTGATAAAAATATTACTAGAACCAGATGCAGATGCTGCTTGCACAACGCCGGGACTGTGCCGAGTGCTGCTCAGTTACTCGCTTCACTTTTATTATTGTTCTTTTACACACTTCCCTCTTCATGGAAGAATTATTCACTTTATTTATTTGTTTGTTTATTTTTCGAGACCGAGTTTCACTCTGTTGCCTGGCTACAGTGCCGTGGAGTCAGCCTCGCTCACAGCGACCTCAAACTCCTGGGCTCAAGCGATCCTCCTGCCTCAGCCTCCCGAGTAGCTGGGACTACAGGCACGCGCCACCATGCCCGGGTCATTTTTCGTATATATATTTTTAGTTGTCCAACTAATTTCTTTCTATTTTTTAGTAGAAACGGAGTCTCACTCTTGCTCAGGCTGGTCTTTAACTCCTGACCTCGAGCGATCCTCCTGCCTCAGCCTCCCAGAGTGCTTGGATTACAGGCGTGAGCCACCGCGCCCGGCCCTTTTTACAGATTTGACAGTCAGGCATTCACTCAACAAACGCTGCATGCCAGATGGTGTTCTAGGCTCTGGAGGATGCAGGTGTGAACACGCCAGACCAAAACCTCGGTCCCTTGGGCTGACATTCCAGTGGAAGAGGGAACTAGGAACGTGATAAAGAGGAACATTATGGAAAACGTTAGGAACGGGACCATGAAGCAAGCTAGCCAAGGAGGGGGGTGGGTGATGGCAGTTTCCAAAGTAAGGAGGGCTGTCATGGAGGGACTTGCAGAGGAGGTGACATTTCAGGAAAAACTTGAAGGAGGGAGGGAGCAGCCATGAGAATGTGTGGGGAGGCGTGTTCCAGGCAGGAAAAGCCGTGCAAAGGCCCCGGGGCTGGGGCATTCCCGATGACGTGGAAGAGCTAGGAGCCCGCATCGCAGAAGAGACCAGGGAGGCCGCGGGTGGGACTGTGTGCAGGAATGCTACGTATTCAGCACCTGGCCAGGCAAGAAGTGCCACCAGCTGACCGTCCTCACCCACAGGCAGCTGTCGCTGGTCCTGCTCCGTCTATGTGTCATTGTGGGGGGGGAGACACAGAGGCTCAGGGAGGTTGACCGGTGGCTGTGGGGGGGCGTTGGGGGACTCACACCCGGCTCTCCTGGTCCCAAGCCGGGCCTGGCTTCTGCTAACTGCCCGTGTCCCCAGGAGGTCGCTGCTGACCCCTGGCCCTGTTCATGTCCTGAGCGTGCCCTCTCCTGTCCCCGTAATCCATGACGGCCCCCGCGAAGCACCTGGGGGCCAGGACCCTCGTGGCAGCTGTCTCTGCACCCCTCGGCGGCCCCACCTGCACCTGCTCCGAGCCCTGGGTCTGACACTAGAATCACGGGGCAGGAAGGCCTGGGTGTCACCTCACGAGGGGGGAGACCGAGGCAGAGTAGGGAGGGGTTGCCCAGGGCCACGCAGATGGGGCAGAGAAAGGGCTACCTGTGTTCTCTGCTATGTTGGGGTGGCGGCCTGGGCTCTGGGTAAGTCCTGGGTCTAGACTCTGTCATGGGTCACCTGGACCAGCGTGGTTGCCTCCACTCTGGTTCCCCCTCCAGGGGGCGCCTGTGAACACCTGAGACAGGGCACGCCCCTCCTCTGCTCAAGAACCCTCCATGGCTCCCACCTCACTCACAGCAAAACCCAAGTGCTCTCCGCAGCCCACAAAGCCCTGTACGATCTGTCCTGTCACCTCTCCGCCCTCACTTCCTCCCACTCTCTCCTTGTCACTCGCTCCTTCCAGCCACACGGGCCTCCTCCTCCTCTTCCTCCATACTGCAGGCACGTTTCCACCTCGGGGCCTTTGCACAGGCTGTTCCCTCTGACCATTCTGCTCTTTTCCTCCCGGACGTCCCCACGCTGCCCCCTCCCCACCTCTTTCAGGTCTTTGCTCAACCGTCACCTCCTCCCGGAGGCCATCGTCACTTCCCTCCCGCTCAAAACTCGCAGCTGTGGCCGGGCGCGGTGGCTCACGCCTGTAATGCTAGCTCTCTGGGAGGCCGAGGCGGGAGGGTCGCTCCAGGTCAGGAGTTCGAAACCAGCCTGAGCAAGAGCGAGACCCCGTCTCTACTATAAATAGAAAGAAATCAATTGGCCAACTAATATATATAGAAAAACTTAGCCGGGCATGGTGGCGCATGCCTGTAGTCCCAGCTACTCGGGAGGCTGAGGCAGGAGGATCGCTTGAGCCCAGGAGTCTGAGGTTGCTGTGAGCGAGGCTGACGCCACGGCACTCACTCTAGCCTGGGCAACAAAGCGAGACTCTGTCTCAAAAAAAAAAAATTAATAAACATAAAATAAATAAATTTTAAAAAAAACCTCGCAGCTGTGTGGGCTCCGCCTTTCCCCAAAGCGCCCATCTCCTTCCAAGTCAGTGCGCAACCCCCGCACCCGGACCCGCCGCTCGCTGCACACTCCCCTCCTGCGGGCGGCGGCCCCAGCCTTGGCCGTGTCCCCCGAGTCCTCGGCAGTGCCTGGCACACAGCCGGCGCTTGATACTGGTTGAGCAAATGAATGTCAAAGGCCGAGCTTGTGACGCTGCATCTGGGACACCTTTGGGGACCTCAGTTGTCTCTTTCGGTTTCTTGTCGTGTCTTTTCCTCTCGTCTCTCTTTGTAGCAGAGACAGCGTCCCTGCCACCCGCCCTGGGCCGGGGCGGAGGACGAGGCCTTAGCTGCACTGTGCACGGGTCCCTTCCCCCCTCCCCCTCCCCCAGCTCCAGCCACCCACGGGGACAGCGGGAGCCCAACGGAACACCCCCCGCCCCCAGCCCTGCGAATATAGGTCCTCTTCCTGTCACTTTCTACTTATGGAAATGGCCCTGGCTTCCTTCTGTGGTGGAGGCAGCAGCGTTCCTGTCCAAATACGCTCATTTAAGAATTTTTTTTAAAAAGGGGAAGCCGTGTGGATTGGAGGGAAAACCTGTGGTCAGCGGAGATGCCCCAAGTGCCGGGGCGGGGAGGGCCCAGCGGCGGGCGTGGCGTCCCCTTGGGCCCAGTTGTCCTCCCGGGGCCGCCACCCTGAGTGGGGGGACGGGGGAGAAGGGCCCCTCTGGGCAGCCGGCAGCGATTTTTTCCGAGTGGGGGAGGAGGCATTTTTCTGAGGGCATTTCCTGCCGGAGCCCCCAGACGCAGGAGCCGGGGTGTCCCTGCGGCTTCGTGTGGCCGTGGGTGACGAAGTTTGAAGGCCGTGTGGCAGTCCCCTGGGGGATATTTTGCCTCCACGGCGGCCCCTGGTCCCCCCCAGCTGGCAGGCGGCCCCTGGGGACGTGGCTGTCTGCCTGCCACCCACCAGGGCAGGCGACCCTGGCGTTGGTAAGAAGGCTGGCACCACCGCGCCCGGAGCTAGCTTCCTCTGGGAGAGAATCGTTAATGTCCCCTCGCTAGATGCAAATCGAAACCACAATGAGATAGGGCCTCACACCCACTAGGGTGGCTACTAGTGGGTAGAAGCAGAAAGTAGCAAGTGTTGACAAGGAAGTGGGGATATTGGAACCCTTGTGAGCCGTTGGTGGGAATGCAAAATGGTACAGCCACTGTGGGGCACAGAGGCTCCTCAACAACAACAACAACAAAAATATATATATATAGGATTACCAAATGATCCAGCAATTCTACTTCTGGGCACACACATAAAAGAATTGAAAACAAGGTCCAAAGAGGTCCTTTTTTTTTTTTTGAGACAGAGTCTCGCTTTGTTGCCCAGGCTAGAGTGAGTGCCGTGGCATCAGCCTCGCTCACAGCAACCTCCGACTCCTGGGCTCAAGTGATCCTCCTGCCTCAGCCTCCCGAGTAGCTGGGACTACAGGCATGCGCCACCATGCCCGGCTAATTTTTTCTATATATATTAGTTGGCCAATTAATTTCTTTCTATTTATAGTAGAGACGAGGTCTCGCTCTCGTTCAGGCTGGTTTTGAACTCCTGACCTCTAGCGATCTGCCCGCCTCGGCCTCCCAGAGTGCTAGGATGACAGGCGTGAGCCACCGCGCCCGGCCTAGTTTCCTCCTTTTAAAGGCTAAATAATACTCCATCGTGTGCTGGCTGAGCGTGGTGGCTCACGCCTGTCATCCTAACACTCTGGGAGGCCGAGGTAGGCTGATCGCTAGAGGTCAGGAGTTCAAAACCAGCCTGAACGAGAGCGAGACCTCGTCTCTACTATAAATAGAAAGAAATTAATTGGCCAACTAATATATATAGAAAAAATTAGCCGGGCATGGTGGCGCATGCCTGTAGTCCCAGCTACTCGGGAGGCTGAGGCAGGAGGATCGCTTGAGCCCAGGAGTCTGAGGTTGCTGTGAGCGAGGCTGACGCCACGGCACTCACTCTAGCCTGGGCAACAGAGTGAGACTCTGTCTCAAAAAAAAAAAAAAAAAAGGAGGAAACCCTCTGGGTGTGACACTAAATGAAATAAATCAGTCACAAGAGGACAAACACTGTAGGATTCCACTTACACGAAGTAACTAGGTTAGTCAAAGTCACAGACACAGAAAGCAGAAGGGTGGTTGCCAGGGCGTGGGGTGGGGTGGGAGTTGTTCTGTGGGTGGAGTTTCAGTTTTGCAAGATGACAACGTTCCCGAGATGGCCGGTGGTGTTGCTAGAACAACGATGTGAACGTAGTTCATGCCGCCGGACCGTCCACCGCAAACGGTTAAGGCCGTACATTTTACGTTATGTGTATTTTACCAGAATTTTTTTTGAATGCCAGTTCTCCTTTTTTTTTATTAATTTTTTAAAATTTTTATTCATTTATTTATTTAAAAATAAATTTTATTTAGTTGTTTGGCTAATTTCTTTCTATCTATAGCAGAGACTGCGGTCTCGCTCCTGCTCAGGCTGGTCTCGAACTCCTGAGCTCGAGCGATCCTCCTGCCTCGGCCTCCCAGAGTGCTGGGATTTTTACCAGAATTTTTTTTTTTGAAATCCGGGTCTGGAGGGTTAAGATGGAAATGAGACAGGACTCCCCAGCCTGAGGGTCAAGGGCGATCAGTCTCTCCAAGGGGTCAACGCCAATTACACCCTTGACCTCCCCAGTGACACTGCTGTGGTCCCTGGGGCCGTTCACCAATCTTCCAGCTCTTTCTCCTTCCAGGTACAAGGTGAGCAGGCATCGCCCCGCCCACGTGTGGCCACGTGACTCACTGCGACCAATGAAATGCGAGCAGGTGTGCCACCTGTCACTTCTGAGCAGAAGCTTTCAGAGCTGTGAGAATGAGGCTGTATTTTCTTTTCTTTCTTTTTTTTTTTTTTGAGACAGAGTCTCACTTTGTTGTCCAGGCTAGAGTGAGTGCCGTGGCGTCAGCCTCGCTCACAGCAACCTCAGACTCCTGGGCTCAAGCGATCCTCCTGCCTCAGCCTCCCGAGTAGCTGGGACTACAGGCATGCGCCACCATGCCCGGCTAATTTTTTCTATGTACATTAGTTGGCCAATTAATTTCTTTCTATTTATAGTAGAGATGGGGTCTCGCTCTTGCTCAGGCTGGTTTCGAACTCCTGACCTCGAGCGATCCGCCCACCTCGGCCTCCCAGAGTGCTGGGATGACAGGCGTGAGCCACCGTGCCAGGCCGAGGCTGTATTGTCATTTCCTCCTGCCATGGCAACCAGGAACATGCCAGATGGTGGTCGGCGAGAGAAGGGAAATCTCTGACGTTTGAAGCCCCTCAGGTTTGGGGTCTGCTTGTTGCTGCGGCAGAACTTAGCCTGTCCTGACTCCGCTGTGGCAGCAGAGGCCGAGGGTCCCCCCGGTCCCCTGAGCCCTGCTCAGTGACGCACGGAAGGCACTGGCTTTGGGAGCAAAATTCCGGGGCCTCTTAGGCCTCTTAGTGTGGCCTCTTTGAGGTTCGCTTCTAAGTGTGGGTCACCCTGTCCCCCCGTAGCCAGGGCGGGGTCTGGCCTATCTGTGGTCAGTAGAAGGCGAGTGAGTCAAGAGACCCCTCTGAGGGCTTTGAGATGGAGAGGGGAGCCCAGAGGACAGAGGACGACAGGAGGGACACCAGGGAGGGTTGGACGCCGGCCGGGGGCTGTGGCCACACGCCAGCCCTGCTATTTGGAGCCGCCCGTCCTGTGGAGAGGCGAGCCGGTCACTCTGTGGTCACCTCCAGGAGGCCCGGAGGAGCAGCAGAGCTGAGCGGCCAGCGGGGAGGGCCGGGGAGGCCACAGGTCGGGGCTTCGAGGAGGACGGGGGTGGGGGGGGTCACTGTGGACACATGAGCCACCAGGGCAACTCCCTCTGACCCCTGAACTCGGACGCTCAAGTCCAAATGCTCGGCGCCGTCCACGTCTCCCTGTCTCTGTCCCCCTCTGTTGCAGCAGCAAATCCTGAGGGCTCCGCTTGCAAAATCCGACCAGAGGATTTTAACCTCCTCCACCCCTGCTGCTCCAGCCCCGTCCTCTCCCACTTGGTCCAGTGCAGTCGCCTCCGCCCTGGCCTCCCCGCTGCCGCCCGCCCTTGCCCACCCTCTCAGTGCTATTCCCTCCTCTGCTCAAGAACCCTCCATGGCTCCCACTTCACTCAGTGCAAAAGCCAGTGTCCTCCCTGTGGCCCACAAGGACCTGCATCATCTGCCCCATCGCCTCCTCCCTCTGTGCTCCTGGCTCATTCTCTCGAGACCCTGCTGGTTTCGCCACACTCCTACCCCAGGGCCTTTGCACGTGCTGCTTCCTCACGTCCACGTGTGGATCCCCCCACCTCCCCCACGGCTTTAGTCGAATGTTACCCACCCAGAGAGCCTTCCCTGACCCCCCACTTGAATGTGCTCTCCTACTTTATTTTTCTTTTTCTTTTCTTTTTTTTTTTGAGACAGAGTCTCACTTTGTTGCCCAGGCTAGAGTGAGTGCCCTGGCGTCAGCCTCGCTCACAGCAACATTCAACTCCTGGGCTCAAGCGATCCTCCTGCCTCAGCCTCCTGAGTAGCTGGGACTACAGGCACATTTCTATTTTTCGTAGAGATGGGGTCTTGCTGTGTTGCCCAGGCTGATCTCAAACTCCTGGCCTCAACTGATCCTCCCACCTCGACTTCCCCAAGTGCTGGGATTACAGGTGCGGGCCACCGCAACCCACCCGCCCAGCAAGCAGTTTTAAGAGGTGAATCCATAGCTCAAAAGGGGGAATCTCAATGTCACTCTGGACCTGATCATTTGGAAGGGCTCACATTTCTCAGATAAAAGTTCTTCTCTTTCCTGGGGCGGTTTCCACCTTTTGGTGACTGGGGATAACGGTGCTGCCAACATTCGGGGACATGTTCTTTTTTTTTTTTTGAGACAGAGTCTCACTCTGCTGCCCAGGCTAGAGTGAGTGCCGTGGCGTCAGCCTCGCTCACAGCAACCTCAAACTCCTGGGCTCGAGCGATCCTCCTGCCTCAGCCTCCCGAGTAGCTGGGACTACAGGCAAGTGCCACCAAGCCCGGCTAATTTTTTCTATATATATTAGTTGTCCAATTAATTTCTTTCCATTTATACTAGAGACGGGGTCTCGCTCTTGCTCAGGCTGGTCTTGAACTCCTGACCTCGAGCGGTCCTCCCGCCTCGGCCTCCCAGAGTGCTGGGATGACAGGCATGAGCCGCCGCGCCCGGCCTCGGGGACACGTTCTTACGTGAGCATATGCTTCCGTCCCCGGATCACACGGTACACGCATGTTTAACTTTTCAAGAAACTGCCAGACTGTTTTCCAACGTGGCCAAGCCATCTTCCATTCCCTCCAGGAGCCGCGGAAGGTTCCAGCGCCTCCCGCAAGCCTCCCTGACGTGAGATGCTGTCAGCCCTTTAATCGTAGTTCTTCGATGGGAAGTGGCATGTCCTTGTAGCTTAAATTCGCATTTCTGCAGCGTCTAAGGATGCGGAGCGGCTTTTCATATGCTTATTTGCTACCCAGATATCCTCTTTGGTGAAGCATCTGTTCGAATCTTTTGCCCATATTTAAACTGGGATTTTTTTTTTTTTTTGCCTTCTTATTGTTGAGTTCTGGATATAGCCTTATATAAAGAGTTCTTATTTTGAGAGTTCTTTATATACTCTGGATACACGTTCTTCCAGACGTCTGATTTGAAAATATTTCCCCCTCCCGTGTGGCTCAACTTTTCATTTTCTTTATGTCTTTTGAAAACCAAAAGTTTTCATTTTGATGAAGTTCAATGCTTTAATTTTTCTTTTTCTTTTATTTTTTTTTCTTTTATGGACCGGAATTTTGCTGACATATCTAAGCGATCTTGGCCTAACCCAAGGTCCCAAAGATTTTTGTTTTTTCCTTACGTCTTCTCCTAGAAGCTTTATAGTTTTAAAACACTGGACGAAGCGGTGTGAACTTGTAGTCCCAGCTGCTTGGGAGGCCAAGGCGGGAGGACGCTGAAGTCCAGGAGTTTCAGGTCAGCCTGGGCAGCATAGCAAGACCCCCATCTCTGAAAAATATTATAGTTTTAGGTTATATATTTAGGTCTATGATCCGTTTATAGTTACTTTTTTGGGTATGATTGTGAGGTAGGGTGTAAGTGCTTCTAATTTTTGGTTTTGCATGTGTATGTCGTTAGGAAAATGGAAAGGGGTTCACTTCTGTTTCTAGTAACGGAAGCACTCGGCTGGAGCTCCCCGGCCCATAATTCTTCCGGGAGGGCCAGGACAAGGCTGGAGGGGTGAAAACCACGACCACAAGAGCCTTCCCAAACAGGATGTTGCGCAACGCAGCCCTGGCTGGGCTGAAATACTAAGTCCAGGGTCCTTATCGCTGTTCTGATCGGGGCTCTTGCCAAGCCCGGCTCACAGGCCGGCCGGGCCCCTCCCGCCTTCAGCTCTGCGCTCGGGCAGGGGCCTTGCCACCCGAGCACGGTGATGGTGATGGTGACGGCAAAGCCTGACCCACCCCTGTGGCCCCTCAGTGGGGGCAGCCCCTGTCCCTGAAGCCTCCCCCCGCCCTGCCTGCCTCTTGGTGACCGAGGTTTCCTCCCGGCCACCCGCCTACCCCGCCCCCCACAGCTAATATCTAGAGAGGGCAAAGCCCAAACACTCCGGGCAGCCCAACACTCTTGGGTCAGGTGGGGGTGGGGCCCCTTGCCTCCTGGGAAGGGACCTCTCGGGGGTGGGGGGTGGGGGGGCATCCTCCCAGCCTCTTGTCCCACCTGTGCCTCTCCCTATAATTTTTTTTTTTTTTTTTTTTGAGTCATGGGAAAAGGCAACAAACCTGACCACAGGGAGACGAGATTCTGTGAGCACCTGAGTCAAGCCCGGTCCTGTCTTTCCTCTCCCCAGAACCTAACCTTCCCTTCCCTTCCCTTCCCTTCCCTTCCCTTCCCTTCCCTTCCCTTCCCTTCCCTTCCCTTCCCTTCCCTTCCCTTCCCTTCCCTTCCCTTCCCTTCCCTTCCCTTCCCTTCCCTTCCCTTCCCTTCCCTTCCCTTCCCTTCCCTTCCCTTCCCTTCCCTTCCCTTCCCTTCCCTTCCCTTCCCTCCTTTTATAGGGTATTGCTCTGTCGCCCAGGCTGGAGTGCAAGTGGTGCAACCATAGTTCGCTGCACCCTCGAACTCCTGGGCCCAAGCCACCCCCCAGAGTAGCTGCGACTACAGGTGCACACCACCACGCCTGGGTAATTTTTTTTCTTTTTTGCAGAGATCGGGTCTTGCTATGTTGCCCAGGCTGGTCTCGCGCTCCTGGCCTCAGCCTCCCGAGTAGCTGGGATTATAGGCGTGAGCCACTGCGCCCAGCCACCTTCTAAGACTGTAATTCATGAATTTACTTTGGGTGTCAGCCCCCTGACAGCCACAAGGGCAGGGGTCTTTCTATCTTGTTCACTGCGGTATCCCCAGTGCCTAAAACAGGGCAGGCACACAGCAGGTGCTCAATAAATGTTTGTTGAAGGAATCGTCACTTTCTCTTCCATTATTCTTTGTCCACTCAGGTCTGGTGGGGGCAGCCCCACCCCAATCAGCAGAAGCGGTCACGTGACCCGTTCCTGACCTGTGGACACACTCTGCCCTTTCTGACCACCGTGATTGGTTCCTAACTGACATGTGACCCCAGTCTGTCCAATGAGAGGGAGGCCTGGGATTTTTACTAGAGCTGTTTATTGGCAAAGAGGCTTTCTCGCTTTTCTTTTGAGTTTCTGGGCAGATAAAATATAAGCCAGGAACTGCTGAGATCACTTTACCCCCACGGGAAGTGCCTGCCTGAGCGTGAAGCTCTCTAGAAGAAAGTTTAGAGCAGGAAATTATTATTATTATTTTTTTTTGAGCCCCTGGATCCAGCTGTACCTGAAGCCAACATACCATAGACATTTTTCAGTTACATGAACGAGTAAATTATTATTATTTTTTTTTTCCTTAAGCCAGTTTGGGTTTGGATTTCCACTTGCCACCGAAATAGTCCTGGACCAACCGCCCTCCTCTTCTTCCCTCCTTCCCTTCCTTCTCTCTCTACCTTACTTCTTACCAACATTCTGTCCTGAACCACCTTCCCCCCAACACCGCCAGGTCCAAACTGCATGCTGTCCTCTCCATCCGTCACTCCCTCCCCCCCGCCCCTCGTGGCCAACGTCCCCCACGCTGCGTACAAGGGCTCTGCCGATGGTGGCTGTGAACTACGGCTCCCACACAAGAGGGCTGTGCGCCCTCAGGGGGTGACCGTAACCTCTCTGGGCTCCAGCGTCCCCATCTGTGAAATGGGACACAACCGGCTGACCAGTGTTCCCTGCCTACGTCTTCTCTCACCTCTTCTGGCTGACCAGAAGGTCGCCCGGGGCTTGGTGTCACCGGCCCCGCTCTGACTCTCTGGTCTGAGATGCTCAGCACCCCCCAAGCCCACTCCTCGGCCTGGAGAAGGAGGTCTCCACTCACGCTCCAGGGCCACCACGGCCAGGGCCCAGAACTCCGCGGGGGCGTGCCGCCGTCACTCCCATTTCACAGACGAGGAAGGTGAGCCCCAGGTCACCCGGCCAGGACATGCACAAGGCAATTATCTAAGAGAGGAAAAAAACGATAAACTGGAGAATTCCCAGGAAGGGGTGGTTCTCAGGGAGACAGGGCAATCAGGGAGGGCTCCCGGGAGGAGGTGGCATTTCAGGATGAAAGCTTCCCAGACATAGCACCGCTGGGGGAGGTGGGGGGACGCAAGCCAGGCGAGTGTGTGGGGGGAAACGCAAGGACGTAAGGCGTCGAGTTGGGAACCGGGGCAGCGCGCTCAGAGCCCTGCAAGGGGGTTGCGAGAACGAAGGGTACGAGGACAGGGAGACGAGCAGGCCCTAACACTCACACTGCTTCGAGCTCAGGCTGCCACCTCGGCACCCACCGGGGTCTGCACTCCTTGCAGCGTTGCCCCCATTTCACGGATGAGGAAACTGAGGCCCCCAGCAGGGCCTCCAAGACCGGAACCATCAGTTCCGGCCTGGCCAGCCTCGGCCGTCTCCCAGGCGGGACAGGATTCTTGGCTGGCTAGCGGGAGACTTGGGTGACAGCCCTCAGCCACCTCCTCCAGGAAGCCTTTCTGCCTTGCTCTGCCGGGGACCGGCCTCCTCTGAATCCGGCCCTTGCAGGCGGCAGGCCCGGCCAGTGGGCTCTGGGGGGGCAGCCCGGTGCCTCCCACCCACCCGGCCGCCCCTCCTTGCAGGGAAATCAGAAAAAGCAAACGTGAAAGGGGGGGGCGGCTCCTGGAAGGGAAAATATTTTGGTTCTCAGAAGGCGAGGGAATTGCCTGGTTCCCCACCGATTAGGGGTAATTAACCCTTCGCAAGGCAGTAATTAAGTCGGAGCCGTAATTAGAAGCTCCAGGAGGCTCCGCCCCCTCCCCAAGAGCCAGCCCGCCCCCGGGAGCTGAGACTGGGCTGTGGGGACCTGGGCGCCCCTTCTGCCCCAGCCCGGACTGGGGACAGGGCTCTGCTCCCGTGCTGGAGTCCGGTGACACCCACAGCCTCCCCGTGGCCCTCCCAAAGCAGG